>NW_026612026.1:0-300000 GCF_023638135.1 Falco biarmicus | reverse complement strand
ACAGGAGTTCTCCTGGTAGTTTTTACACTACCTTGGTAGGCAGCTGAAAGGCACCACAAAAGTTGTTCTACCTGCTTTCTGGGCTGAGATGGGGAAACGCTGAATTTTGGACTCGGCTGGTGACAAAATGTTCCAAACACACCCCATGCACAACTCCACCACGGAAGGTGCCAGACAGGAGTTCTCCTGGTAGTCTTTACACTACCTTGGTGGGCATTTGAAAGGCACCACAAAAGTTGTTCTACCTGCTTTGTGGGCTGAGATGGGGAATCGCTGAATTTTGGAGTCGGCCGGTGACAAAATGTTCCAAACACACCCCATGCAAAACTCCACCGGGGAAGGTGCCAGACAGGAGTTCTCCTGGTAGTTTTTAGACTACCTTGGTGGGCATCTGAAAGACACCACAAAAGTTGTTCTACCTGCTTTCTGGGCTGAGATGGGGAATCGCTGAATTTTGGACTCGGCCGTTGACAAAATGTTCCAAACACACCCCATGCACAACTCCACCGGGGAAGGTGCCAGACAGGAGTTCTCCTGGTAGTTTTTACACTACCTTGGTAGGCATCTGAAAGACACCACAAAAGTTGTTCTACCTGCTTTCTGGGCTGAGATGGGGAATCGCTGAATTTTGAACTCGGCCGGTGACAAAATGTTCCAAACACACCCCATGCACAACTCCACCGGGGAAGGTGCCAGACAGGAGTTCTCCTGGTAGTTTTTACACTAGCTTGGTAGGCATCTGAAAGACACCACAAAAGTTGTTTTACCTGCTTTCTGGGCTGAGATGGGGAACCGCTGAATTTTGGACTCGGCTGGTGACAAAATGTTCCAAACACACCCCCTGCACAACTCCACCGAGGAAGGTGCCAGACAGGAGTTCTCCTGGTAGTTTTTACATTGCTCCGGTAGGCATCTGAAAGACACCACAAAAGTTGTTCTACCTGCTTTCTGGGCTGAGATGGGGAATCGCTGAATTTTGGACTCGGCCGGTGACAAAATGTTCCAAACACACCCCATGCACAACTCCACCGGGGAACGTGCCAGACAGGAGTTCTCTTGGTAGTTTTTACACTACCTTGGTAGGCATCTGAAAGACACCACAAAAGTTGTTCTACCTGCTTTCTGGGCTGAGATGGGGAACCGCTGAATTTTGGACTCGGCTGGTGACAAAATGTTCCAAACACACCCCATGCACAACTCCACCACGGAAGGTGCCAGACAGGAGTTCTCCTGGTAGTTTTTACACTACCTTGGTAGGCATCTGAAAGACACCACAAAAGTTGTTCTACCTGCTTTCTGGGCTGAGATGGGGAACCGCTGAATTTTGGAGTCGGCTGGTGGCAAAATGTTCCAAACACACCCCCTGCACAACTCCACCACGGAAGGTGCCAGACAGGAGTTCTCCTGGTAGTCTTTACACTACCTTGGTGGGCATTTGAAAGGCACCACAAAAGTTGTTCTTCCTGCTTTCTGGGCTGAGATGGGGAACCGCTGAATTTTGGAGTCGGCCGGTGACAAAATGTTCCAAACACACCCCATGCACAACTCCACCGGGGAAGGTGCCAGACAGGAGTTCTCCTGGTAGTTTTTACACTACCTTGGTAGGCATCTGAAAGACACCACAAAAGTTGTTCTACCTGCTTTCTGGGCTGAGATGGGGAATCGCTGAATTTTGAACTCGGCCGGTGACAAAATGTTCCAAACACACCCCATGCACAACTCCACCACGGAAGGTGCCAGACAGGAGTTCTCCTGGTAGTTTTTACACTACCTTGGTAGGCATTTGAAAGGCACCACAAAAGTTGTTCTACCTGCTTTCTGGGCTGAGATGGGGAACCGCTGAATTTTGGACTCGGCTGGTGACAAAATGTTCCAAACACACCCCCTGCACAACTCCACCACGGAAGGTGCCAGACAGGAGTTCTCCTGGTAGTTTTTACATTGCTCCGGTAGGCATCTGAAAGACACCACAAAAGTTGTTCTACCTGCTTTCTGGGCTGAGATGGGGAACCGCTGAATTTTGGAGTCGGCTGGTGGCAAAATGTTCCAAACACACCCCCTGCACAACTCCACCGGGGAAGGTGCCAGACAGGAGTTCTCCTGGTAGTTTTTACATTGCTCCGGTAGGCATCTGAAAGACACCACAAAAGTTGTTCTTCCTGCTTTCTGGGCTGAGATGGGGAACCGCTGAGTTTTGGAGTCGGCCGTTGACAAAATGTTCCAAACACACCCCATGCACAACTCCACCGGGGAAGGTGCCAGACAGGAGTTCTCCTGGTAGTTTTTACACTACCTTGGTAGGCAGCTGAAAGGCACCACAAAAGTTGTTCTACCTGCTTTCTGGGCTGAGATGGGGAACCGCTGAATTTTGGACTCGGCTGGTGACAAAATGTTCCAAACACACCCCATGCACAACTCCACCACGGAAGGTGCCAGACAGGAGTTCTCCTGGTAGTCTTTACACTACCTTGGTGGGCATTTGAAAGGCACCACAAAAGTTGTTCTACCTGCTTTGTGGGCTGAGATGGGGAATCGCTGAATTTTGGAGTCGGCCGGTGACAAAATGTTCCAAACACACCCCATGCAAAACTCCACCGGGGAAGGTGCCAGACAGGAGTTCTCCTGGTAGTTTTTAGACTACCTTGGTGGGCATCTGAAAGACACCACAAAAGTTGTTCTACCTGCTTTCTGGGCTGAGATGGGGAATCGCTGAATTTTGGACTCGGCCGTTGACAAAATGTTCCAAACACACCCCATGCACAACTCCACCGGGGAAGGTGCCAGACAGGAGTTCTCCTGGTAGTTTTTACACTACCTTGGTAGGCATCTGAAAGACACCACAAAAGTTGTTCTACCTGCTTTCTGGGCTGAGATGGGGAATCGCTGAATTTTGAACTCGGCCGGTGACAAAATGTTCCAAACACACCCCATGCACAACTCCACCGGGGAAGGTGCCAGACAGGAGTTCTCCTGGTAGTTTTTACACTAGCTTGGTAGGCATCTGAAAGACACCACAAAAGTTGTTTTACCTGCTTTCTGGGCTGAGATGGGGAACCGCTGAATTTTGGACTCGGCTGGTGACAAAATGTTCCAAACACACCCCCTGCACAACTCCACCGAGGAAGGTGCCAGACAGGAGTTCTCCTGGTAGTTTTTACATTGCTCCGGTAGGCATCTGAAAGACACCACAAAAGTTGTTCTACCTGCTTTCTGGGCTGAGATGGGGAATCGCTGAATTTTGGACTCGGCCGGTGACAAAATGTTCCAAACACACCCCATGCACAACTCCACCGGGGAACGTGCCAGACAGGAGTTCTCTTGGTAGTTTTTACACTACCTTGGTAGGCATTTGAAAGGCACCACAAAAGTTGTTCTACCTGCTTTCTGGGCTGAGATGGGGAACCGCTGAATTTTGGACTCGGCTGGTGACAAAATGTTCCAAACACACCCCATGCACAACTCCACCACGGAAGGTGCCAGACAGGAGTTCTCCTGGTAGTTTTTACACTACCTTGGTAGGCATCTGAAAGACACCACAAAAGTTGTTCTACCTGCTTTCTGGGCTGAGATGGGGAACCGCTGAATTTTGGAGTCGGCTGGTGGCAAAATGTTCCAAACACACCCCATGCACAACTCCACCGGGGAACGTGCCAGACAGGAGTTCTCCTGGTAGTTTTTACATTGCTCCGGTAGGCATCTGAAAGACACCACAAAAGTTGTTCTTCCTGCTTTCTGGGCTGAGATGGGGAACCGCTGAGTTTTGGAGTCGGCCGTTGACAAAATGTTCCAAACACACCCCATGCACAACTCCACCGGGGAAGGTGCCAGACAGGAGTTCTCTTGGTAGTTTTTACACTACCTTGGTAGGCAGCTGAAAGGCACCACAAAAGTTGTTCTACCTGCTTTCTGGGCTGAGATGGGGAAACGCTGAATTTTGGACTCGGCTGGTGACAAAATGTTCCAAACACACCCCATGCACAACTCCACCACGGAAGGTGCCAGACAGGAGTTCTCCTGGTAGTTTTTACACTACCTTGGTAGGCATTTGAAAGGCACCACAAAAGTTGTTCTACCTGCTTTCTGGGCTGAGATGGGGAACCGCTGAATTTTGGACTCGGCTGGTGACAAAATGTTCCAAACACACCCCCTGCACAACTCCACCACGGAAGGTGCCAGACAGGAGTTCTCCTGGTAGTTTTTACATTGCTCCGGTAGGCATCTGAAAGACACCACAAAAGTTGTTCTACCTGCTTTCTGGGCTGAGATGGGGAACCGCTGAATTTTGGAGTCGGCTGGTGGCAAAATGTTCCAAACACACCCCCTGCACAACTCCACCGGGGAAGGTGCCAGACAGGAGTTCTCCTGGTAGTTTTTACATTGCTCCGGTAGGCATCTGAAAGACACCACAAAAGTTGTTCTTCCTGCTTTCTGGGCTGAGATGGGGAACCGCTGAGTTTTGGAGTCGGCCGTTGACAAAATGTTCCAAACACACCCCATGCACAACTCCACCGGGGAAGGTGCCAGACAGGAGTTCTCCTGGTAGTTTTTACACTACCTTGGTAGGCAGCTGAAAGGCACCACAAAAGTTGTTCTACCTGCTTTCTGGGCTGAGATGGGGAAACGCTGAATTTTGGACTCGGCTGGTGACAAAATGTTCCAAACACACCCCATGCACAACTCCACCACGGAAGGTGCCAGACAGGAGTTCTCCTGGTAGTCTTTACACTACCTTGGTGGGCATTTGAAAGGCACCACAAAAGTTGTTCTACCTGCTTTGTGGGCTGAGATGGGGAATCGCTGAATTTTGGAGTCGGCCGGTGACAAAATGTTCCAAACACACCCCATGCAAAACTCCACCGGGGAAGGTGCCAGACAGGAGTTCTCCTGGTAGTTTTTAGACTACCTTGGTGGGCATCTGAAAGACACCACAAAAGTTGTTCTACCTGCTTTCTGGGCTGAGATGGGGAATCGCTGAATTTTGGACTCGGCCGTTGACAAAATGTTCCAAACACACCCCATGCACAACTCCACCGGGGAAGGTGCCAGACAGGAGTTCTCCTGGTAGTTTTTACACTACCTTGGTAGGCATCTGAAAGACACCACAAAAGTTGTTCTACCTGCTTTCTGGGCTGAGATGGGGAATCGCTGAATTTTGAACTCGGCCGGTGACAAAATGTTCCAAACACACCCCATGCACAACTCCACCGGGGAAGGTGCCAGACAGGAGTTCTCCTGGTAGTTTTTACACTAGCTTGGTAGGCATCTGAAAGACACCACAAAAGTTGTTTTACCTGCTTTCTGGGCTGAGATGGGGAATCGCTGAATTTTGGACTCGGCCGGTGACAAAATGTTCCAAACACACCCCCTGCACAACTCCACCGAGGAAGGTGCCAGACAGGAGTTCTCCTGGTAGTTTTTACATTGCTCCGGTAGGCATCTGAAAGACACCACAAAAGTTGTTCTACCTGCTTTCTGGGCTGAGATGGGGAATCGCTGAATTTTGGACTCGGCCGGTGACAAAATGTTCCAAACACACCCCATGCACAACTCCACCGGGGAAGGTGCCAGACAGGAGTTCTCCTGGTAGTTTTTACACTACCTTGGTAGGCATTTGAAAGGCACCACAAAAGTTGTTCTACCTGCTTTCTGGGCTGAGATGGGGAACCGCTGAATTTTGGACTCGGCTGGTGACAAAATGTTCCAAACACACCCCATGCACAACTCCACCACGGAAGGTGCCAGACAGGAGTTCTCCTGGTAGTTTTTACACTACCTTGGTAGGCATCTGAAAGACACCACAAAAGTTGTTCTACCTGCTTTCTGGGCTGAGATGGGGAACCGCTGAATTTTGGAGTCGGCTGGTGGCAAAATGTTCCAAACACACCCCCTGCACAACTCCACCGGGGAAGGTGCCAGACAGGAGTTCTCCTGGTAGTTTTTACATTGCTCCGGTAGGCATCTGAAAGACACCACAAAAGTTGTTCTTCCTGCTTTCTGGGCTGAGATGGGGAACCGCTGAGTTTTGGAGTCGGCCGTTGACAAAATGTTCCAAACACACCCCATGCACAACTCCACCGGGGAAGGTGCCAGACAGGAGTTCTCTTGGTAGTTTTTACACTACCTTGGTAGGCAGCTGAAAGGCACCACAAAAGTTGTTCTACCTGCTTTCTGGGCTGAGATGGGGAAACGCTGAATTTTGGACTCGGCTGGTGACAAAATGTTCCAAACACACCCCATGCACAACTCCACCACGGAAGGTGCCAGACAGGAGTTCTCCTGGTAGTCTTTACACTACCTTGGTGGGCATTTGAAAGGCACCACAAAAGTTGTTCTACCTGCTTTGTGGGCTGAGATGGGGAATCGCTGAATTTTGGAGTCGGCCGGTGACAAAATGTTCCAAACACACCCCATGCAAAACTCCACCGGGGAAGGTGCCAGACAGGAGTTCTCCTGGTAGTTTTTAGACTACCTTGGTGGGCATTTGAAAGGCACCACAAAAGTTGTTCTACCTGCTTTCTGGGCTGAGATGGGGAATCGCTGAATTTTGGACTCGGCCGTTGACAAAATGTTCCAAACACACCCCATGCACAACTCCACCGGGGAAGGTGCCAGACAGGAGTTCTCCTGGTAGTTTTTACATTGCTCCGGTAGGCAGCTGAAAGGCACCACAAAAGTTTTTCTACCTGCTTTCTGGGCTGAGATGGGGAACCGCTGAATTTTGGACTCGGCCGGTGACAAAATGTTCCAAACACACCCCATGCACAACTCCACCGGGGAAGGTGCCAGACAGGAGTTCTCCTGGTAGTTTTTACACTACCTTGGTAGGCATCTGAAAGACACCACAAAAGTTGTTCTACCTGCTTTCTGGGCTGAGATGGGGAATCGCTGAATTTTGAACTCGGCCGGTGACAAAATGTTCCAAACACACCCCATGCACAACTCCACCGGGGAAGGTGCCAGACAGGAGTTCTCCTGGTAGTTTTTACACTAGCTTGGTAGGCATCTGAAAGACACCACAAAAGTTGTTTTACCTGCTTTCTGGGCTGAGATGGGGAACCGCTGAATTTTGGACTCGGCTGGTGACAAAATGTTCCAAACACACCCCATGCAAAACTCCACCGAGGAAGGTGCCAGACAGGAGTTCTCCTGGTAGTTTTTACATTGCTCCGGTAGGCATCTGAAAGACACCACAAAAGTTGTTCTACCTGCTTTCTGGGCTGAGATGGGGAATCGCTGAATTTTGGACTCGGCCGGTGACAAAATGTTCCAAACACACCCCATGCACAACTCCACCGGGGAACGTGCCAGACAGGAGTTCTCCTGGTAGTTTTTACACTACCTTGGTAGGCATCTGAAAGACACCACAAAAGTTGTTCTACCTGCTTTCTGGGCTGAGATGGGGAACCGCTGAATTTTGGAGTCGGCTGGTGGCAAAATGTTCCAAACACACCCCCTGCACAACTCCACCGGGGAAGGTGCCAGACAGGAGTTCTCCTGGTAGTTTTTACATTGCTCCGGTAGGCATCTGAAAGACACCACAAAAGTTGTTCTACCTGCTTTCTGGGCTGAGATGGGGAAACGCTGAATTTTGGACTCGGCTGGTGACAAAATGTTCCAAACACACCCCATGCACAACTCCACCACGGAAGGTGCCAGACAGGAGTTCTCCTGGTAGTCTTTACACTACCTTGGTGGGCATTTGAAAGGCACCACAAAAGTTGTTCTACCTGCTTTCTGGGCTGAGATGGGGAACCGCTGAATTTTGGACTCGGCCGGTGACAAAATGTTCCAAACACACCCCATGCACAACTCCACCGGGGAAGGTGCCAGACAGGAGTTCTCCTGGTAGTTTTTACACTACCTTGGTAGGCATCTGAAAGACACCACAAAAGTTGTTCTCACCTGCTTTCTGGCTGAGATGGGGAATCGCTGGAATTTTGAACTCGGCCGGTGACAAAATGTTCCAAACACACCCCATGCACAACTCCACCGGGGAAGGTGCCAGACAGGAGTTCTCCTGGTATTTTTTACACTAGCTTGGTAGGCATCTGAAAGACACCACAAAAGTTGTTTTACCTGCTTTCTGGGCTGAGATGGGGAACCGCTGAATTTTGGAGTCGGCTGGTGACAAAATGTTCCAAACACACACCCCCTGCACAACTCCACCGGGGAAGGTGCCAGACAGGAGTTCTCCTGGTAGTTTTTACATTGCTCCGGTAGGCATCTGAAAGACACCACAAAAGTTGTTCTTCCTGCTTTCTGGGCCTGAGATGGGGAACCGCTGAGTCTTTGGAGTCGGCCGTTGACAAAATGTTCCAAACACACCCCATGCACAACTCCACCGGGAAGGTGCCAGTCAGGAGTTCTCTTGGTAGTTTTTACACTACCTTGGTAGGCAGCTGAAAGGCACCACAAAAGTTGTTCTACCTGCTTTCTGGGCTGAGATGGGGAAACGCTGAATTTTGGACTCGGCTGGTGACAAAATGTTCCAAACACACCCCATGCACAACTCCACCACGGAAGGTGCCAGACAGGAGTTCTCCTGGTAGTCTTTACACTACCTTGGTGGGCATTTGAAAGGCACCACAAAAGTTGTTCTACCTGCTTTGTGGGGCTGAGATGGGGAATCGCTGAATTTTGGAGTCGGCCGGTGACAAGATGTTCCAAACACACCCCATGCAAAACTCCACCGGGAAGGTGCCAGACAGGAGTTCTCCTGGTAGTTTTTAGACTACCTTGGTGGGCATTTGAAAGGCACCACAAAAGTTGTTCTACCTGCTTTCTGGGCTGAGATGGGGAATCGCTGAATTTTGGACTCGGCCGGTGACAAAATGTTCCAAACACACCCCATGCCACAACCTCCACCCGGGGAAGGTGCCAGACAGGAGTTCTCCTGGTAGTTTTTACATTGCTCCCGGTAGGCAGCTGAAAGGCACCAATCTACCTGCTTTCTGGGCTGAGATGGGGAACCGCTGAATTTTGGACTCGGCCGGTGACAAAATGTTCCAAACACACCCCATGCACAACTCCACCGGGGAAGGTGCCAGACAGGAGTTCTCCTGGTAGTTTTTACACTACCTTGGTAGGCATCTGAAAGACACCACAAAAGTTGTTCTACCTGCTTTCTGGGCTGAGATGGGGAATCGCTGAATTTTGAACTCGGCCGTTGACAAAATGTTCCAAACACACCCCATGCACAACTCCACCGGGGAAGGTGCCAGACAGGAGTTCTCCTGGTAGTTTTTTACACTAGCTTGGTAGGCATCTGAAAGACACCACAAAAGTTGTTTTACCTGCTTTCTGGGCTGAGATGGGGAACCGCTGAATTTTGGACTCGGCTGGTGACAAAATGTTCCAAACACACCCCATGCAAAACTCCACCGAGGAAGGTGCCAGACAGGAGTTCTCCTGGTAGTTTTTACATTGCTCCGGTAGGCATCTGAAAGACACCACAAAAGTTGTTCTACCTGCTTTCTGGGGCTGAGATGGGGAATCGCTGAATTTTGGACTCGGCCGGTGACAAAATGTTCCAAACACACCCCATGCACAACTCCACCGGGGAAGGTGCCAGACAGGAGTTCTCCTGGTAGTTTTTACACTACCTTGGTAGGCATCTGAAAGACACCACAAAAGTTGTTCTACCTGCTTTCTGGGCTGAGATGGGGAACCGCTGAATTTTGGAGTCGGCTGGTGGCAAAATGTTCCAAACACACCCCCTGCACAACTCCACCGGGGAAGGTGCCAGACAGGAGTTCTCCTGGTAGTTTTTACATTGCTCCGGTAGGCATCTGAAAGACACCACAAAAGTTGTTCTACCTGCTTTCTGGGCTGAGATGGGGAAACGCTGAATTTTGGACTCGGCTGGTGACAAAATGTTCCAAACACACCCCATGCACAACTCCACCACGGAAGGTGCCAGACAGAGTTCTCCTGGTAGTCTTTACACTACCTTGGTGGGCATTTGAAAGGCACCACAAAAGTTGTTCTACCTGCTTTCTGGGCTGAGATGGGGAACCGCTGAATTTTGGACTCGGCCGGTGACAAAATGTTCCAAACACACCCCATGCACAACTCCACCGGGGAAGGTGCCAGACAGGAGTTCTCCTGGTAGTTTTTACACTACCTTGGTAGGCATCTGAAAGACACCACAAAAGTTGTTCTACCTGCTTTCTGGGCTGAGATGGGGAATCGCTGAATTTTGAACTCGGCCGGTGACAAAATGTTCCAAACACACCCCATGCACAACTCCACCGGGGAAGGTGCCAGACAGGAGTTCTCCTGGTAGTTTTTACACTAGCTTGGTAGGCATCTGAAAGACACCACAAAAGTTGTTTTACCTGCTTTCTGGGCTGAGATGGGGAACCGCTGAATTTTGGAGTCGGCTGGTGACAAAATGTTCCAAACACACCCCCTGCACAACTCCACCGGGGAAGGTGCCAGACAGGAGTTCTCCTGGTAGTTTTTACATTGCTCCGGTAGGCATCTGAAAGACACCACAAAAGTTGTTCTACCTGCTTTCTGGGCTGAGATGGGGAATCGCTGAATTTTGGACTCGGCCGGTGACAAAATGTTCCAAACACACCCCATGCACAACTCCACCGGGGAACGTGCCAGACAGGAGTTCTCTTGGTAGTTTTTACACTACCTTGGTAGGCAGCTGAAAGGCACCACAAAAGTTGTTCTACCTGCTTTCTGGGCTGAGATGGGGAACCGCTGAATTTTGGACTCGGCTGGTGACAAAATGTTCCAAACACACCCCCTGCACAACTCCACCGGGGAAGGTGCCAGACACGAGTTCTCCTGGTAGTTTTTACATTGCTCCGGTAGGCATCTGAAAGACACCACAAAAGTTGTTCTTCCTGCTTTCTGGGCTGAGATGGGGAACCGCTGAGTTTTGGAGTCGGCCGTTGACAAAATGTTCCCAAACACACCCCCTGCACAACTCCACCGAGGAAGGTGCCAGACAGGAGTTCTCCTGGTAGTTTTTACATTGCTCCGGTAGGCATCTGAAAGACACCACAAAAGTTGTTCTACCTGCTTTCTGGGCTGAGATGGGGAACCGCTGAATTTTGGACTCGGCCGGGTGACAAAATGTTCCAAACACACCCCATGCACAACTCCACCGGGGAAGGTGCCAGACAGGAGTTCTCCTGGTAGTTTTTACACTACCTTGGTAGGCATCTGAAAGACACCACAAAAGTTGTTCTACCTGCTTTCTGGGCTGAGATGGGGAATCGCTGAATTTTGAACTCGGCCGGTGACAAAATGTTCCAAACACACCCCATGCACAACTCCACCGGGGAAGGTGCCAGACAGGAGTTCTCCTGGTAGTTTTTACACTACCTTGGTAGGCATCTGAAAGACACCACAAAAGTTGTTCTACCTGCTTTCTGGGCTGAGATGGGGAACCGCTGAATTTTGGAGTCGGCCGTTGACAAAATGTTCCAAACACACCCCATGCACAACTCCACCGGGGAAGGTGCCAGACAGGAGTTCTCTTGGTAGTTTTTACACTACCTTGGTAGGCAGCTGAAAGGCACCACAAAAGTTGTTCTACCTGCTTTCTGGGCTGAGATGGGGAAACGCTGAATTTTGGACTCGGCTGGTGACAAAATGTTCCAAACACACCCCATGCACAACTCCACCACGGAAGGTGCCAGACAGGAGTTCTCCTGGTAGTCTTTACACTACCTTGGTGGGCATTTGAAAGGCACCACAAAAGTTGTTCTACCTGCTTTGTGGGCTGAGATGGGGAATCGCTGAATTTTGGAGTCGGCCGGTGACAAAATGTTCCAAACACACCCCATGCAAAACTCCACCGGGGAAGGTGCCAGACAGGAGTTCTCCTGGTAGTTTTTAGACTACCTTGGTGGGCATCTGAAAGACACCACAAAAGTTGTTCTACCTGCTTTCTGGGCTGAGATGGGGAATCGCTGAATTTTGGACTCGGCCGTTGACAAAATGTTCCAAACACACCCCATGCACAACTCCACCGGGGAAGGTGCCAGACAGGAGTTCTCCTGGTAGTTTTTACACTACCTTGGTAGGCATCTGAAAGACACCACAAAAGTTGTTCTACCTGCTTTCTGGGCTGAGATGGGGAATCGCTGAATTTTGAACTCGGCCGGTGACAAAATGTTCCAAACACACCCCCTGCACAACTCCACCGGGGAAGGTGCCAGACAGGAGTTCTCCTGGTAGTTTTTACATTGCTCCGGTAGGCAGCTGAAAGGCACCACAAAAGTTTTTCTACCTGCTTTCTGGGCTGAGATGGGGAACCGCTGAATTTTGGACTCGGCCGGTGACAAAATGTTCCAAACACACCCCATGCACAACTCCACCGGGGAAGGTGCCAGACAGGAGTTCTCCTGGTAGTTTTTACACTACCTTGGTAGGCATCTGAAAGACACGACAAAAGTTGTTCTACCTGCTTTCTGGGCTGAGATGGGGAATCGCTGAATTTTGGAGTCGGCCGGTGACAAAATGTTCCAAACACACCCCATGCACAACTCCACCGGGGAAGGTGCCAGACAGGAGTTCTCCTGGTAGTTTTTACACTAGCTTGGTAGGCATCTGAAAGACACCACAAAAGTTGTTTTACCTGCTTTCTGGGCTGAGATGGGGAACCGCTGAATTTTGGACTCGGCTGGTGACAAAATGTTCCAAACACACCCCATGCAAAACTCCACCGAGGAAGGTGCCAGACAGGAGTTCTCCTGGTAGTTTTTACATTGCTCCGGTAGGCATCTGAAAGACACCACAAAAGTTGTTCTACCTGCTTTCTGGGCTGAGATGGGGAATCGCTGAATTTTGGACTCGGCCGGTGACAAAATGTTCCAAACACACCCCATGCACAACTCCACCGAGGAAGGTGCCAGACAGGAGTTCTCCTGGTAGTCTTTACACTACCTTGGTGGGCATTTGAAAGGCACCACAAAAGTTGTTCTACCTGCTTTGTGGGCTGAGATGGGGAATCGCTGAATTTTGGAGTCGGCCGGTGACAAAATGTTCCAAACACACCCCATGCAAAACTCCACCGGGGAAGGTGCCAGACAGGAGTTCTCCTGGTAGTTTTTAGACTACCTTGGTGGGCATTTGAAAGGCACCACAAAAGTTGTTCTACCTGCTTTCTGGGCTGAGATGGGGAAACGCTGAATTTTGGAGTCGGCTGTTGACAAAATGTTCCAAACACACCCCATGCACAACTCCACCGGGGAAGGTGCCAGACAGGAGTTCTCCTGGTAGTTTTTACACTACCTTGGTAGGCAGCTGAAAGGCACCACAAAAGTTGTTCTACCTGCTTTCTGGGCTGAGATGGGGAAACGCTGAATTTTGGACTCGGCTGGTGACAAAATGTTCCAAACACACCCCATGCACAACTCCACCGGGGAAGGTGCCAGACAGGAGTTCTCTTGGTAGTTTTTACACTACCTTGGTAGGCATTTGAAAGGCACCACAAAAGTTGTTCTACCTGCTTTGTGGGCTGAGATGGGGAATCGCTGAATTTTGGACTCGGCCGGTGACAAAATGTTCCAAACACACCCCCTGCACAACTCCACCGGGGAAGGTGCCAGACAGGAGTTCTCCTGGTAGTTTTTACACTACCTTGGTAGGCATCTGAAAGACACCACAAAACTTGTTGTACCTGCTTTCTGGGCTGAGATGGGGAACAGCTGAATTTTGGACTCGGCTGGTGACAAAATGTTCCAAACACACCCCATGCACAACTCCACCGGGGAAGGTGCCAGACAGGAGTTCTCCTGGTAGTTTTTACACTACCTTGGTAGGCATCTGAAAGGCACCACAAAAGTTGTTCTACCTGCTTTCTGGGCTGAGATGGGGAAACGCTGAATTTTGGACTTGGCCGGTGACAAAATGTTCCAAACACACCCCATGCACAACTCCACCGGGGAAGGTGCCAGACAGGAGTTCTCCTGGTAGTTTTTACACTACCTTGGTAGGCAGCTGAAAGGCACCACAAAAGTTGTTCTACCTGCTTTCTGGGCTGAGATGGGGAAACGCTGAATTTTGGACTCGGCTGGTGACAAAATGTTCCAAACACACCCCATGCACAACTCCACCGGGGAAGGTGCCAGACAGGAGTTCTCCTGGTAGTTTTTACACTACCTTGGTGGGCATTTGAAAGGCACCACAAAAGTTGTTCTACCTGCTTTGTGGGCTGAGATGGGGAATCGCTGAATTTTGGACTCGGCCGGTGACAAAATGTTCCAAACACACCCCATGCAAAACTCCACCGGGGAAGGTGCCAGACAGGAGTTCTCCTGGTAGTTTTTAGACTACCTTGGTGGGCATTTGAAAGGCACCACAAAAGTTGTTCTACCTGCTTTGTGGGCTGAGATGGGGAACCGCTGAATTTTGGAATCGGCTGTTGACAAAATGTTCCAAACACACCCCCTGCACAACTCCACCGGGGAAGGTGCCAGACAGGAGTTCTCCTGGTAGTTTTTACACTACCTTGGTAGGCATTTGAAAGGCACCACAAAAGTTGTTCTTCCTGCTTTCTGGTCTGAGATGGGGAACCGCTGAATTTTGGAGTCGGCCGTTGACAAAATGTTCCAAACACACCCCCTGCACAACTCCACCGGGGAAGGTGCCAGACAGGAGTTCTCCTGGTAGTTTTTACACTACCTTGGTAGGCATTTGAAAGGCACCACAAAAGTTGTTCTTCCTGCTTTCTGGGCTGAGATGGGGAACCGCTGAATTTTGGAGTCGGCCGGTGACAAAATGTTCCAAACACACCCCATGCACAACTCCACCGGGGAAGGTGCCAGACAGGAGTTCTCTTGGTAGTTTTTACACTACCTTGGTAGGCAGCTGAAAGGCACCACAAAAGTTGTTCTACCTGCTTTCTGGGCTGAGATGGGGAACCGCTGAATTTTGGACTCGGCTGGTGACAAAATGTTCCAAACACACCCCATGCACAACTCCACCACGGAAGGTGCCAGACAGGAGTTCTCCTGGTAGTTTTTACACTACCTTGGTAGGCATCTGAAAGACACCACAAAAGTTGTTCTACCTGCTTTCTGGGCTGAGATGGGGAACCGCTGAATTTTGGAGTCGGCCGGTGACAAAATGTTCCAAACACACCCCATGCACAACTCCACCGGGGAAGGTGCCAGACAGGAGTTCTCCTGGTAGTTTTTACACTACCTTGGTAGGCATCTGAAAGACACCACAAAAGTTGTTCTACCTGCTTTCTGGGCTGAGATGGGGAAACGCTGAATTTTGGACTCGGCTGGTGACAAAATGTTCCAAACACACCCCCTGCACAACTCCACCGGGGAAGGTGCCAGACAGGAGTTCTCCTGGTAGTTTTTACACTACCTTGGTAGGCAGCTGAAAGGCACCACAAAAGTTGTTCTACCTGCTTTCTGGGCTGAGATGGGGAATCGCTGAATTTTGGACTCGGCCGGTGAAAAAATGTTCCAAACACACCCCATGCACAACTCCACCGGGGAAGGTGCCAGACAGGAGTTCTCTTAGTAGTTTTTACACTACCTTGGTAGGCAGCTGAAAGACACCACAAAAGTTGTTCTACCTGCTTTCTGGGCTGAGATGGGGAACCGCTGAATTTTGGACTCGGCTGGTGACAAAATGTTCCAAACACACCCCATGCACAACTCCACCGGGGAAGGTGCCAGACAGGAGTTCTCCTGGTAGTTTTTACACTACCTTGGTAGGCATCTGAAAGGCACCACAAAAGTTGTTCTTCCTGCTTTCTGGGCTGAGATGGGGAACCGCTGAATTTTGGAGTCGGCTGGTGACAAAATGTTCCAAACACACCCCCTGCACAACTCCACCGGGGAAGGTGCCAGACAGGAGTTCTCCTGGTAGTTTTTACATTGCTCCGGTAGGCATCTGAAAGACACCACAAAAGTTGTTCTACCTGCTTTCTGGGCTGAGATGGGGAACCGCTGAATTTTGGAGTCGGCCGGTGACAAAATGTTCAAAACACACCCCATGCACAACTCCACCGGGGAAGGTGCCAGGAACGAATTCTGTTGGTAGTTTTTACACTACCTTGGTAGGAAGCTGAAAGGCACAAGAAAAGAAATTGTACCTGCTTTGTGGGCTGAGATCGGGAACCGCTGAATTTTGGAGTCGGCTGGTGGCAAAATGTTCCAAACACACCCCATGCACAACTCCACCGGGGAAGGTGCCAGACAGGAGTTCTCCTGGTAGTTTTTACATTGCTCCGGTAGGCAGCTGAAAGGCACCACAAAAGTTGTTCTACCTGCTTTCTGGGCTGAGATGGGGGAACCGCTGAATTTTGGACTCGGCCGGTGACAAAATGTTCCAAACACACCCCATGCACAACTCCACCGGGGAAGGTGCCAGACAGGAGTTCTCTTGGTAGTTTTTACACTACCTTGGTAGGCAGCTGAAAGGCACCACAAAAGTTGTTCTACCTGCTTTCTGGGCTGAGATGGGGAAACGCTGAATTTTGGACTCGGCCGGTGACAAAATGTTCCAAACACACCCCATGCACAACTCCACCGGGGAAGGTGCCAGACAGGAGTTCTCCTGGTAGTTTTTACACTACCTTGGTAGGCATCTGAAAGACACGACAAAAGTTGTTCTACCTGCTTTCTGGGCTGAGATGGGGAACCGCTGAATTTTGGACTCGGCCTGTGACAAAATGTTCCAAACACACCCCATGCACAACTCCACCGGGGAAGGTGCCAGACAGGAGTTCTCTTAGTAGTTTTTACACTACCTTGGTAGGCAGCTGAAAGACACCACAAAAGTTGTTCTACCTGCTTTCTGGGCTGAGATGGGGAACCGCTGAATTTTGGACTCGGCTGGTGACAAAATGTTCCAAACACACCCCATGCACAACTCCACCGGGGAAGGTGCCAGACAGGAGTTCTCCTGGTAGTTTTTACACTACCTTGGTAGGCATCTGAAAGGCACCACAAAAGTTGTTCTTCCTGCTTTCTGGGCTGAGATGGGGAACCGCTGAATTTTGGAGTCGGCTGGTGACAAAATGTTCCAAACACACCCCCTGCACAACTCCACCGGGGAAGGTGCCAGACAGGAGTTCTCCTGGTAGTTTTTACATTGCTCCGGTAGGCATCTGAAAGACACCACAAAAGTTGTTCTACCTGCTTTCTGGGCTGAGATGGGGAACCGCTGAATTTTGGAGTCGGCCGGTGACAAAATGTTCAAAACACACCCCATGCACAACTCCACCGGGGAAGGTGCCAGGAACGAATTCTGTTGGTAGTTTTTACACTACCTTGGTAGGAAGCTGAAAGGCACAAGAAAAGAAATTGTACCTGCTTTGTGGGCTGAGATCGGGAACCGCTGAATTTTGGAGTCGGCTGGTGGCAAAATGTTCCAAACACACCCCATGCACAACTCCACCGGGGAAGGTGCCAGACAGGAGTTCTCCTGGTAGTTTTTACATTGCTCCGGTAGGCAGCTGAAAGGCACCACAAAAGTTGTTCTACCTGCTTTCTGGGCTGAGATGGGGAACCGCTGAATTTTGGACTCGGCCGGTGACAAAATGTTCCAAACACACCCCATGCACAACTCCACCGGGGAAGGTGCCAGACAGGAGTTCTCTTGGTAGTTTTTACACTACCTTGGTAGGCAGCTGAAAGGCACCACAAAAGTTGTTCTACCTGCTTTCTGGGCTGAGATGGGGAAACGCTGAATTTTGGACTCGGCCGGTGACAAAATGTTCCAAACACACCCCATGCACAACTCCACCGGGGAAGGTGCCAGACAGGAGTTCTCCTGGTAGTTTTTACACTACCTTGGTAGGCATCTGAAAGACACGACAAAAGTTGTTCTACCTGCTTTCTGGGCTGAGATGGGGAACCGCTGAATTTTGGACTCGGCCTGTGACAAAATGTTCCAAACACACCCCATGCACAACTCCACTGGGGAAGGTGCCAGACAGGAGTTCTCCTGGTAGTTTTTACACTAGCTTGGTAGGCATCTGAAAGACACCACAAAAGTTGTTTTACCTGCTTTCTGGGCTGAGATGGGGAACCGCTGAATTTTGGACTCGGCTGGTGACAAAATGTTCCAAACACACCCCCTGCACAACTCCACCGAGGAAGGTGCCAGACAGGAGTTCTCCTGGTAGTTTTTACATTGCTCCGGTAGGCATCTGAAAGACACCACAAAAGTTGTTCTACCTGCTTTCTGGGCTGAGATGGGGAATCGCTGAATTTTGGACTCGGCCGGTGACAAAATGTTCCAAACACACCCCATGCACAACTCCACCGGGGGACGTGCCAGACAGGAGTTCTCTTGGTAGTTTTTACACTACCTTGGTAGGCATTTGAAAGGCACCACAAAAGTTGTTCTACCTGCTTTCTGGGCTGAGATGGGGAACCGCTGAATTTTGGACTCGGCAGGTGACAAAATGTTCCAAACACACCCCATGCACAACTCCACCACGGAAGGTGCCAGACAGGAGTTCTCCTGGTAGTTTTTACACTACCTTGGTAGGCATCTGAAAGACACGACAAAAGTTGTTCTACCTGCTTTCTGGGCTGAGATGGGGAAACGCTGAATTTTGGACTCGGCTGGTGACAAAATGTTCCAAACACACCCCATGCACAACTCCACCGGGGAAGGTGCCAGGCAGGAGTTCTCCTGGTAGTTTTTACATTGCTCCGGTAGGCATCTGAAAGACACCACAAAAGTTGTTCTACCTGCTTTCTGGGCTGAGATGGGGAACCGCTGAATTTTGGAGTCGGCCGTTGACAAAATGTTCCAAACACACCCCATGCACAACTCCACCGGGGAAGGTGCCAGACAGGAGTTCTCTTGGTAGTTTTTACACTACCTTGGTAGGCAGCTGAAAGGCACCACAAAAGTTGTTCTACCTGCTTTCTGGGCTGAGATGGGGAAACGCTGAATTTTGGAGTCGGCCGGTGACAAAATGTTCCAAACACACCCCATGCACAACTCCACCACGGAAGGTGCCAGACAGGAGTTCTCCTGGTAGTTTTTACACTACCTTGGTGGGCATTTGAAAGGCACCACAAAAGTTGTTCTTCCTGCTTTGTGGGCTGAGATGGGGAATCGCTGAATTTTGGAGTCGGCCGGTGACAAAATGTTCCAAACACACCCCATGCAAAACTCCACCGGGGAAGGTGCCAGACAGGAGTTCTCCTGGTAGTTTTTAGACTACCTTGGTGGGCATTTGAAAGGCACCACAAAAGTTGTTCTACCTGCTTTCTGGGCTGAGATGGGGAAACGCTGAATTTTGGACTCGGCTGGTGACAAAATGTTCCAAACACACCCCCTGCACAACTCCACCGGGGAAGGTGCCAGACAGGAGTTCTCCTGGTAGTTTTTACACTACCTTGGTAGGCATCTGAAAGACACGACAAAAGTTGTTCTACCTGCTTTCTGGGCTGAGATGGGGAACCGCTGAATTTTGGACTCGGCCGGTGACAAAATGTTCCAAACACACCCCATGCACAACTCCACCGGGGAAGGTGCCAGACAGGAGTTCTCCTGGTAGTTTTTACATTGCTCCGGTAGGCATCTGAAAGACACCACAAAAGTTGTTCTACCTGCTTTCTGGGCTGAGATGGGGAACCGCTGAATTTTGGAGTCGGCCGTTGACAAAATGTTCCAAACACACCCCATGCACAACTCCACCGGGGAAGGTGCCAGACAGGAGTTCTCTTGGTAGTTTTTACACTACCTTGGTAGGCAGCTGAAAGGCACCACAAAAGTTGTTCTACCTGCTTTCTGGGCTGAGATGGGGAAACGCTGAATTTTGGACTCGGCTGGTGACAAAATGTTCCAAACACACCCCATGCACAACTCCACAACGGAAGGTGCCAGACAGGAGTTCTCCTGGTAGTTTTTACACTACCTTGGTGGGCATTTGAAAGGCACCACAAAAGTTGTTCTTCCTGCTTTGTGGGCTGAGATGGGGAATCGCTGAATTTTGGAGTCGGCCGGTGACAAAATGTTCCAAACACACCCCATGCAAAACTCCACCGGGGAAGGTGCCAGACAGGAGTTCTCCTGGTAGTTTTTAGACTACCTTGGTGGGCATTTGAAAGGCACCACAAAAGTTGTTCTACCTGCTTTCTGGTCTGAGATGGGGAACCGCTGAATTTTGGAGTCGGCCGGTGACAAAATGTTCCAAACACACCCCATGCACAACTCCACCGGGGAAGGTGCCAGACAGGAGTTCTCCTGGTAGTTTTTACACTACCTTGGTAGGCATCTGAAAGACACCACAAAAGTTGTTCTACCTGCTTTCTGGGCTGAGATGGGGAACCGCTGAATTTTGGACTCGGCCGGTGACAAAATGTTCCAAACACACCCCATGCACAACTCCACCGGGGAAGGTGCCAGGCAGGAGTTCTCCTGGTAGTTTTTACATTGCTCCGGTAGGCATCTGAAAGACACCACAAAAGTTGTTCTACCTGCTTTCTGGGCTGAGATGGGGAACCGCTGAATTTTGGAGTCGGCCGTTGACAAAATGTTCCAAACACACCCCATGCACAACTCCACCGGGGAAGGTGCCAGACAGGAGTTCTCTTGGTAGTTTTTACACTACCTTGGTAGGAAGCTGAAAGGCACCACAAAAGTTGTTCTACCTGCTTTCTGGGCTGAGATGGGGAAACGCTGAATTTTGGACTCGGCTGGTGACAAAATGTTCCAAACACACCCCATGCACAACTCCACCACGGAAGGTGCCAGACAGGAGTTCTCCTGGTAGTTTTTACACTACCTTGGTGGGCATTTGAAAGGCACCACAAAAGTTGTTCTTCCTGCTTTGTGGGCTGAGATGGGGAATCGCTGAATTTTGGAGTCGGCCGGTGACAAAATGTTCCAAACACACCCCATGCAAAACTCCACCGGGGAAGGTGCCAGACAGGAGTTCTCCTGGTAGTTTTTACACTACCTTGGTAGGCAGCTGAAAGACACGACAAAAGTTGTTCTACCTGCTTTCTGGGCTGAGATGGGGAATCGCTGAATTTTGGACTCGGCCGGTGACAAAATGTTCCAAACACACCCCCTGCACAACTCCACCGGGGAAGGTGCCAGACAGGAGTTCTCCTGGTAGTTTTTACATTGCTCCGGTAGGCATCTGAAAGACACCACAAAAGTTGTTCTACCTGCTTTCTGGGCTGAGATGGGGAACCGCTGAATTTTGGAGTCGGCCGGTGACAAAATGTTCCAAACACACCCCATGCACAACTCCACCGGGGAAGGTGCCAGACAGGAGTTCTCCTGGTAGTTTTTACACTACCTTGGTAGGCAGCTGAAAGGCACCACAAAAGTTGTTCTACCTGCTTTCTGGGCTGAGATGGGGAAACGCTGAATTTTGGACTCGGCTGGTGACAAAATGTTCCAAACACACCCCATGCACAACTCCACCGGGGAAGGTGCCAGACAGGAGTTCTCCTGGTAGTTTTTACACTACCTTGGTAGGCAGCTGAAAGGCACCACAAAAGTTGTTCTACCTGCTTTCTGGGCTGAGATGGGGAACCGCTGAATTTTGGACTCGGCCGGTGACAAAATGTTCCAAACACACCCCATGCACAACTCCACCGGGGAAGGTGCAGACAGGAGTTCTCTTGGTAGTTTTTACACTACCTTGGTAGGCATTTGAAAGGCACCACAAAAGTTGTTCTACCTGCTTTCTGGGCTGAGATGGGGAACCGCTGAATTTTGGACTCGGCTGGTGACAAAATGTTCCAAACACACCCCCTGCACAACTCCACCACGGAAGGTGCCAGACAGGAGTTCTCCTGGTAGTTTTTACATTGCTCCGGTAGGCATCTGAAAGACACCACAAAAGTTGTTCTACCTGCTTTCTGGGCTGAGATGGGGAAACGCTGAATTTTGGAGTCGGCCGGTGACAAAATGTTCCAAACACACCCCCTGCACAACTCCACCGGGGAAGGTGCCAGACAGGAGTTCTCCTGGTAGTTTTTACACTACCTTGGTAGGCAGCTGAAAGGCACCACAAAAGTTGTTCTACCTGCTTTCTGGGCTGAGATGGGGAAACGCTGAATTTTGGACTCGGCTGGTGACAAAATGTTCCAAACACACCCCATGCACAACTCCACCGGGGAAGGTGCCAGACAGGAGTTCTCCTGGTAGTTTTTACACTACCTTGGTAGGCATCTGAAAGACACGACAAAAGTTGTTCTACCTGCTTTCTGGGCTGAGATGGGGAATCGCTGAATTTTGGAGTCGGCCGGTGACAAAATGTTCCAAACACACCCCACGCACAACTCCACCGGGGAAGGTGCCAGGAACGAATTCTGTTGGTAGTTTTTACACTACCTTGGTAGGAAGCTGAAAGGCACAAGAAAAGAAGTTGTACCTGCTTTGTGGGCTGAGATGGGGAACCGCTGAATTTTGGAGTCGGCTGGTGGCAAAATGTTCCAAACACACCCCATGCACAACTCCACCGGGGAAGGTGCCAGACAGGAGTTCTCCTGGTAGTTTTTACATTGCTCCGGTAGGCAGCTGAAAGGCACCACAAAAGTTTTTCTACCTGCTTTCTGGGCTGAGATGGGGAACCGCTGAATTTTGGACTCGGCTGGTGACAAAATGTTCCAAACACACCCCATGCACAACTCCACCGGGGAAGGTGCCAGACAGGAGTTCTCTTGGTAGTTTTTACACTACCTTGGTAGGCAGCTGAAAGGCACCACAAAAGTTGTTCTACCTGCTTTCTGGGCTGAGATGGGGAAACGCTGAATTTTGGACTCGGCCGGTGACAAAATGTTCCAAACACACCCCATGCACAACTCCACCGGGGAAGGTGCCAGACAGGAGTTCTCCTGGTAGTTTTTACACTACCTTGGTAGGCATCTGAAAGACACGACAAAAGTTGTTCTACCTGCTTTCTGGGCTGAGATGGGGAACCGCTGAATTTTGGAGTCGGCCGGTGACAAAATGTTCCAAACACACCCCCTGCACAACTCCACCGGGGAAGGTGCCAGACAGGAGTTCTCCTGGTAGTTTTTACACTACCTTGGTAGGCATCTGAAAGGCACCACAAAAGTTGTTCTACCTGCTTTCTGGGCTGAGATGGGGAAACGCTGAATTTTGGAGTCGGCTGGTGACAAAATGTTCCAAACACACCCCATGCACAACTCCATCGGGGAAGGTGCCAGACAGGAGTTCTCCTGGTAGTTTTTACACTACCTTGGTAGGCAGCTGAAAGGCACCACAAAAGTTGTTCTACCTGCTTTCTGGGCTGAGATGGGGAACCGCTGAATTTTGGAGTCGGCCGTTGACAAAATGTTCCAAACACACCCCATGCACAACTCCACCGGGGAAGGTGCCAGACAGGAGTTCTCCTGGTAGTTTTTACACTACCTTGGTAGGCATCTGAAAGACACCACAAAAGTTGTTCTACCTGCTTTCTGGGCTGAGATGGGGAACCGCTGAATTTTGGACTCGGCCGGTGACAAAATGTTCCAAACACACCCCATGCACAACTCCACCGGGGAAGGTGCCAGACAGGAGTTCTCCTGGTAGTTTTTACACTAGCTTGGTAGGCATCTGAAAGACACCACAAAAGTTGTTTTACCTGCTTTCTGGGCTGAGATGGGGAACCGCTGAATTTTGGACTCGGCTGGTGACAAAATGTTCCAAACACACCCCCTGCACAACTCCACCGAGGAAGGTGCCAGACAGGAGTTCTCCTGGTAGTTTTTACATTGCTCCGGTAGGCAGCTGAAAGACACCACAAAAGTTGTTCTACCTGCTTTCTGGGCTGAGATGGGGAATCGCTGAGTTTTGGACTCGGCCGGTGACAAAATGTTCCAAACACACCCCATGCACAACTCCACCACGGAAGGTGCCAGACAGGAGTTCTCCTGGTAGTTTTTACACTACCTTGGTGGGCATTTGAAAGGCACCACAAAAGTTGTTCTACCTGCTTTGTGGGCTGAGATGGGGAATCGCTGAATTTTGGAGTCGGCCGGTGACAAAATGTTCCAAACACACCCCATGCACAACTCCACCGGGGAAGGTGCCAGACAGGAGTTCTCTTGGTAGTTTTTACACTACCTTGGTAGGCAGCTGAAAGGCACCACAAAAGTTGTTCTACCTGCTTTCTGGGCTGAGATGGGGAAACGCTGAATTTTGGAGTCGGCTGGTGACAAAATGTTCCAAACACACCCCATGCACAACTCCACCACGGAAGGTGCCAGACAGGAGTTCTCCTGGTAGTTTTTACACTACCTTGGTGGGCATTTGAAAGGCACCACAAAAGTTGTTCTTCCTGCTTTGTGGGCTGAGATGGGGAATCGCTGAATTTTGGAGTCGGCCGGTGACAAAATGTTCCAAACACACCCCATGCAAAACTCCACCGGGGAAGGTGCCAGACAGGAGTTCTCCTGGTAGTTTTTAGACTACCTTGGTGGGCATTTGAAAGGCACCACAAAAGTTGTTCTACCTGCTTTCTGGGCTGAGATGGGGAAACGCTGAATTTTGGAGTCGGCTGGTGACAAAATGTTCCAAACACACCCCCTGCACAACTCCACCGGGGAAGGTGCCAGACAGGAGTTCTCCTGGTAGTTTTTACACTACCTTGGTAGGCATCTGAAAGACACCACAAAAGTTGTTCTACCTGCTTTCTGGGCTGAGATGGGGAACCGCTGAATTTTGGACTCGGCCGGTGACAAAATGTTCCAAACACACCCCATGCACAACTCCACCGGGGAAGGTGCCAGGCAGGAGTTCTCCTGGTAGTTTTTACATTGCTCCGGTAGGCATCTGAAAGACACCACAAAAGTTGTTCTACCTGCTTTCTGGGCTGAGATGGGGAACCGCTGAATTTTGGAGTCGGCCGTTGTCAAAATGTTCCAAACACACCCCATGCACAACTCCACCACGGAAGGTGCCAGACAGGAGTTCTCCTGGTAGTTTTTACACTACCTTGGTGGGCATTTGAAAGGCACCACAAAAGTTGTTCTTCCTGCTTTGTGGGCTGAGATGGGGAATCGCTGAATTTTGGAGTCGGCCGGTGACAAAATGTTCCAAACACACCCCATGCAAAACTCCACCGGGGAAGGTGCCAGACAGGAGTTCTCCTGGTAGTTTTTAGACTACCTTGGTGGGCATTTGAAAGGCACCACAAAAGTTGTTCTACCTGCTTTCTGGGCTGAGATGGGGAAACGCTGAATTTTGGAGTCGGCTGGTGACAAAATGTTCCAAACACACCCCCTGCACAACTCCACCGGGGAAGGTGCCAGACAGGAGTTCTCCTGGTAGTTTTTACACTACCTTGGTAGGCATTTGAAAGGCACCACAAAAGTTGTTCTTCCTGCTTTCTGGTCTGAGATGGGGAACCGCTGAATTTTGGAGTCGGCCGGTGACAAAATGTTCCAAACACACCCCATGCACAACTCCACTGGGGAAGGTGCCAGACAGGAGTTCTCCTGGTAGTTTTTACACTAGCTTGGTAGGCATCTGAAAGACACCACAAAAGTTGTTTTACCTGCTTTCTGGGCTGAGATGGGGAACCGCTGAATTTTGGACTCGGCTGGTGACAAAATGTTCCAAACACACCCCCTGCACAACTCCACCGAGGAAGGTGCCAGACAGGAGTTCTCCTGGTAGTTTTTACATTGCTCCGGTAGGCATCTGAAAGACACCACAAAAGTTGTTCTACCTGCTTTCTGGGCTGAGATGGGGAATCGCTGAATTTTGGACTCGGCCGGTGACAAAATGTTCCAAACACACCCCATGCACAACTCCACCGGGGAACGTGCCAGACAGGAGTTCTCTTGGTAGTTTTTACACTACCTTGGTAGGCATTTGAAAGGCACCACAAAAGTTGTTCTACCTGCTTTGTGGGCTGAGATGGGGAACCGCTGAATTTTGGACTCGGCAGGTGACAAAATGTTCCAAACACACCCCATGCACAACTCCACCACGGAAGGTGCCAGACAGGAGTTCTCCTGGTAGTTTTTACACTACCTTGGTAGGCATCTGAAAGACACCACAAGAGTTGTTCTACCTGCTTTCTGGGCTGAGATGGGGAACCGCTGAATTTTGGAGTCGGCCGGTGACAAAATGTTCCAAACACACCCCATGCACAACTCCACCGGGGAAGGTGCCAGGCAGGAGTTCTCCTGGTAGTTTTTACATTGCTCCGGTAGGCATCTGAAAGACACCACAAAAGTTGTTCTACCTGCTTTCTGGGCTGAGATGGGGAAACGCTGAATTTTGGAGTCGGCCGTTGACAAAATGTTCCAAACACACCCCATGCACAACTCCACCGGGGAAGGTGCCAGACAGGAGTTCTCCTGGTAGTTTTTACACTACCTTGGTAGGCATCTGAAAGACACCACAAAAGTTGTTCTACCTGCTTTCTGGGCTGAGATGGGGAACCGCTGAATTTTGGAGTCGGCCGTTGACAAAATGTTCCAAACACACCCCATGCACAACTCCACCACGGAAGGTGCCAGACAGGAGTTCTCCTGGTAGTTTTTACACTACCTTGGTAGGCATCTGAAAGACACCACAAAAGTTGTTCTACCTGCTTTCTGGGCTGAGATGGGGAACCGCTGAATTTTGGAGTCGGCCGGTGACAAAATGTTCCAAACACACCCCATGCACAACTCCACCGGGGAAGGTGCCAGGCAGGAGTTCTCCTGGTAGTTTTTACATTGCTCCGGTAGGCATCTGAAAGACACCACAAAAGTTGTTCTACCTGCTTTCTGGGCTGAGATGGGGAACCGCTGAATTTTGGAGTCGGCCGTTGACAAAATGTTCCAAACACACCCCATGCACAACTCCACCGGGGAAGGTGCCAGACAGGAGTTCTCTTGGTAGTTTTTACACTACCTTGGTAGGAAGCTGAAAGGCACCACAAAAGTTGTTCTACCTGCTTTCTGGGCTGAGATGGGGAAACGCTGAATTTTGGACTCGGCTGGTGACAAAATGTTCCAAACACACCCCATGCACAACTCCACCACGGAAGGTGCCAGACAGGAGTTCTCCTGGTAGTTTTTACACTACCTTGGTGGGCATTTGAAAGGCACCACAAAAGTTGTTCTTCCTGCTTTGTGGGCTGAGATGGGGAATCGCTGAATTTTGGAGTCGGCCGGTGACAAAATGTTCCAAACACACCCCATGCACAACTCCACCGGGGAAGGTGCCAGACAGGAGTTCTCCTGGTAGTTTTTAGACTACCTTGGTGGGCATTTGAAAGGCACCACAAAAGTTGTTCTACCTGCTTTCTGGGCTGAGATGGGGAAACGCTGAATTTTGGAGTCGGCTGGTGACAAAATGTTCCAAACACACCCCCTGCACAACTCCACCGGGGAAGGTGCCAGACAGGAGTTCTCCTGGTAGTTTTTACACTACCTTGGTAGGCAGCTGAAAGGCACCACAAAAGTTGTTCTACCTGCTTTCTGGGCTGAGATGGGGAAACGCTGAATTTTGGACTCGGCTGGTGACAAAATGTTCCAAACACACCCCATGCACAACTCCACCGGGGAAGGTGCCAGACAGGAGTTCTCCTGGTAGTTTTTACACTACCTTGGTAGGCATCTGAAAGACACGACAAAAGTTGTTCTACCTGCTTTCTGGGCTGAGATGGGGAATCGCTGAATTTTGGAGTCGGCCGGTGACAAAATGTTCCAAACACACCCCACGCACAACTCCACCGGGGAAGGTGCCAGGAACGAATTCTGTTGGTAGTTTTTACACTACCTTGGTAGGAAGCTGAAAGGCACAAGAAAAGAAGTTGTACCTGCTTTGTGGGCTGAGATGGGGAACCGCTGAATTTTGGAGTCGGCTGGTGGCAAAATGTTCCAAACACACCCCATGCACAACTCCACCGGGGAAGGTGCCAGACAGGAGTTCTCCTGGTAGTTTTTACATTGCTCCGGTAGGCAGCTGAAAGGCACCACAAAAGTTTTTCTACCTGCTTTCTGGGCTGAGATGGGGAACCGCTGAATTTTGGAGTCGGCTGGTGACAAAATGTTCCAAACACACCCCATGCACAACTCCACCGGGGAAGGTGCCAGACAGGAGTTCTCTTGGTAGTTTTTACACTACCTTGGTAGGCAGCTGAAAGGCACCACAAAAGTTGTTCTACCTGCTTTCTGGGCTGAGATGGGGAAACGCTGAATTTTGGACTCGGCCGGTGACAAAATGTTCCAAACACACCCCATGCACAACTCCACCGGGGAAGGTGCCAGACAGGAGTTCTCCTGGTAGTTTTTACACTACCTTGGTAGGCATCTGAAAGACACGACAAAAGTTGTTCTACCTGCTTTCTGGGCTGAGATGGGGAACCACTGAATTTTGGAGTCGGCCGGTGACAAAATGTTCCAAACACACCCCCTGCACAACTCCACCGGGGAAGGTGCCAGACAGGAGTTCTCCTGGTAGTTTTTACACTACCTTGGTAGGCATCTGAAAGGCACCACAAAAGTTGTTCTACCTGCTTTCTGGGCTGAGATGGGGAAACGCTGAATTTTGGAGTCGGCTGGTGACAAAATGTTCCAAACACACCCCATGCACAACTCCATCGGGGAAGGTGCCAGACAGGAGTTCTCCTGGTAGTTTTTACACTACCTTGGTAGGCATCTGAAAGACACCACAAAAGTTGTTCTACCTGCTTTCTGGGCTGAGATGGGGAACCGCTGAATTTTGGACTCGGCCGGTGACAAAATGTTCCAAACACACCCCATGCACAACTCCACCGGGGAAGGTGCCAGACAGGAGTTCTCCTGGTAGTTTTTACACTAGCTTGGTAGGCATCTGAAAGACACCACAAAAGTTGTTTTACCTGCTTTCTGGGCTGAGATGGGGAACCGCTGAATTTTGGACTCGGCTGGTGACAAAATGTTCCAAACACACCCCCTGCACAACTCCACCGAGGAAGGTGCCAGACAGGAGTTCTCCTGGTAGTTTTTACATTGCTCCGGTAGGCAGCTGAAAGACACCACAAAAGTTGTTCTACCTGCTTTCTGGGCTGAGATGGGGAATCGCTGAGTTTTGGACTCGGCCGGTGACAAAATGTTCCAAACACACCCCATGCACAACTCCACCACGGAAGGTGCCAGACAGGAGTTCTCCTGGTAGTTTTTACACTACCTTGGTGGGCATTTGAAAGGCACCACAAAAGTTGTTCTACCTGCTTTGTGGGCTGAGATGGGGAATCGCTGAATTTTGGAGTCGGCCGGTGACAAAATGTTCCAAACACACCCCATGCACAACTCCACCGGGGAAGGTGCCAGACAGGAGTTCTCTTGGTAGTTTTTACACTACCTTGGTAGGCAGCTGAAAGGCACCACAAAAGTTGTTCTACCTGCTTTCTGGGCTGAGATGGGGAAACGCTGAATTTTGGAGTCGGCTGGTGACAAAATGTTCCAAACACACCCCCTGCACAACTCCACCACGGAAGGTGCCAGACAGGAGTTCTCCTGGTAGTTTTTACACTACCTTGGTGGGCATTTGAAAGGCACCACAAAAGTTGTTCTTCCTGCTTTGTGGGCTGAGATGGGGAATCGCTGAATTTTGGAGTCGGCCGGTGACAAAATGTTCCAAACACACCCCATGCAAAACTCCACCGGGGAAGGTGCCAGACAGGAGTTCTCCTGGTAGTTTTTAGACTACCTTGGTGGGCATTTGAAAGGCACCACAAAAGTTGTTCTACCTGCTTTCTGGGCTGAGATGGGGAAACGCTGAATTTTGGAGTCGGCTGGTGACAAAATGTTCCAAACACACCCCCTGCACAACTCCACCGGGGAAGGTGCCAGACAGGAGTTCTCCTGGTAGTTTTTACACTACCTTGGTAGGCATCTGAAAGACACCACAAAAGTTGTTCTACCTGCTTTCTGGGCTGAGATGGGGAACCGCTGAATTTTGGACTCGGCCGGTGACAAAATGTTCCAAACACACCCCATGCACAACTCCACCGGGGAAGGTGCCAGGCAGGAGTTCTCCTGGTAGTTTTTACATTGCTCCGGTAGGCATCTGAAAGACACCACAAAAGTTGTTCTACCTGCTTTCTGGGCTGAGATGGGGAACCGCTGAATTTTGGAGTCGGCCGTTGACAAAATGTTCCAAACACACCCCATGCACAACTCCACCGGGGAAGGTGCCAGACAGGAGTTCTCTTGGTAGTTTTTACACTACCTTGGTAGGCAGCTGAAAGGCACCACAAAAGTTGTTCTACCTGCTTTCTGGGCTGAGATGGGGAAACGCTGAATTTTGGACTCGGCTGGTGACAAAATGTTCCAAACACACCCCATGCACAACTCCACCACGGAAGGTGCCAGACAGGAGTTCTCCTGGTAGTTTTTACACTACCTTGGTGGGCATTTGAAAGGCACCACAAAAGTTGTTCTTCCTGCTTTGTGGGCTGAGATGGGGAATCGCTGAATTTTGGAGTCGGCCGGTGACAAAATGTTCCAAACACACCCCATGCAAAACTCCACCGGGGAAGGTGCCAGACAGGAGTTCTCCTGGTAGTTTTTAGACTACCTTGGTGGGCATTTGAAAGGCACCACAAAAGTTGTTCTACCTGCTTTCTGGGCTGAGATGGGGAAACGCTGAATTTTGGAGTCGGCTGGTGACAAAATGTTCCAAACACACCCCCTGCACAACTCCACCGGGGAAGGTGCCAGACAGGAGTTCTCCTGGTAGTTTTTAGACTACCTTGGTAGGCATTTGAAAGGCACCACAAAAGTTGTTCTTCCTGCTTTCTGGTCTGAGATGGGGAACCGCTGAATTTTGGAGTCGGCCGGTGACAAAATGTTCCAAACACACCCCATGCACAACTCCACTGGGGAAGGTGCCAGACAGGAGTTCTCCTGGTAGTTTTTACACTAGCTTGGTAGGCATCTGAAAGACACCACAAAAGTTGTTTTACCTGCTTTCTGGGCTGAGATGGGGAACCGCTGAATTTTGGACTCGGCTGGTGACAAAATGTTCCAAACACACCCCCTGCACAACTCCACCGAGGAAGGTGCCAGACAGGAGTTCTCCTGGTAGTTTTTACATTGCTCCGGTAGGCATCTGAAAGACACCACAAAAGTTGTTCTACCTGCTTTCTGGGCTGAGATGGGGAATCGCTGAATTTTGGACTCGGCCGGTGACAAAATGTTCCAAACACACCCCATGCACAACTCCACCGGGGAACGTGCCAGACAGGAGTTCTCTTGGTAGTTTTTACACTACCTTGGTAGGCATTTGAAAGGCACCACAAAAGTTGTTCTACCTGCTTTGTGGGCTGAGATGGGGAACCGCTGAATTTTGGACTCGGCAGGTGACAAAATGTTCCAAACACACCCCATGCACAACTCCACCACGGAAGGTGCCAGACAGGAGTTCTCCTGGTAGTTTTTACACTACCTTGGTAGGCATCTGAAAGACACCACAAAAGTTGTTCTACCTGCTTTCTGGGCTGAGATGGGGAACCGCTGAATTTTGGAGTCGGCCGGTGACAAAATGTTCCAAACACACCCCATGCACAACTCCACCGGGGAAGGTGCCAGGCAGGAGTTCTCCTGGTAGTTTTTACATTGCTCCGGTAGGCATCTGAAAGACACCACAAAAGTTGTTCTACCTGCTTTCTGGGCTGAGATGGGGAACCGCTGAATTTTGGAGTCGGCCGTTGACAAAATGTTCCAAACACACCCCATGCACAACTCCACCGGGGAAGGTGCCAGACAGGAGTTCTCCTGGTAGTTTTTACACTACCTTGGTAGGCATCTGAAAGACACCACAAAAGTTGTTCTACCTGCTTTCTGGGCTGAGATGGGGAACCGCTGAATTTTGGAGTCGGCCGTTGACAAAATGTTCCAAACACACCCCATGCACAACTCCACCACGGAAGGTGCCAGACAGGAGTTCTCCTGGTAGTTTTTACACTACCTTGGTAGGCATCTGAAAGACACCACAAAAGTTGTTCTACCTGCTTTCTGGGCTGAGATGGGGAACCGCTGAATTTTGGAGTCGGCCGGTGACAAAATGTTCCAAACACACCCCATGCACAACTCCACCGGGGAAGGTGCCAGGCAGGAGTTCTCCTGGTAGTTTTTACATTGCTCCGGTAGGCATCTGAAAGACACCACAAAAGTTGTTCTACCTGCTTTCTGGGCTGAGATGGGGAACCGCTGAATTTTGGAGTCGGCCGTTGACAAAATGTTCCAAACACACCCCATGCACAACTCCACCGGGGAAGGTGCCAGACAGGAGTTCTCTTGGTAGTTTTTACACTACCTTGGTAGGAAGCTGAAAGGCACCACAAAAGTTGTTCTACCTGCTTTCTGGGCTGAGATGGGGAAACGCTGAATTTTGGACTCGGCTGGTGACAAAATGTTCCAAACACACCCCATGCACAACTCCACCACGGAAGGTGCCAGACAGGAGTTCTCCTGGTAGTTTTTACACTACCTTGGTGGGCATTTGAAAGGCACCACAAAAGTTGTTCTTCCTGCTTTGTGGGCTGAGATGGGGAATCGCTGAATTTTGGAGTCGGCCGGTGACAAAATGTTCCAAACACACCCCATGCACAACTCCACCGGGGAAGGTGCCAGACAGGAGTTCTCCTGGTAGTTTTTAGACTACCTTGGTGGGCATTTGAAAGGCACCACAAAAGTTGTTCTACCTGCTTTCTGGGCTGAGATGGGGAAACGCTGAATTTTGGAGTCGGCTGGTGACAAAATGTTCCAAACACACCCCCTGCACAACTCCACCGGGGAAGGTGCCAGACAGGAGTTCTCCTGGTAGTTTTTACACTACCTTGGTAGGCATTTGAAAGGCACCACAAAAGTTGTTCTTCCTGCTTTCTGGTCTGAGATGGGGAACCGCTGAATTTTGGAGTCGGCCGGTGACAAAATGTTCCAAACACACCCCATGCACAACTCCACCGGGGAAGGTGCCAGACAGGAGTTCTCTTGGTAGTTTTTACACTACCTTGGTAGGCAGCTGAAAGGCACCACAAAAGTTGTTCTACCTGCTTTCTGGGCTGAGATGGGGAAACGCTGAATTTTGGACTCGGCTGGTGACAAAATGTTCCAAACACACCCCATGCACAACTCCACCGGGGAAGGTGCCAGACAGGAGTTCTCCTGGTAGTTTTTACACTACCTTGGTAGGCAGCTGAAAGGCACCACAAAAGTTGTTCTACCTGCTTTCTGGGCTGAGATGGGGAACCGCTGAATTTTGGACTCGGCTGGTGACAAAATGTTCCAAACACACCCCATGCACAACTCCACCGGGGAAGGTGCCAGACAGGAGTTCTCCTGGTAGTTTTTACACTAGCTTGGTAGGCATCTGAAAGACACCACAAAAGTTGTTCTACCTGCTTTCGGGGCTGAGATGGGGAATCGCTGAATTTTGGAGTCGGCCGGTGACAAAATGTTCCAAACACACCCCATGCACAACTCCACCGGGGAAGGTGCAGACAGGAGTTCTCTTGGTAGTTTTTACACTACCTTGGTAGGCATTTGAAAGGCACCACAAAAGTTGTTCTACCTGCTTTCTGGGCTGAGATGGGGAACCGCTGAATTTTGGACTCGGCTGGTGACAAAATGTTCCAAACACACCCCCTGCACAGCTCCACCACGGAAGGTGCCAGACAGGAGTTCTCCTGGTAGTTTTTACATTGCTCCGGTAGGCATCTGAAAGACACCACAAAAGTTGTTCTACCTGCTTTCTGGGCTGAGATGGGGAAACGCTGAATTTTGGAGTCGGCCGGTGACAAAATGTTCCAAACACACCCCCTGCACAACTCCACCGGGGAAGGTGCCAGACAGGAGTTCTCCTGGTAGTTTTTACACTACCTTGGTAGGCAGCTGAAAGGCACCACAAAAGTTGTTCTACCTGCTTTCTGGGCTGAGATGGGGAAACGCTGAATTTTGGAGTCGGCTGGTGACAAAATGTTCCAAACACACCCCATGCACAACTCCACCGGGGAAGGTGCCAGACAGGAGTTCTCCTGGTAGTTTTTACACTACCTTGGTAGGCATCTGAAAGACACGACAAAAGTTGTTCTACCTGCTTTCTGGGCTGAGATGGGGAATCGCTGAATTTTGGAGTCGGCCGGTGACAAAATGTTCCAAACACACCCCACGCACAACTCCACCGGGGAAGGTGCCAGGAACGAATTCTGTTGGTAGTTTTTACACTACCTTGGTAGGCATTTGAAAGGCACCACAAAAGTTGTTCTTCCTGCTTTCTGGTCTGAGATGGGGAACCGCTGAATTTTGGAGTCGGCCGGTGACAAAATGTTCCAAACACACCCCATGCACAACTCCACCGGGGAAGGTGCCAGACAGGAGTTCTCTTGGTAGTTTTTACACTACCTTGGTAGGCAGCTGAAAGGCACCACAAAAGTTGTTCTACCTGCTTTCTGGGCTGAGATGGGGAAACGCTGAATTTTGGACTCGGCTGGTGACAAAATGTTCCAAACACACCCCCTGCACAACTCCACCGGGGAAGGTGCCAGACAGGAGTTCTCCTGGTAGTTTTTACACTACCTTGGTAGGCAGCTGAAAGGCACCACAAAAGTTGTTCTACCTGCTTTCTGGGCTGAGATGGGGAACCGCTGAATTTTGGACTCGGCTGGTGACAAAATGTTCCAAACACACCCCATGCACAACTCCACCGGGGAAGGTGCCAGACAGGAGTTCTCCTGGTAGTTTTTACACTAGCTTGGTAGGCATCTGAAAGACACCACAAAAGTTGTTCTACCTGCTTTCGGGGCTGAGATGGGGAATCGCTGAATTTTGGACTCGGCCGGTGACAAAATGTTCCAAACACACCCCATGCACAACTCCACCGGGGAAGGTGCAGACAGGAGTTCTCTTGGTAGTTTTTACACTACCTTGGTAGGCATTTGAAAGGCACCACAAAAGTTGTTCTACCTGCTTTCTGGGCTGAGATGGGGAACCGCTGAATTTTGGACTCGGCTGGTGACAAAATGTTCCAAACACACCCCCTGCACAGCTCCACCGGGGAAGGTGCCAGACAGGAGTTCTCCTGGTAGTTTTTACATTGCTCCGGTAGGCATCTGAAAGACACCACAAAAGTTGTTCTACCTGCTTTCTGGGCTGAGATGGGGAAACGCTGAATTTTGGAGTCGGCCGGTGACAAAATGTTCCAAACACACCCCCTGCACAACTCCACCGGGGAAGGTGCCAGACAGGAGTTCTCCTGGTAGTTTTTACACTACCTTGGTAGGCAGCTGAAAGGCACCACAAAAGTTGTTCTACCTGCTTTCTGGGCTGAGATGGGGAAACGCTGAATTTTGGAGTCGGCTGGTGACAAAATGTTCCAAACACACCCCATGCACAACTCCACCGGGGAAGGTGCCAGACAGGAGTTCTCCTGGTAGTTTTTACACTACCTTGGTAGGCATCTGAAAGACACGACAAAAGTTGTTCTACCTGCTTTCTGGGCTGAGATGGGGAATCGCTGAATTTTGGAGTCGGCCGGTGACAAAATGTTCCAAACACACCCCACGCACAACTCCACCGGGGAAGGTGCCAGGAACGAATTCTGTTGGTAGTTTTTACACTACCTTGGTAGGAAGCTGAAAGGCACAAGAAAAGAAGTTGTACCTGCTTTGTGGGCTGAGATGGGGAACCGCTGAATTTTGGAGTCGGCTGGTGGCAAAATGTTCCAAACACACCCCATGCAAAACTCCACCGGGGAAGGTGCCAGACAGGAGTTCTCCTGGTAGTTTTTACATTGCTCCGGTAGGCAGCTGAAACGCACCACAAAAGTTTTTCTACCTGCTTTCTGGGCTGAGATGGGGAACCGCTGAATTTTGGACTCGGCTGGTGACAAAATGTTCCAAACACACCCCCTGCACAACTCCACCACGGAAGGTGCCAGACAGGAGTTCTCCTGGTAGTTTTTACATTGCTCCGGTAGGCATCTGAAAGACACCACAAAAGTTGTTCTACCTGCTTTCTGGGCTGAGATGGGGAACCGCTGAATTTTGGAGTCGGCCGGTGACAAAATGTTCCAAACACACCCCATGCACAACTCCACCGGGGAAGGTGCCAGACAGGAGTTCTCCTGGTAGTTTTTACATTGCTCCGGTAGGCAGCTGAAAGGCACCACAAAAGTTTTTCTGCCTGCTTTCTGGGCTGAGATGGGGAACCGCTGAATTTTGGACTCGGCTGGTGACAAAATGTTCCAAACACACCCCATGCACAACTCCACCGGGGAAGGTGCCAGACAGGAGTTCTCCTGGTAGTTTTTACACTACCTTGGTGGGCATTTGAAAGGCACCACAAAAGTTGTTCTACCTGCTTTGTGGGCTGAGATGGGGAATCGCTGAATTTTGGAGTCGGCCGGTGACAAAATGTTCCAAACACACCCCATGCACAACTCCACCGGGGAAGGTGCCAGACAGGAGTTCTCCTGGTAGTTTTTAGACTACCTTGGTGGGCATTTGAAAGGCACCACAAAAGTTGTTCTACCTGCTTTCTGGGCTGAGATGGGGAAACGCTGAATTTTGGAGTCGGCTGGTGACAAAATGTTCCAAACACACCCCATGCACAACTCCACCGGGGAAGGTGCCAGACAGGAGTTCTCCTGGTAGTTTTTACACTACCTTGGTAGGCATTTGAAAGGCACCACAAAAGTTGTTCTACCTGCTTTCTGGGCTGAGATGGGGAACCGCTGAAATTTGGAGTCGGCTGGTGACAAAATGTTCCAAACACACCCCATGCACAACTCCACCGGGGAAGGTGCCAGACAGGAGTTCTCTTGGTAGTTTTTACACTACCTTGGTAGGCAGCTGAAAGGCACCACAAAAGTTGTTCTACCTGCTTTCTGGGCTGAGATGGGGAACCGCTGAATTTTGGACTCGGCTGGTGACAAAATGTTCCAAACACACCCCATGCACAACTCCACCGGGGAAGGTGCCAGACAGGAGTTCTCCTGTTAGTTTTTACACTACCTTGGTAGGCAGCTGAAAGGCACCACAAAAGTTGTTCTACCTGCTTTCTGGGCTGAGATGGGGAACCGCTGAATTTTGGACTCGGCTGGTGACAAAATGTTCCAAACACACCCCATGCACAACTCCACCGGGGAAGGTGCCAGACAGGAGTTCTCCTGGTAGTTTTTACACTACCTTGGTAGGCATCTGAAAGACAACACAAAAGTTGTTCTACCTGCTTTCGGGGCTGAGATGGGGAATCGCTGAATTTTGGACTCGGCCGGTGACAAAATGTTCCAAACACACCACATGCACAACTCCACCGGGGAAGGTGCCAGACAGGAGTTCTCTTGGTAGTTTTTACACTACCTTGGTAGGCATTTGAAAGGCACCACAAAAGTTGTTCTACCTGCTTTCTGGGCTGAGATGGGGAACCGCTGAATTTTGGACTCGGCTGGTGACAAAATGTTCCAAACACACCCCCTGCACAACTCCACCACGGAAGGTGCCAGACAGGAGTTCTCCTGGTAGTTTTTACATTGCTCCGGTAGGCATCTGAAAGACACCACAAAAGTTGTTCTACCTGCTTTCTGGGCTGAGATGGGGAACCGCTGAATTTTGGAGTCGGCCGGTGACAAAATGTTCCAAACACACCCCATGCACAACTCCACCGGGGAAGGTGCCAGACAGGAGTTCTCCTGGTAGTTTTTACATTGCTCCGGTAGGCAGCTGAAAGGCACCACAAAAGTTTTTCTGCCTGCTTTCTGGGCTGAGATGGGGAACCGCTGAATTTTGGACTCGGCCGGTGACAAAATGTTCCAAACACACCCCCTGCACAACTCCACCGGGGAAGGTGCCAGACAGGAGTTCTCCTGGTAGTTTTTACATTGCTCCGGTAGGCATCTGAAAGACACCACAAAAGTTGTTCTACCTGCTTTCTGGGCTGAGATGGGGAACCGCTGAATTTTGGAGTCGGCTGGTGACAAAATGTTCCAAACACACCCCATGCACAACTCCACCGGGGAAGGTGCCAGACAGGAGTTCTCCTGGTAGTTTTTACACTACCTTGGTAGGCAGCTGAAAGGCACCACAAAAGTTGTTCTACCTGCTTTCTGGGCTGAGATGGGGAAACGCTGAATTTTGGAGTCGGCTGGTGACAAAATGTTCCAAACACACCCCCTGCACAACTCCACCGAGGAAGGTGCCAGACAGGAGTTCTCCTGGTAGTTTTTACATTGCTCCGGTAGGCATCTGAAAGACACCACAAAAGTTGTTCTACCTGCTTTCTGGGCTGAGATGGGGAATCGCTGAATTTTGGACTCGGCCGGTGACAAAATGTTCCAAACACACCCCATGCACAACTCCACCGGGGAACGTGCCAGACAGGAGTTCTCTTGGTAGTTTTTACACTACCTTGGTAGGCATTTGAAAGGCACCACAAAAGTTGTTCTACCTGCTTTCTGGGCTGAGATGGGGAACCGCTGAATTTTGGACTCGGCCGGTGACAAAATGTTCCAAACACACCCCATGCACAACTCCACCACGGAAGGTGCCAGACAGGAGTTCTCCTGGTAGTTTTTACACTACCTTGGTAGGCATCTGAAAGACACCACAAAAGTTGTTCTACCTGCTTTCTGGGCTGAGATGGGGAACCGCTGAATTTTGGAGTCGGCTGGTGGCAAAATGTTCCAAACACACCCCCTGCACAACTCCACCGGGGAAGGTGCCAGACAGGAGTTCTCCTGGTAGTTTTTACATTGCTCCGGTAGGCATCTGAAAGACACCACAAAAGTTGTTCTACCTGCTTTCTGGGCTGAGATGGGGAACCGCTGAATTTTGGAGTCGGCCGGTGACAAAATGTTCCAAACACACCCCATGCACAACTCCACCGGGGAAGGTGCCAGACAGGAGTTCTCCTGGTAGTTTTTACACTACCTTGGTAGGCAGCTGAAAGGCACCACAAAAGTTGTTCTACCTGCTTTCTGGGCTGAGATGGGGAAACGCTGAATTTTGGACTCGGCTGGTGTCAAAATGTTCCAAACACACCCCATGCACAACTCCACCGGGGAAGGTGCCAGACAGGAGTTCTCCTGGTAGTTTTTACACTACCTTGGTAGGCATCTGAAAGACACGACAAAAGTTGTTCTACCTGCTTTCTGGGCTGAGATGGGGAATCGCTGAATTTTGGAGTCGTCCGGTGACAAAATGTTCCAAACACACCCCACGCACAACTCCACCGGGGAAGGTGCCAGGAACGAATTCTGTTGGTAGTTTTTACACTACCTTGGTAGGAAGCTGAAAGGCACAAGACAAGAAGTTGTACCTGCTTTGTGGGCTGAGATGGGGAACCGCTGAATTTTGGAGTCGGCTGGTGGCAAAATGTTCCAAACACACCCCATGCACAACTCCACCGGGGAAGGTGCCAGACAGGAGTTCTCCTGGTAGATTTTACATTGCTCCGGTAGGCAGCTGAAAGGCACCACAAAAGTTTTTCTACCTGCTTTCTGGGCTGAGATGGGGAACCGCTGAATTTTGGACTCGGCTGGTGACAAAATGTTCCAAACACACCCCATGCACAACTCCACCGGGGAAGGTGCCAGACAGGAGTTCTCTTGGTAGTTTTTACACTGCCTTGGTAGGCAGCTGAAAGGCACCACAAAAGTTGTTCTACCTGCTTTCTGGGCTGAGATGGGGAAACGCTGAATTTTGGACTCGGCCGGTGACAAAATGTTCCAAACACACCCCATGCACAACTCCACCGGGGAAGGTGCCAGACAGGAGTTCTCCTGGTAGTTTTTACACTACCTTGGTAGGCATCTGAAAGACACGACAAAAGTTGTTCTACCTGCTTTCTGGGCTGAGATGGGGAACCGCTGAATTTTGGACTCGGCCGGTGACAAAATGTTCCAAACACACCCCCTGCACAACTCCACCGGGGAAGGTGCCAGACAGGAGTTCTCCTGGTAGTTTTTACATTGCTCCGGTAGGCATCTGAAAGACAACACAAAAGTTGTTCTACCTGCTTTCTGGGCTGAGATGGGGAAACGCTGAATTTTGGAGTCGGCTGGTGACAAAATGTTCCAAACACACCCCATGCACAACTCCACCGGGGAAGGTGCCAGACAGGAGTTCTCCTGGTAGTTTTTACACTACCTTGGTAGGCATCTGAAAGGCACCACAAAAGTTGTTCTACCTGCTTTCTGGGCTGAGATGGGGAAACGCTGAATTTTGGAGTCGGCTGGTGACAAAATGTTCCAAACACACCCCATGCACAACTCCACCGGGGAAGGTGCCAGACAGGAGTTCTCCTGGTAGTTTTTACACTACCTTGGTAGGCATCTGAAAGGCACCACAAAAGTTGTTCTACCTGCTTTCTGGGCTGAGATGGGGAAACGCTGAATTTTGGAGTCGGCTGGTGACAAAATGTTCCAAACACACCCCATGCACAACTCCACCGGGGAAGGTGCCAGACAGGAGTTCTCCTGGTAGTTTTTACACTACCTTGGTAGGCAGCTGAAAGGCACCACAAAAGTTGTTCTACCTGCTTTCTGGGCTGAGATGGGGAAACGCTGAATTTTGGACTCGGCCGGTGACAAAATGTTCCAAACACACCCCATGCACAACTCCACCGGGGAAGGTGCCAGACAGGAGTTCTCCTGGTAGTTTTTACACTACCTTGGTAGGCATCTGAAAGACACCACAAAAGTTGTTCTACCTGCTTTCTGGGCTGAGATGGGGAACCGCTGAATTTTGGAGTCGGCTGGTGGCAAAATGTTCCAAACACACCCCCTGCACAACTCCACCGGGGAAGGTGCCAGACAGGAGTTCTCCTGGTAGTTTTTACATTGCTCCGGTAGGCATCTGAAAGACACCACAAAAGTTGTTCTACCTGCTTTCTGGGCTGAGATGGGGAACCGCTGAATTTTGGAGTCGGCCGGTGACAAAATGTTCCAAACACACCCCATGCACAACTCCACCGGGGAAGGTGCCAGACAGGAGTTCTCCTGGTAGTTTTTACACTACCTTGGTAGGCAGCTGAAAGGCACCACAAAAGTTGTTCTACCTGCTTTCTGGGCTGAGATGGGGAAACGCTGAATTTTGGACTCGGCTGGTGTCAAAATGTTCCAAACACACCCCATGCACAACTCCACCGGGGAAGGTGCCAGACAGGAGTTCTCCTGGTAGTTTTTACACTACCTTGGTAGGCATCTGAAAGACACGACAAAAGTTGTTCTACCTGCTTTGTGGGCTGAGATGGGGAATCGCTGAATTTTGGAGTCGGCCGGTGACAAAATGTTCCAAACACACCCCACGCACAACTCCACCGGGGAAGGTGCCAGGAACGAATTCTGTTGGTAGTTTTTACACTACCTTGGTAGGAAGCTGAAAGGCACAAGACAAGAAGTTGTACCTGCTTTGTGGGCTGAGATGGGGAACCGCTGAATTTTGGAGTCGGCTGGTGGCAAAATGTTCCAAACACACCCCATGCACAACTCCACCGGGGAAGGTGCCAGACAGGAGTTCTCCTGGTAGATTTTACATTGCTCCGGTAGGCAGCTGAAAGGCACCACAAAAGTTTTTCTACCTGCTTTCTGGGCTGAGATGGGGAACCGCTGAATTTTGGACTCGGCTGGTGACAAAATGTTCCAAACACACCCCATGCACAACTCCACCGGGGAAGGTGCCAGACAGGAGTTCTCTTGGTAGTTTTTACACTGCCTTGGTAGGCAGCTGAAAGGCACCACAAAAGTTGTTCTACCTGCTTTCTGGGCTGAGATGGGGAAACGCTGAATTTTGGACTCGGCCGGTGACAAAATGTTCCAAACACACCCCATGCAAAACTCCACCGGGGAAGGTGCCAGACAGGAGTTCTCCTGGTAGTTTTTACACTACCTTGGTAGGCATCTGAAAGACACGACAAAAGTTGTTCTACCTGCTTTCTGGGCTGAGATGGGGAACCGCTGAATTTTGGACTCGGCCGGTGACAAAATGTTCCAAACACACCCCCTGCACAACTCCACCGGGGAAGGTGCCAGACAGGAGTTCTCCTGGTAGTTTTTACATTGCTCCGGTAGGCATCTGAAAGACAACACAAAAGTTGTTCTACCTGCTTTCTGGGCTGAGATGGGGAAACGCTGAATTTTGGAGTCGGCTGGTGACAAAATGTTCCAAACACACCCCATGCACAACTCCACCGGGGAAGGTGCCAGACAGGAGTTCTCCTGGTAGTTTTTACACTACCTTGGTAGGCATCTGAAAGGCACCACAAAAGTTGTTCTACCTGCTTTCTGGGCTGAGATGGGGAAACGCTGAATTTTGGAGTCGGCTGGTGACAAAATGTTCCAAACACACCCCATGCACAACTCCACCGGGGAAGGTGCCAGACAGGAGTTCTCCTGGTAGTTTTTACACTACCTTGGTAGGCAGCTGAAAGGCACCACAAAAGTTGTTCTACCTGCTTTCTGGGCTGAGATGGGGAAACGCTGAATTTTGGACTCGGCCGGTGACAAAATGTTCCAAACACACCCCATGCAAAACTCCACCGGGGAAGGTGCCAGACAGGAGTTCTCTTAGTAGTTTTTACACTACCTTGGTAGGCATTTGAAAGGCACCACAAAAGTTGTTCTACCTGCTTTCTGGGCTGAGATGGGGAACCGCTGAATTTTGGACTCGGCCGGTGACAAAATGTTCCAAACACACCCCCTGCACAACTCCACCACGGAAGGTGCCAGACAGGAGTTCTCCTGGTAGTTTTTACATTGCTCCGGTAGGCATCTGAAAAACACCACAAAAGTTGTTCTACCTGCTTTCTGGGCTGAGATGGGGAACCGCTGAATTTTGGAGTCGGCCGGTGACAAAATGTTCCAAACACACCCCATGCACAACTCCACCGGGGAAGGTGCCAGACAGGAGTTCTCCTGGTAGTTTTTACATTGCTCCGGTAGGCAGCTGAAAGGCACCACAAAAGTTGTTCTACCTGCTTTCTGGGCTGAGATGGGGAACCGCTGAATTTTGGACTCGGCCGGTGACAAAATGTTCCAAACACACCCCATGCACAACTCCACCGGGGAAGGTGCCAGACAGGAGTTCTCCTGGTAGTTTTTACATTGCTCCGGTAGGCAGCTGAAAGGCACCACAAAAGTTGTTCTACCTGCTTTCTGGGCTGAGATGGGGAATCGCTGAATTTTGGAGTCGGCCGGTGACAAAATGTTCCAAACACACCCCACGCACAACTCCACCGGGGAAGGTGCCAGACAGGAGTTCTCCTGGTAGTTTTTACACTACCTTGGTAGGCAGCTGAAAGGCACCACAAAAGTTGTTCTACCTGCTTTCTGGGCTGAGATGGGGAAACGCTGAATTTTGGACTCGGCTGGTGACAAAATGTTCCAAACACACCCCCTGCACAACTCCACCACGGAAGGTGCCAGACAGGAGTTCTCCTGGTAGTTTTTACATTGCTCCGGTAGGCATCTGAAAGACACCACAAAAGTTGTTCTACCTGCTTTCTGGGCTGAGATGGGGAAACGCTGAATTTTGGAGTCGGCTGGTGACAAAATGTTCCAAACACACCCCATGCACAACTCCACCGGGGAAGGTGCCAGACAGGAGTTCTCCTGGTAGTTTTTACATTGCTCCGGTAGGCAGCTGAAAGGCACCACAAAAGTTGTTCTACCTGCTTTCTGGGCTGAGATGGGGAACCGCTGAATTTTGGACTCGGCCGGTGACAAAATGTTCCAAACACACCCCATGCACAACTCCACCGGGGAAGGTGCCAGACAGGAGTTCTCCTGGTAGTTTTTACATTGCTCCGGTAGGCATCTGAAAGACACCACAAAAGTTGTTCTACCTGCTTTCTGGGCTGAGATGGGGAAACGCTGAATTTTGGAGTCGGCCGGTGACAAAATGTTCCAAACACACCCCATGCACAACTCCACCGGGGAAGGTCCCAGACAGGAGTTCTCCTGGTAGTTTTTACACTACCTTGGTAGGCATCTGAAAGACACGACAAAAGTTGTTCTACCTGCTTTCTGGGCTGAGATGGGGAACCGCTGAATTTTGGACTCGGCCGGTGACAAAATGTTCCAAACACAACCCATGCACAACTCCACCGGGGAAGGTGCCAGACAGGAGTTCTCCTGGTAGTTTTTACACTACCTTGGTAGGCAGCTGAAAGGCACCACAAAAGTTGTTCTACCTGCTTTCTGGGCTGAGATGGGGAAACGCTGAATTTTGGAGTCGGCTGGTGACAAAATGTTCCAAACACACCCCATGCACAACTCCACCGGGGAAGGTGCCAGACAGGAGTTCTCCTGGTAGTTTTTACACTACCTTGGTAGGCATCTGAAAGGCACCACAAAAGTTGTTCTACCTGCTTTCTGGGCTGAGATGGGGAAACGCTGAATTTTGGAGTCGGCTGGTGACAAAATGTTCCAAACACACCCCATGCACAACTCCACCGGGGAAGGTGCCAGACAGGAGTTCTCCTGGTAGTTTTTACACTACCTTGGTAGGCAGCTGAAAGGCACCACAAAAGTTGTTCTACCTGCTTTCTGGGCTGAGATGGGGAAACGCTGAATTTTGGACTCGGCCGGTGACAAAATGTTCCAAACACACCCCATGCAAAACTCCACCGGGGAAGGTGCCAGACAGGAGTTCTCTTAGTAGTTTTTACACTACCTTGGTAGGCATTTGAAAGGCACCACAAAAGTTGTTCTACCTGCTTTCTGGGCTGAGATGGGGAACCGCTGAATTTTGGACTCGGCCGGTGACAAAATGTTCCAAACACACCCCCTGCACAACTCCACCACGGAAGGTGCCAGACAGGAGTTCTCCTGGTAGTTTTTACATTGCTCCGGTAGGCATCTGAAAAACACCACAAAAGTTGTTCTACCTGCTTTCTGGGCTGAGATGGGGAACCGCTGAATTTTGGAGTCGGCCGGTGACAAAATGTTCCAAACACACCCCATGCACAACTCCACCGGGGAAGGTGCCAGACAGGAGTTCTCCTGGTAGTTTTTACATTGCTCCGGTAGGCAGCTGAAAGGCACCACAAAAGTTGTTCTACCTGCTTTCTGGGCTGAGATGGGGAACCGCTGAATTTTGGACTCGGCCGGTGACAAAATGTTCCAAACACACCCCATGCACAACTCCACCGGGGAAGGTGCCAGACAGGAGTTCTCCTGGTAGTTTTTACATTGCTCCGGTAGGCAGCTGAAAGGCACCACAAAAGTTGTTCTACCTGCTTTCTGGGCTGAGATGGGGAATCGCTGAATTTTGGAGTCGGCCGGTGACAAAATGTTCCAAACACACCCCACGCACAACTCCACCGGGGAAGGTGCCAGACAGGAGTTCTCCTGGTAGTTTTTACACTACCTTGGTAGGCAGCTGAAAGGCACCACAAAAGTTGTTCTACCTGCTTTCTGGGCTGAGATGGGGAAACGCTGAATTTTGGAGTCGGCTGGTGACAAAATGTTCCAAACACACCCCATGCACAACTCCACCGGGGAAGGTGCCAGACAGGAGTTCTCCTGGTAGTTTTTACATTGCTCCGGTAGGCAGCTGAAAGACACCACAAAAGTTGTTCTACCTGCTTTCTGGGCTGAGATGGGGAACCGCTGAATTTTGGACTCGGCCGGTGACAAAATGTTCCAAACACACCCCATGCACAACTCCACCGGGGAAGGTGCCAGACAGGAGTTCTCTTGGTAGTTTTTACACTACCTTGGTAGGCAGCTGAAAGACACCACAAAAGTTGTTCTACCTGCTTTCTGGGCTGAGATGGGGAAACGCTGAATTTTGGAGTCGGCCGGTGACAAAATGTTCCAAACACACCCCATGCACAACTCCACCGGGGAAGGTCCCAGACAGGAGTTCTCCTGGTAGTTTTTACACTACCTTGGTAGGCATCTGAAAGACACGACAAAAGTTGTTCTACCTGCTTTCTGGGCTGAGATGGGGAACCGCTGAATTTTGGACTCGGCCGGTGACAAAATGTTCCAAACACAACCCATGCACAACTCCACCGGGGAAGGTGCCAGACAGGAGTTCTCCTGGTAGTTTTTACACTACCTTGGTAGGCAGCTGAAAGGCACCACAAAAGTTGTTCTACCTGCTTTCTGGGCTGAGATGGGGAAACGCTGAATTTTGGAGTCGGCTGGTGACAAAATGTTCCAAACACACCCCCTGCACAACTCCACCGAGGAAGGTGCCAGACAGGAGTTCTCCTGGTAGTTTTTACATTGCTCCGGTAGGCAGCTGAAAGACACCACAAAAGTTGTTCTACCTGCTTTCTGGGCTGAGATGGGGAATCGCTGAATTTTGGACTCGGCCGGTGACAAAATGTTCCAAACACACCCCATGCACAACTCCACCGGGGAAGGTGCCAGGCAGGAGTTCTCTTGGTAGTTTTTACACTACCTTGGTAGGCATTTGAAAGGCACCACAAAAGTTGTTCTACCTGCTTTCTGGGCTGAGATGGGGAACCGCTGAATTTTGGACTCGGCCGGTGACAAAATGTTCCAAACACACCCCATGCACAACTCCACCACGGAAGGTGCCAGACAGGAGTTCTCCTGGTAGTTTTTACACTACCTTGGTAGGCATCTGAAAGGCACCACAAAAGTTGTTCTACCTGCTTTCTGGGCTGAGATGGGGAACCGCTGAATTTTGGACTCGGCCGGTGACAAAATGTTCCAAACACACCCCATGCACAACTCCACCGGCGAAGGTGCCAGACAGGAGTTCTCTTGGTAGTTTTTACACTACCTTGGTAGGCAGCTGAAAGACACCACAAAAGTTGTTCTACCTGCTTTCTGGGCTGAGATGGGGAACCGCTGAATTTTGGACTCGGCCGGTGACAAAATGTTCCAAACACACCCCATGCACAACTCCACCGGGGAAGGTCCCAGACAGGAGTTCTCCTGGTAGTTTTTACACTACCTTGGTAGGCAGCTGAAAGGCACCACAAAAGTTGTTCTACCTGCTTTCTGGGCTGAGATGGGGAACCGCTGAATTTTGGACTCGGCCGGTGACAAAATGTTCCAAACACAACCCATGCACAACTCCACCGGGGAAGGTGCCAGACAGGAGTTCTCCTGGTAGTTTTTACATTGCTCCGGTAGGCATCTGAAAGACACCACAAAAGTTGTTCTACCTGCTTTCTGGGCTGAGATGGGGAAACGCTGAATTTTGGAGTCGGCCGGTGACAAAATGTTCCAAACACACCCCATGCACAACTCCACCGGGGAAGGTCCCAGACAGGAGTTCTCCTGGTAGTTTTTACACTACCTTGGTAGGCATCTGAAAGACACGACAAAAGTTGTTCTACCTGCTTTCTGGGCTGAGATGGGGAACCGCTGAATTTTGGACTCGGCCGGTGACAAAATGTTCCAAACACAACCCATGCACAACTCCACCGGGGAAGGTGCCAGACAGGAGTTCTCCTGGTAGTTTTTACACTACCTTGGTAGGCAGCTGAAAGGCACCACAAAAGTTGTTCTACCTGCTTTCTGGGCTGAGATGGGGAAACGCTGAATTTTGGAGTCGGCTGGTGACAAAATGTTCCAAACACACCCCATGCACAACTCCACCGGGGAAGGTGCCAGACAGGAGTTCTCCTGGTAGTTTTTACACTACCTTGGTAGGCATCTGAAAGGCACCACAAAAGTTGTTCTACCTGCTTTCTGGGCTGAGATGGGGAAACGCTGAATTTTGGAGTCGGCTGGTGACAAAATGTTCCAAACACACCCCATGCACAACTCCACCGGGGAAGGTGCCAGACAGGAGTTCTCCTGGTAGTTTTTACACTACCTTGGTAGGCAGCTGAAAGGCACCACAAAAGTTGTTCTACCTGCTTTCTGGGCTGAGATGGGGAAACGCTGAATTTTGGACTCGGCCGGTGACAAAATGTTCCAAACACACCCCATGCAAAACTCCACCGGGGAAGGTGCCAGACAGGAGTTCTCTTAGTAGTTTTTACACTACCTTGGTAGGCATTTGAAAGGCACCACAAAAGTTGTTCTACCTGCTTTCTGGGCTGAGATGGGGAACCGCTGAATTTTGGACTCGGCCGGTGACAAAATGTTCCAAACACACCCCCTGCACAACTCCACCACGGAAGGTGCCAGACAGGAGTTCTCCTGGTAGTTTTTACATTGCTCCGGTAGGCATCTGAAAAACACCACAAAAGTTGTTCTACCTGCTTTCTGGGCTGAGATGGGGAACCGCTGAATTTTGGAGTCGGCCGGTGACAAAATGTTCCAAACACACCCCATGCACAACTCCACCGGGGAAGGTGCCAGACAGGAGTTCTCCTGGTAGTTTTTACATTGCTCCGGTAGGCAGCTGAAAGGCACCACAAAAGTTGTTCTACCTGCTTTCTGGGCTGAGATGGGGAACCGCTGAATTTTGGACTCGGCCGGTGACAAAATGTTCCAAACACACCCCATGCACAACTCCACCGGGGAAGGTGCCAGACAGGAGTTCTCCTGGTAGTTTTTACATTGCTCCGGTAGGCAGCTGAAAGGCACCACAAAAGTTGTTCTACCTGCTTTCTGGGCTGAGATGGGGAATCGCTGAATTTTGGAGTCGGCCGGTGACAAAATGTTCCAAACACACCCCACGCACAACTCCACCGGGGAAGGTGCCAGACAGGAGTTCTCCTGGTAGTTTTTACACTACCTTGGTAGGCAGCTGAAAGGCACCACAAAAGTTGTTCTACCTGCTTTCTGGGCTGAGATGGGGAAACGCTGAATTTTGGAGTCGGCTGGTGACAAAATGTTCCAAACACACCCCATGCACAACTCCACCGGGGAAGGTGCCAGACAGGAGTTCTCCTGGTAGTTTTTACATTGCTCCGGTAGGCAGCTGAAAGACACCACAAAAGTTGTTCTACCTGCTTTCTGGGCTGAGATGGGGAACCGCTGAATTTTGGACTCGGCCGGTGACAAAATGTTCCAAACACACCCCATGCACAACTCCACCGGGGAAGGTGCCAGACAGGAGTTCTCTTGGTAGTTTTTACACTACCTTGGTAGGCAGCTGAAAGACACCACAAAAGTTGTTCTACCTGCTTTCTGGGCTGAGATGGGGAAACGCTGAATTTTGGAGTCGGCCGGTGACAAAATGTTCCAAACACACCCCATGCACAACTCCACCGGGGAAGGTCCCAGACAGGAGTTCTCCTGGTAGTTTTTACACTACCTTGGTAGGCATCTGAAAGACACGACAAAAGTTGTTCTACCTGCTTTCTGGGCTGAGATGGGGAACCGCTGAATTTTGGACTCGGCCGGTGACAAAATGTTCCAAACACAACCCATGCACAACTCCACCGGGGAAGGTGCCAGACAGGAGTTCTCCTGGTAGTTTTTACACTACCTTGGTAGGCAGCTGAAAGGCACCACAAAAGTTGTTCTACCTGCTTTCTGGGCTGAGATGGGGAAACGCTGAATTTTGGACTCGGCTGGTGACAAAATGTTCCAAACACACCCCCTGCACAACTCCACCGAGGAAGGTGCCAGACAGGAGTTCTCCTGGTAGTTTTTACATTGCTCCGGTAGGCAGCTGAAAGACACCACAAAAGTTGTTCTACCTGCTTTCTGGGCTGAGATGGGGAATCGCTGAATTTTGGACTCGGCCGGTGACAAAATGTTCCAAACACACCCCATGCACAACTCCACCGGGGAAGGTGCCAGGCAGGAGTTCTCTTGGTAGTTTTTACACTACCTTGGTAGGCATTTGAAAGGCACCACAAAAGTTGTTCTACCTGCTTTCTGGGCTGAGATGGGGAACCGCTGAATTTTGGACTCGGCCGGTGACAAAATGTTCCAAACACACCCCATGCACAACTCCACCACGGAAGGTGCCAGACAGGAGTTCTCCTGGTAGTTTTTACACTACCTTGGTAGGCATCTGAAAGGCACCACAAAAGTTGTTCTACCTGCTTTCTGGGCTGAGATGGGGAACCGCTGAATTTTGGACTCGGCCGGTGACAAAATGTTCCAAACACACCCCATGCACAACTCCACCGGCGAAGGTGCCAGACAGGAGTTCTCTTGGTAGTTTTTACACTACCTTGGTAGGCAGCTGAAAGACACCACAAAAGTTGTTCTACCTGCTTTCTGGGCTGAGATGGGGAAACGCTGAATTTTGGAGTCGGCCGGTGACAAAATGTTCCAAACACACCCCATGCACAACTCCACCGGGGAAGGTCCCAGACAGGAGTTCTCCTGGTAGTTTTTACACTACCTTGGTAGGCAGCTGAAAGGCACCACAAAAGTTGTTCTACCTGCTTTCTGGGCTGAGATGGGGAACCGCTGAATTTTGGACTCGGCCGGTGACAAAATGTTCCAAACACAACCCATGCACAACTCCACCGGGGAAGGTGCCAGACAGGAGTTCTCCTGGTAGTTTTTACACTACCTTGGTAGGCAGCTGAAAGGCACCACAAAAGTTGTTCTACCTGCTTTCTGGGCTGAGATGGGGAAACGCTGAATTTTGGAGTCGGCTGGTGACAAAATGTTCAAAACACACCCCCTGCACAACTCCACCGGGGAAGGTGCCAGACAGGAGTTCTCCTGGTAGTTTTTACATTGCTCCGGTAGGCAGCTGAAAGACACCACAAAAGTTGTTCTACCTGCTTTCTGGGCTGAGATGGGGAACCGCTGAATTTTGGACTCGGCCGGTGACAAAATGTTCCAAACACACCCCATGCACAACTCCACCGGGGAAGGTGCCAGACAGGAGTTCTCTTGGTAGTTTTTACACTACCTTGGTAGGCAGCTGAAAGACACCACAAAAGTTGTTCTACCTGCTTTCTGGGCTGAGATGGGGAAACGCTGAATTTTGGACTCGGCCGGTGACAAAATGTTCCAAACACACCCCATGCACAACTCCACCGGGGAAGGTGCCAGACAGGAGTTCTCCTGGTAGTTTTTACACTACCTTGGTAGGCATCTGAAAGGCACCACAAAAGTTGTTCTACCTGCTTTCTGGGCTGAGATGGGGAACCGCTGAATTTTGGAGTCGGCTGGTGACAAAATGTTCCAAACACACCCCCTGCACAACTCCACCGGGGAAGGTGCCAGACAGGAGTTCTCCTGGTAGTTTTTACATTGCTCCGGTAGGCATCTGAAAGACACCACAAAAGTTGTTCTACCTGCTTTCTGGGCTGAGATGGGGAATCGCTGAATTTTGGACTCGGCCGGTGACAAAATGTTCCAAACACACCCCATGCACAACTCCACCGGGGAAGGTGCCAGACAGGAGTTCTCCTGGTAGTTTTTACACTACCTTGGTAGGCATCTGAAAGACACCACAAAAGTTGTTCTACCTGCTTTCTGGGCTGAGATGGGGAAACGCTGAATTTTGGAGTCGGCCGGTGACAAAATGTTCCAAACACACCCCATGCACAACTCCACCGGGGAAGGTGCCAGACAGGAGTTCTCCTGGTAGTTTTTACACTACCTTGGTAGGCATCTGAAAGACACGACAAAAGTTGTTCTACCTGCTTTCTGGGCTGAGATGGGGAATCGCTGAATTTTGGAGTCGGCCGGTGACAAAATGTTCCAAACACACCCCACGCACAACTCCACCGGGGAAGGTGCCAGGAACGAATTCTGTTGGTAGTTTTTACACTACCTTGGTAGGAAGCTGAAAGGCACAAGAAAAGAAGTTGTACCTGCTTTGTGGGCTGAGATGGGGAACCGCTGAATTTTGGAGTCGGCTGGTGGCAAAATGTTCCAAACACACCCCATGCACAACTCCACCGGGGAAGGTGCCAGACAGGAGTTCTCCTGGTAGTTTTTACATTGCTCCGGTAGGCAGCTGAAAGGCACCACAAAAGTTTTTCTACCTGCTTTCTGGGCTGAGATGGGGAACCGCTGAATTTTGGACTCGGCTGGTGACAAAATGTTCCGAACACACCCCATGCACAACTCCACCGGGGAAGGTGCCAGACAGGAGTTCTCCTGGTAGTTTTTACACTACCTTGGTAGGCATCTGAAAGGCACCACAAAAGTTGTTCTACCTGCTTTCTGGGCTGAGATGGGGAACCGCTGAATTTTGGACTCGGCCGGTGACAAAATGTTCCAAACACACCCCATGCAAAACTCCACCGGGGAAGGTGCCAGACAGGAGTTCTCCTGGTAGTTTTTACACTACCTTGGTAGGCATCTGAAAGACACCACAAAAGTTGTTCTACCTGCTTTCTGGGCTGAGATGGGGAACCGCTGAATTTTGGAGTCGGCTGGTGGCAAAATGTTCCAAACACACCCCCTGCACAACTCCACCGGGGAAGGTGCCAGACAGGAGTTCTCCTGGTAGTTTTTACATTGCTCCGGTAGGCATCTGAAAGACACCACAAAAGTTGTTCTACCTGCTTTCTGGGCTGAGATGGGGAACCGCTGAATTTTGGAGTCGGCCGTTGACAAAATGTTCCAAACACACCCCATGCACAACTCCACCGGGGAAGGTGCCAGACAGGAGTTCTCTTGGTAGTTTTTACACTACCTTGGTAGGCAGCTGAAAGGCACCACAAAAGTTGTTCTACCTGCTTTCTGGGCTGAGATGGGGAACCGCTGAATTTTGGAGTCGGCTGGTGACAAAATGTTCCAAACACACCCCCTGCACAACTCCACCACGGAAGGTGCCAGACAGGAGTTCTCCTGGTAGTTTTTACATTGCTCCGGTAGGCATCTGAAAGACACCACAAAAGTTGTTCTACCTGCTTTCTGGGCTGAGATGGGGAACCGCTGAATTTTGGACTCGGCCGGTGACAAAATGTTCCAAACACACCCCATGCACAACTCCACCGGGGAAGGTGCCAGACAGGAGTTCTCCTGGTAGTTTTTACACTACCTTAGTAGGCAGCTGAAAGGCACCACAAAAGTTGTTCTACCTGCTTTCTGGGCTGAGATGGGGAAACGCTGAATTTTGGACTCGGCTGGTGTCAAAATGTTCCAAACACACCCCATGCACAACTCCACCGGGGAAGGTGCCAGACAGGAGTTCTCCTGGTAGTTTTTACACTACCTTGGTAGGCATCTGAAAGACACGACAAAAGTTGTTCTACCTGCTTTCTGGGCTGAGATGGGGAATCGCTGAATTTTGGAGTCGGCCGGTGACAAAATGTTCCAAACACACCCCACGCACAACTCCACCGGGGAAGGTGCCAGGAACGAATTCTGTTGGTAGTTTTTACACTACCTTGGTAGGAAGCTGAAAGGCACAAGAAAAGAAGTTGTACCTGCTTTGTGGGCTGAGATGGGGAACCGCTGAATTTTGGAGTCGGCTGGTGGCAAAATGTTCCAAACACACCCCATGCACAACTCCACCGGGGAAGGTGCCAGACAGGAGTTCTCCTGGTAGTTTTTACATTGCTCCGCTAGGCAGCTGAAAGACACCACAAAAGTTTTTCTACCTGCTTTCTGGGCTGAGATGGGGAACCGCTGAATTTTGGACTCGGCTGGTGACAAAATGTTCCAAACACACCCCATGCACAACTCCACCGGGGAAGGTGCCAGACAGGAGTTCTCTTGGTAGTTTTTACACTGCCTTGGTAGGCAGCTGAAAGGCACCACAAAAGTTGTTCTACCTGCTTTCTGGGCTGAGATGGGGAAACGCTGAATTTTGGACTCGGCCGGTGACAAAATGTTCCAAACACACCCCATGCACAACTCCACCGGGGAAGGTGCCAGACAGGAGTTCTCCTGGTAGTTTTTACATTGCTCCGGTAGGCATCTGAAAGACACCACAAAAGTTGTTCTACCTGCTTTCTGGGCTGAGATGGGGAAACGCTGAATTTTGGAGTCGGCTGGTGACAAAATGTTCCAAACACACCCCATGCACAACTCCACCGGGGAAGGTGCCAGACAGGAGTTCTCCTGGTAGTTTTTACACTACCTTGGTAGGCATCTGAAAGGCACCACAAAAGTTGTTCTACCTGCTTTCTGGGCTGAGATGGGGAACCGCTGAATTTTGGACTCGGCTGGTGACAAAATGTTCCAAACACACCCCATGCACAACTCCACCGGGGAAGGTGCCAGACAGGAGTTCTCTTGGTAGTTTTTACACTGCCTTGGTAGGCAGCTGAAAGGCACCACAAAAGTTGTTCTACCTGCTTTCTGGGCTGAGATGGGGAAACGCTGAATTTTGGACTCGGCCGGTGACAAAATGTTCCAAACACACCCCATGCAAAACTCCACCGGGGAAGGTGCCAGACAGGAGTTCTCCTGGTAGTTTTTACACTACCTTGGTAGGCATCTGAAAGACACGACAAAAGTTGTTCTACCTGCTTTCTGGGCTGAGATGGGGAACCGCTGAATTTTGGACTCGGCCGGTGACAAAATGTTCCAAACACACCCCCTGCACAACTCCACCGGGGAAGGTGCCAGACAGGAGTTCTCCTGGTAGTTTTTACATTGCTCCGGTAGGCATCTGAAAGACAACACAAAAGTTGTTCTACCTGCTTTCTGGGCTGAGATGGGGAAACGCTGAATTTTGGAGTCGGCTGGTGACAAAATGTTCCAAACACACCCCATGCACAACTCCACCGGGGAAGGTGCCAGACAGGAGTTCTCCTGGTAGTTTTTACACTACCTTGGTAGGCAGCTGAAAGGCACCACAAAAGTTGTTCTACCTGCTTTCTGGGCTGAGATGGGGAAACGCTGAATTTTGGACTCGGCCGGTGACAAAATGTTCCAAACACACCCCATGCAAAACTCCACCGGGGAAGGTGCCAGACAGGAGTTCTCTTAGTAGTTTTTACACTACCTTGGTAGGCATTTGAAAGGCACCACAAAAGTTGTTCTACCTGCTTTCTGGGCTGAGATGGGGAACCGCTGAATTTTGGACTCGGCCGGTGACAAAATGTTCCAAACACACCCCCTGCACAACTCCACCACGGAAGGTGCCAGACAGGAGTTCTCCTGGTAGTTTTTACATTGCTCCGGTAGGCATCTGAAAAACACCACAAAAGTTGTTCTACCTGCTTTCTGGGCTGAGATGGGGAACCGCTGAATTTTGGAGTCGGCCGGTGACAAAATGTTCCAAACACACCCCCTGCACAACTCCACCACGGAAGGTGCCAGACAGGAGTTCTCCTGGTAGTTTTTACATTGCTCCGGTAGGCAGCTGAAAGGCACCACAAAAGTTGTTCTACCTGCTTTCTGGGCTGAGATGGGGAACCGCTGAATTTTGGACTCGGCCGGTGACAAAATGTTCCAAACACACCCCATGCACAACTCCACCGGGGAAGGTGCCAGACAGGAGTTCTCCTGGTAGTTTTTACATTGCTCCGGTAGGCAGCTGAAAGGCACCACAAAAGTTGTTCTACCTGCTTTCTGGGCTGAGATGGGGAATCGCTGAATTTTGGAGTCGGCCGGTGACAAAATGTTCCAAACACACCCCACGCACAACTCCACCGGGGAAGGTGCCAGACAGGAGTTCTCCTGGTAGTTTTTACACTACCTTGGTAGGCAGCTGAAAGGCACCACAAAAGTTGTTCTACCTGCTTTCTGGGCTGAGATGGGGAAACGCTGAATTTTGGACTCGGCTGGTGACAAAATGTTCCAAACACACCCCCTGCACAACTCCACCACGGAAGGTGCCAGACAGGAGTTCTCCTGGTAGTTTTTACATTGCTCCGGTAGGCATCTGAAAGACACCACAAAAGTTGTTCTACCTGCTTTCTGGGCTGAGATGGGGAACCGCTGAATTTTGGACTCGGCTGGTGACAAAATGTTCCAAACACACCCCATGCACAACTCCACCGGGGAAGGTGCCAGACAGGAGTTCTCCTGGTAGTTTTTACATTGCTCCGGTAGGCAGCTGAAAGGCACCACAAAAGTTTTTCTGCCTGCTTTCTGGGCTGAGATGGGGAACCGCTGAATTTTGGACTCGGCCGGTGACAAAATGTTCCAAACACACCCCCTGCACAACTCCACCGGGGAAGGTGCCAGACAGGAGTTCTCCTGGTAGTTTTTACATTGCTCCGGTAGGCATCTGAAAGACACCACAAAAGTTGTTCTACCTGCTTTCTGGGCTGAGATGGGGAAACGCTGAATTTTGGAGTCGGCTGGTGACAAAATGTTCCAAACACACCCCATGCACAACTCCACCGGGGAAGGTGCCAGACAGGAGTTCTCCTGGTAGTTTTTACACTACCTTGGTAGGCAGCTGAAAGGCACCACAAAAGTTGTTCTACCTGCTTTCTGGGCTGAGATGGGGAAACGCTGAATTTTGGAGTCGGCTGGTGACAAAATGTTCCAAACACACCCCCTGCACAACTCCACCGAGGAAGGTGCCAGACAGGAGTTCTCCTGGTAGTTTTTACATTGCTCCGGTAGGCATCTGAAAGACACCACAAAAGTTGTTCTACCTGCTTTCTGGGCTGAGATGGGGAATCGCTGAATTTTGGACTCGGCCGGTGACAAAATGTTCCAAACACACCCCCTGCACAACTCCACCGGGGAAGGTGCCAGGCAGGAGTTCTCTTGGTAGTTTTTACACTACCTTGGTAGGCATTTGAAAGGCACCACAAAAGTTGTTCTACCTGCTTTCTGGGCTGAGATGGGGAACCGCTGAATTTTGGACTCGGCCGGTGACAAAATGTTCCAAACACACCCCATGCACAACTCCACCACGGAAGGTGCCAGACAGGAGTTCTCCTGGTAGTTTTTACACTACCTTGGTAGGCATCTGAAAGACACCACAAAAGTTGTTCTACCTGCTTTCTGGGCTGAGATGGGGAACCGCTGAATTTTGGAGTCGGCTGGTGGCAAAATGTTCCAAACACACCCCCTGCACAACTCCACCGGGGAAGGTGCCAGACAGGAGTTCTCCTGGTAGTTTTTACATTGCTCCGGTAGGCATCTGAAAGACACCACAAAAGTTGTTCTACCTGCTTTCTGGGCTGAGATGGGGAACCGCTGAATTTTGGAGTCGGCCGGTGACAAAATGTTCCAAACACACCCCACGCACAACTCCACCGGGGAAGGTGCCAGGAACGAATTCTCCTGGTAGTTTTTACACTACCTTGGTAGGAAGCTGAAAGGCACAAGACAAGAAGTTGTACCTGCTTTGTGGGCTGAGATGGGGAACCGCTGAATTTTGGAGTCGGCTGGTGGCAAAATGTTCCAAACACACCCCATGCACAACTCCACCGGGGAAGGTGCCAGACAGGAGTTCTCCTGGTAGATTTTACATTGCTCCGGTAGGCAGCTGAAAGGCACCACAAAAGTTTTTCTACCTGCTTTCTGGGCTGAGATGGGGAACCGCTGAATTTTGGAGTCGGCTGGTGACAAAATGTTCCAAACACACCCCATGCACAACTCCACCGGGGAAGGTGCCAGACAGGAGTTCTCTTGGTAGTTTTTACACTGCCTTGGTAGGCAGCTGAAAGGCACCACAAAAGTTGTTCTACCTGCTTTCTGGGCTGAGATGGGGAAACGCTGAATTTTGGACTCGGCCGGTGACAAAATGTTCCAAACACACCCCATGCACAACTCCACCGGGGAAGGTGCCAGACAGGAGTTCTCCTGGTAGTTTTTACACTACCTTGGTAGGCATCTGAAAGACACGACAAAAGTTGTTCTACCTGCTTTCTGGGCTGAGATGGGGAACCGCTTAATTTTGGACTCGGCCGGTGACAAAATGTTCCAAACACACCCCCTGCACAACTCCACCGGGGAAGGTGCCAGACAGGAGTTCTCCTGGTAGTTTTTACATTGCTCCGGTAGGCATCTGAAAGACACCACAAAAGTTGTTCTACCTGCTTTCTGGGCTGAGATGGGGAAACGCTGAATTTTGGAGTCGGCTGGTGACAAAATGTTCCAAACACACCCCATGCACAACTCCACCGGGGAAGGTGCCAGACAGGAGTTCTCCTGGTAGTTTTTACACTACCTTGGTAGGCATCTGAAAGGCACCACAAAAGTTGTTCTACCTGCTTTCTGGGCTGAGATGGGGAAACGCTGAATTTTGGAGTCGGCTGGTGACAAAATGTTCCAAACACACCCCATGCACAACTCCACCGGGGAAGGTGCCAGACAGGAGTTCTCCTGGTAGTTTTTACACTACCTTGGTAGGCAGCTGAAAGGCACCACAAAAGTTGTTCTACCTGCTTTCTGGGCTGAGATGGGGAAACGCTGAATTTTGGACTCGGCCGGTGACAAAATGTTCCAAACACACCCCATGCAAAACTCCACCGGGGAAGGTGCCAGACAGGAGTTCTCTTAGTAGTTTTTACACTACCTTGGTAGGCATTTGAAAGGCACCACAAAAGTTGTTCTACCTGCTTTCTGGGCTGAGATGGGGAACCGCTGAATTTTGGACTCGGCCGGTGACAAAATGTTCCAAACACACCCCCTGCACAACTCCACCACGGAAGGTGCCAGACAGGAGTTCTCCTGGTAGTTTTTACATTGCTCCGGTAGGCATCTGAAAAACACCACAAAAGTTGTTCTACCTGCTTTCTGGGCTGAGATGGGGAACCGCTGAATTTTGGAGTCGGCCGGTGACAAAATGTTCCAAACACACCCCATGCACAACTCCACCGGGGAAGGTGCCAGACAGGAGTTCTCCTGGTAGTTTTTACACTACCTTGGTAGGCATCTGAAAGACACGACAAAAGTTGTTCTACCTGCTTTCTGGGCTGAGATGGGGAATCGCTGAATTTTGGAGTCGGCCGGTGACAAAATGTTCCAAACACACCCCACGCACAACTCCACCGGGGAAGGTGCCAGGAACGAATTCTGTTGGTAGTTTTTACACTACCTTGGTAGGAAGCTGAAAGGCACAAGAAAAGAAGTTGTACCTGCTTTGTGGGCTGAGATGGGGAACCGCTGAATTTTGGAGTCGGCTGGTGGCAAAATGTTCCAAACACACCCCATGCACAACTCCACCGGGGAAGGTGCCAGACAGGAGTTCTCCTGGTAGTTTTTACATTGCTCCGCTAGGCAGCTGAAAGACACCACAAAAGTTGTTCTACCTGCTTTCTGGGCTGAGATGGGGAACCGCTGAATTTTGGACTCGGCCGGTGACAAAATGTTCCAAACACACCCCATGCACAACTCCACCGGGGAAGGTGCCAGACAGGAGTTCTCTTGGTAGTTTTTACACTACCTTGGTAGGCAGCTGAAAGACACCACAAAAGTTGTTCTACCTGCTTTCTGGGCTGAGATGGGGAAACGCTGAATTTTGGAGTCGGCCGGTGACAAAATGTTCCCAACACACCCCATGCACAACTCCACCGGGGAAGGTGCCAGACAGGAGTTCTCCTGGTAGTTTTTACACTACCTTGGTAGGCATCTGAAAGACACGACAAAAGTTGTTCTACCTGCTTTCTGGGCTGAGATGGGGAACCGCTGAATTTTGGACTCGGCCGGTGACAAAATGTTCCAAACACAACCCATGCACCACTCCACCGGGGAAGGTGCCAGACAGGAGTTCTCCTGGTAGTTTTTACACTACCTTGGTAGGCAGCTGAAAGACACCACAAAAGTTGTTCTACCTGCTTTCTGGGCTGAGATGGGGAATCGCTGAATTTTGGAGTCGGCCGGTGACAAAATGTTCCAAACACACCCCACGCACAACTCCACCGGGGAAGGTGCCAGACAGGAGTTCTCCTGGTAGTTTTTACACTACCTTGGTAGGCAGCTGAAAGGCACCACAAAAGTTGTTCTACCTGCTTTCTGGGCTGAGATGGGGAAACGCTGAATTTTGGACTCGGCTGGTGACAAAATGTTCCAAACACACCCCCTGCACAACTCCACCACGGAAGGTGCCAGACAGGAGTTCTCCTGGTAGTTTTTACATTGCTCCGGTAGGCATCTGAAAGACACCACAAAAGTTGTTCTACCTGCTTTCTGGGCTGAGATGGGGAACCGCTGAATTTTGGACTCGGCTGGTGACAAAATGTTCCAAACACACCCCATGCACAACTCCACCGGGGAAGGTGCCAGACAGGAGTTCTCCTGGTAGTTTTTACATTGCTCCGGTAGGCAGCTGAAAGGCACCACAAAAGTTTTTCTGCCTGCTTTCTGGGCTGAGATGGGGAACCGCTGAATTTTGGAGTCGGCCGGTGACAAAATGTTCCAAACACACCCCCTGCACAACTCCACCGGGGAAGGTGCCAGACAGGAGTTCTCCTGGTAGTTTTTACATTGCTCCGGTAGGCATCTGAAAGACACCACAAAAGTTGTTCTACCTGCTTTCTGGGCTGAGATGGGGAAACGCTGAATTTTGGAGTCGGCTGGTGACAAAATGTTCCAAACACACCCCATGCACAACTCCACCGGGGAAGGTGCCAGACAGGAGTTCTCCTGGTAGTTTTTACACTACCTTGGTAGGCAGCTGAAAGGCACCACAAAAGTTGTTCTACCTGCTTTCTGGGCTGAGATGGGGAAACGCTGAATTTTGGAGTCGGCTGGTGACAAAATGTTCCAAACACACCCCCTGCACAACTCCACCGAGGAAGGTGCCAGACAGGAGTTCTCCTGGTAGTTTTTTACATTGCTCCGGTAGGCATCTGAAAGACACCACAAAAGTTGTTCTACCTGCTTTCTGGGCTGAGATGGGGAATCGCTGAATTTTGGACTCGGCCGGTGACAAAATGTTCCAAACACACCCCATGCACAACTCCACCGGGGAACGTGCCAGACAGGAGTTCTCTTGGTAGTTTTTACACTACCTTGGTAGGCATTTGAAAGGCACCACAAAAGTTGTTCTACCTGCTTTCTGGGCTGAGATGGGGAACCGCTCTGAATTTTGGACTCGGCCGGTGACAAAATGTTCCAAACACACCCCATGCACAACTCCACCACGGAAGGGTGCCAGACAGGAGTTCTCCTGGTAGTTTTTACACTACCTTGGTAGGCATCTGAAAGACACCACAAAAGTTGTTCTACCTGCTTTCTGGGCTGAGATGGGGAACCGCTGAATTTTGGAGTCGGCTGGTGGCAAAATGTTCCAAACACACCCCCTGCACAACTCCACCGGGGAAGGTGCCAGACAGGAGTTCTCCTGGTAGTTTTTACATTGCTCCGGTAGGCATCTGAAAGACACCACAAAAGTTGTTCTACCTGCTTTCTGGGCTGAGATGGGGAACCGCTGAATTTTTGGAGTCGGCCGGTGACAAAATGTTCCAAACACACCCCACGCACAACTCCACCGGGGAAGGTGCCAGGAACGAATTCTCCTGGTAGTTTTTACACTACCTTGGTAGGAAGCTGAAAGGCACAAGACAAGAAGTTGTACCTGCTTTGTGGGCTGAGATGGGGAACCGCTGAATTTTTGGAGTCGGCTGGTGGCAAAATGTTCCAAACACACCCCGATGCACAACTCCACCGGGGAAGGTGCCAGACAGGAGTTCTCCTGGTAGATTTTACATTGCTCCGGTAGGCAGACTGAAAGGCACCACAAAAGTTTTTCTACCTGCTTTCTGGGCTGAGATGGGGAACCGCTGAATTTTGGAGTCGGCTGGTGACAAAATGTTCCAAACACACCCCATGCACAACTCCACCGGGGAAGGTGCCAGACAGGAGTTCTCTTGGTAGTTTTTACACTGCCTTGGTAGGCAGCTGAAAGGCACCACAAAAGTTGTTCTACCTGCTTTCTGGGCTGAGATGGGGAAACGCTGAATTTTGGACTCGGCCGGTGACAAAATGTTCCAAACACACCCCATGCACAACTCCACCGGGGAAGGTGCCAGACAGGAGTTCTCCTGGTAGTTTTTACACTACCTTGGTAGGCATCTGAAAGACACGACAAAAGTTGTTCTACCTGCTTTCTGGGCTGAGATGGGGAACCGCTGAATTTTGGACTCGGCCGGTGACAAAATGTTCCAAACACACCCCCTGCACAACTCCACCGGGGAAGGTGCCAGACAGGAGTTCTCCTGGTAGTTTTTACATTGCTCCGGTAGGCATCTGAAAGACACCACAAAAGTTGTTCTACCTGCTTTCTGGGCTGAGATGGGGAAACGCTGAATTTTGGAGTCGGCTGGTGACAAAATGTTCCAAACACACCCCATGCACAACTCCACCGGGGAAGGTGCCAGACAGGAGTTCTCCTGGTAGTTTTTACACTACCTTGGTAGGCATCTGAAAGGCACCACAAAAGTTGTTCTACCTGCTTTCTGGGCTGAGATGGGGAAACGCTGAATTTTGGAGTCGGCTGGTGACAAAATGTTCCAAACACACCCCATGCACAACTCCACCGGGGAAGGTGCCAGACAGGAGTTCTCCTGGTAGTTTTTACACTACCTTGGTAGGCAGCTGAAAGGCACCACAAAAGTTGTTCTACCTGCTTTCTGGGCTGAGATGGGGAAACGCTGAATTTTGGACTCGGCCGGTGACAAAATGTTCCAAACACACCCCATGCAAAACTCCACCGGGGAAGGTGCCAGACAGGAGTTCTCTTAGTAGTTTTTACACTACCTTGGTAGGCATTTGAAAGGCACCACAAAAGTTGTTCTACCTGCTTTCTGGGCTGAGATGGGGAACCGCTGAATTTTGGACTCGGCCGGTGACAAAATGTTCCAAACACACCCCCTGCACAACTCCACCACGGAAGGTGCCAGACAGGAGTTCTCCTGGTAGTTTTTACATTGCTCCGGTAGGCATCTGAAAAACACCACAAAAGTTGTTCTACCTGCTTTCTGGGCTGAGATGGGGAACCGCTGAATTTTGGAGTCGGCCGGTGACAAAATGTTCCAAACACACCCCATGCACAACTCCACCGGGGAAGGTGCCAGACAGGAGTTCTCCTGGTAGTTTTTACACTACCTTGGTAGGCATCTGAAAGACACGACAAAAGTTGTTCTACCTGCTTTCTGGGCTGAGATGGGGAATCGCTGAATTTTGGAGTCGGCCGGTGACAAAATGTTCCAAACACACCCCACGCACAACTCCACCGGGGAAGGTGCCAGGAACGAATTCTGTTGGTAGTTTTTACACTACCTTGGTAGGAAGCTGAAAGGCACAAGACAAGAAGTTGTACCTGCTTTGTGGGCTGAGATGGGGAACCGCTGAATTTTGGAGTCGGCTGGTGGCAAAATGTTCCAAACACACCCCATGCACAACTCCACCGGGGAAGGTGCCAGACAGGAGTTCTCCTGGTAGTTTTTACATTGCTCCGCTAGGCAGCTGAAAGACACCACAAAAGTTGTTCTACCTGCTTTCTGGGCTGAGATGGGGAACCGCTGAATTTTGGACTCGGCCGGTGACAAAATGTTCCAAACACACCCCATGCACAACTCCACCGGGGAAGGTGCCAGACAGGAGTTCTCTTGGTAGTTTTTACACTACCTTGGTAGGCAGCTGAAAGACACCACAAAAGTTGTTCTACCTGCTTTCTGGGCTGAGATGGGGAAACGCTGAATTTTGGAGTCGGCCGGTGACAAAATGTTCCCAACACACCCCATGCACAACTCCACCGGGGAAGGTGCCAGACAGGAGTTCTCCTGGTAGTTTTTACACTACCTTGGTAGGCATCTGAAAGACACGACAAAAGTTGTTCTACCTGCTTTCTGGGCTGAGATGGGGAACCGCTGAATTTTGGACTCGGCCGGTGACAAAATGTTCCAAACACAACCCATGCACCACTCCACCGGGGAAGGTGCCAGACAGGAGTTCTCCTGGTAGTTTTTACACTACCTTGGTAGGCAGCTGAAAGACACCACAAAAGTTGTTCTACCTGCTTTCTGGGCTGAGATGGGGAATCGCTGAATTTTGGAGTCGGCCGGTGACAAAATGTTCCAAACACACCCCACGCACAACTCCACCGGGGAAGGTGCCAGACAGGAGTTCTCCTGGTAGTTTTTACACTACCTTGGTAGGCAGCTGAAAGGCACCACAAAAGTTGTTCTACCTGCTTTCTGGGCTGAGATGGGGAAACGCTGAATTTTGGACTCGGCTGGTGACAAAATGTTCCAAACACACCCCCTGCACAACTCCACCACGGAAGGTGCCAGACAGGAGTTCTCCTGGTAGTTTTTACATTGCTCCGGTAGGCATCTGAAAGACACCACAAAAGTTGTTCTACCTGCTTTCTGGGCTGAGATGGGGAACCGCTGAATTTTGGACTCGGCTGGTGACAAAATGTTCCAAACACACCCCATGCACAACTCCACCGGGGAAGGTGCCAGACAGGAGTTCTCCTGGTAGTTTTTACATTGCTCCGGTAGGCAGCTGAAAGGCACCACAAAAGTTTTTCTGCCTGCTTTCTGGGCTGAGATGGGGAACCGCTGAATTTTGGACTCGGCCGGTGACAAAATGTTCCAAACACACCCCCTGCACAACTCCACCGGGGAAGGTGCCAGACAGGAGTTCTCCTGGTAGTTTTTACATTGCTCCGGTAGGCATCTGAAAGACACCACAAAAGTTGTTCTACCTGCTTTCTGGGCTGAGATGGGGAAACGCTGAATTTTGGAGTCGGCTGGTGACAAAATGTTCCAAACACACCCCATGCACAACTCCACCGGGGAAGGTGCCAGACAGGAGTTCTCCTGGTAGTTTTTACACTACCTTGGTAGGCAGCTGAAAGGCACCACAAAAGTTGTTCTACCTGCTTTCTGGGCTGAGATGGGGAAACGCTGAATTTTGGAGTCGGCTGGTGACAAAATGTTCCAAACACACCCCCTGCACAACTCCACCGAGGAAGGTGCCAGACAGGAGTTCTCCTGGTAGTTTTTACATTGCTCCGGTAGGCATCTGAAAGACACCACAAAAGTTGTTCTACCTGCTTTCTGGGCTGAGATGGGGAATCGCTGAATTTTGGACTCGGCCGGTGACAAAATGTTCCAAACACACCCCATGCACAACTCCACCGGGGAACGTGCCAGACAGGAGTTCTCTTGGTAGTTTTTACACTACCTTGGTAGGCATTTGAAAGGCACCACAAAAGTTGTTCTACCTGCTTTCTGGGCTGAGATGGGGAACCGCTGAATTTTGGACTCGGCCGGTGACAAAATGTTCCAAACACACCCCATGCACAACTCCACCACGGAAGGTGCCAGACAGGAGTTCTCCTGGTAGTTTTTACACTACCTTGGTAGGCATCTGAAAGACACCACAAAAGTTGTTCTACCTGCTTTCTGGGCTGAGATGGGGAACCGCTGAATTTTGGAGTCGGCTGGTGGCAAAATGTTCCAAACACACCCCCTGCACAACTCCACCGGGGAAGGTGCCAGACAGGAGTTCTCCTGGTAGTTTTTACATTGCTCCGGTAGGCATCTGAAAGACACCACAAAAGTTGTTCTACCTGCTTTCTGGGCTGAGATGGGGAACCGCTGAATTTTGGAGTCGGCCGGTGACAAAATGTTCCAAACACACCCCATGCACAACTCCACCGGGGAAGGTGCCAGACAGGAGTTCTCCTGGTAGTTTTTACACTACCTTGGTAGGCAGCTGAAAGGCACCACAAAAGTTGTTCTACCTGCTTTCTGGGCTGAGATGGGGAAACGCTGAATTTTGGACTCGGCTGGTGTCAAAATGTTCCAAACACACCCCATGCACAACTCCACCGGGGAAGGTGCCAGACAGGAGTTCTCCTGGTAGTTTTTACACTACCTTGGTAGGCATCTGAAAGACACGACAAAAGTTGTTCTACCTGCTTTCTGGGCTGAGATGGGGAATCGCTGAATTTTGGAGTCGGCCGGTGACAAAATGTTCCAAACACACCCCACGCACAACTCCACCGGGGAAGGTGCCAGGAACGAATTCTGTTGGTAGTTTTTACACTACCTTGGTAGGAAGCTGAAAGGCACAAGACAAGAAGTTGTACCTGCTTTGTGGGCTGAGATGGGGAACCGCTGAATTTTGGAGTCGGCTGGTGGCAAAATGTTCCAAACACACCCCATGCACAACTCCACCGGGGAAGGTGCCAGACAGGAGTTCTCCTGGTAGATTTTACATTGCTCCGGTAGGCAGCTGAAAGGCACCACAAAAGTTTTTCTACCTGCTTTCTGGGCTGAGATGGGGAACCGCTGAATTTTGGACTCGGCTGGTGACAAAATGTTCAAAACACACCCCATGCACAACTCCACCGGGGAAGGTGCCAGACAGGAGTTCTCCTGGTAGTTTTTACATTGCTCCGGTAGGCAGCTGAAAGACACCACAAAAGTTGTTCTACCTGCTTTCTGGGCTGAGATGGGGAACCGCTGAATTTTGGACTCGGCCGGTGACAAAATGTTCCAAACACACCCCATGCACAACTCCACCGGGGAAGGTGCCAGACAGGAGTTCTCTTGGTAGTTTTTACACTACCTTGGTAGGCAGCTGAAAGACACCACAAAAGTTGTTCTACCTGCTTTCTGGGCTGAGATGGGGAAACGCTGAATTTTGGACTCGGCCGGTGACAAAATGTTCCAAACACACCCCATGCACAACTCCACCGGGGAAGGTGCCAGACAGGAGTTCTCCTGGTAGTTTTTACACTACCTTGGTAGGCATCTGAAAGACACCACAAAAGTTGTTCTACCTGCTTTCTGGGCTGAGATGGGGAACCGCTGAATTTTGGACTCGGCCGGTGACAAAATGTTCCAAACACACCCCCTGCACAACTCCACCGGGGAAGGTGCCAGACAGGAGTTCTCCTGGTAGTTTTTACATTGCTCCGGTAGGCATCTGAAAGACAACACAAAAGTTGTTCTACCTGCTTTCTGGGCTGAGATGGGGAAACGCTGAATTTTGGAGTCGGCTGGTGACAAAATGTTCCAAACACACCCCATGCACAACTCCACCGGGGAAGGTGCCAGACAGGAGTTCTCCTGGTAGTTTTTACACTACCTTGGTAGGCAGCTGAAAGGCACCACAAAAGTTGTTCTACCTGCTTTCTGGGCTGAGATGGGGAAACGCTGAATTTTGGAGTCGGCTGGTGACAAAATGTTCCAAACACACCCCATGCACAACTCCACCGGGGAAGGTGCCAGACAGGAGTTCTCCTGGTAGTTTTTACACTACCTTGGTAGGCAGCTGAAAGGCACCACAAAAGTTGTTCTACCTGCTTTCTGGGCTGAGATGGGGAAACGCTGAATTTTGGACTCGGCCGGTGACAAAATGTTCCAAACACACCCCATGCAAAACTCCACCGGGGAAGGTGCCAGACAGGAGTTCTCTTAGTAGTTTTTACACTACCTTGGTAGGCATTTGAAAGGCACCACAAAAGTTGTTCTACCTGCTTTCTGGGCTGAGATGGGGAACCGCTGAATTTTGGACTCGGCCGGTGACAAAATGTTCCAAACACACCCCCTGCACAACTCCACCACGGAAGGTGCCAGACAGGAGTTCTCCTGGTAGTTTTTACATTGCTCCGGTAGGCATCTGAAAAACACCACAAAAGTTGTTCTACCTGCTTTCTGGGCTGAGATGGGGAACCGCTGAATTTTGGAGTCGGCCGGTGACAAAATGTTCCAAACACACCCCATGCACAACTCCACCGGGGAAGGTGCCAGACAGGAGTTCTCCTGGTAGTTTTTACATTGCTCCGGTAGGCAGCTGAAAGGCACCACAAAAGTTGTTCTACCTGCTTTCTGGGCTGAGATGGGGAACCGCTGAATTTTGGACTCGGCCGGTGACAAAATGTTCCAAACACACCCCATGCACAACTCCACCGGGGAAGGTGCCAGACAGGAGTTCTCCTGGTAGTTTTTACATTGCTCCGGTAGGCAGCTGAAAGGCACCACAAAAGTTGTTCTACCTGCTTTCTGGGCTGAGATGGGGAATCGCTGAATTTTGGAGTCGGCCGGTGACAAAATGTTCCAAACACACCCCACGCACAACTCCACCGGGGAAGGTGCCAGACAGGAGTTCTCCTGGTAGTTTTTACACTACCTTGGTAGGCAGCTGAAAGGCACCACAAAAGTTGTTCTACCTGCTTTCTGGGCTGAGATGGGGAAACGCTGAATTTTGGAGTCGGCTGGTGACAAAATGTTCCAAACACACCCCATGCACAACTCCACCGGGGAAGGTGCCAGACAGGAGTTCTCCTGGTAGTTTTTACATTGCTCCGGTAGGCAGCTGAAAGACACCACAAAAGTTGTTCTACCTGCTTTCTGGGCTGAGATGGGGAACCGCTGAATTTTGGACTCGGCCGGTGACAAAATGTTCCAAACACACCCCATGCACAACTCCACCGGGGAAGGTGCCAGACAGGAGTTCTCTTGGTAGTTTTTACACTACCTTGGTAGGCAGCTGAAAGACACCACAAAAGTTGTTCTACCTGCTTTCTGGGCTGAGATGGGGAAACGCTGAATTTTGGAGTCGGCCGGTGACAAAATGTTCCAAACACACCCCATGCACAACTCCACCGGGGAAGGTCCCAGACAGGAGTTCTCCTGGTAGTTTTTACACTACCTTGGTAGGCATCTGAAAGACACGACAAAAGTTGTTCTACCTGCTTTCTGGGCTGAGATGGGGAACCGCTGAATTTTGGACTCGGCCGGTGACAAAATGTTCCAAACACAACCCATGCACAACTCCACCGGGGAAGGTGCCAGACAGGAGTTCTCCTGGTAGTTTTTACACTACCTTGGTAGGCAGCTGAAAGGCACCACAAAAGTTGTTCTACCTGCTTTCTGGGCTGAGATGGGGAAACGCTGAATTTTGGAGTCGGCTGGTGACAAAATGTTCCAAACACACCCCATGCACAACTCCACCGGGGAAGGTGCCAGACAGGAGTTCTCCTGGTAGTTTTTACACTACCTTGGTAGGCATCTGAAAGGCACCACAAAAGTTGTTCTACCTGCTTTCTGGGCTGAGATGGGGAAACGCTGAATTTTGGAGTCGGCTGGTGACAAAATGTTCCAAACACACCCCATGCACAACTCCACCGGGGAAGGTGCCAGACAGGAGTTCTCCTGGTAGTTTTTACACTACCTTGGTAGGCAGCTGAAAGGCACCACAAAAGTTGTTCTACCTGCTTTCTGGGCTGAGATGGGGAAACGCTGAATTTTGGACTCGGCCGGTGACAAAATGTTCCAAACACACCCCATGCAAAACTCCACCGGGGAAGGTGCCAGACAGGAGTTCTCTTAGTAGTTTTTACACTACCTTGGTAGGCATTTGAAAGGCACCACAAAAGTTGTTCTACCTGCTTTCTGGGCTGAGATGGGGAACCGCTGAATTTTGGACTCGGCCGGTGACAAAATGTTCCAAACACACCCCCTGCACAACTCCACCACGGAAGGTGCCAGACAGGAGTTCTCCTGGTAGTTTTTACATTGCTCCGGTAGGCATCTGAAAAACACCACAAAAGTTGTTCTACCTGCTTTCTGGGCTGAGATGGGGAACCGCTGAATTTTGGACTCGGCCGGTGACAAAATGTTCCAAACACACCCCATGCACAACTCCACCGGGGAAGGTGCCAGACAGGAGTTCTCCTGGTAGTTTTTACATTGCTCCGGTAGGCAGCTGAAAGGCACCACAAAAGTTGTTCTACCTGCTTTCTGGGCTGAGATGGGGAACCGCTGAATTTTGGACTCGGCCGGTGACAAAATGTTCCAAACACACCCCATGCACAACTCCACCGGGGAAGGTGCCAGACAGGAGTTCTCCTGGTAGTTTTTACATTGCTCCGGTAGGCAGCTGAAAGGCACCACAAAAGTTGTTCTACCTGCTTTCTGGGCTGAGATGGGGAATCGCTGAATTTTGGAGTCGGCCGGTGACAAAATGTTCCAAACACACCCCACGCACAACTCCACCGGGGAAGGTGCCAGACAGGAGTTCTCCTGGTAGTTTTTACACTACCTTGGTAGGCAGCTGAAAGGCACCACAAAAGTTGTTCTACCTGCTTTCTGGGCTGAGATGGGGAAACGCTGAATTTTGGAGTCGGCTGGTGACAAAATGTTCCAAACACACCCCATGCACAACTCCACCGGGGAAGGTGCCAGACAGGAGTTCTCCTGGTAGTTTTTACATTGCTCCGGTAGGCAGCTGAAAGACACCACAAAAGTTGTTCTACCTGCTTTCTGGGCTGAGATGGGGAACCGCTGAATTTTGGACTCGGCCGGTGACAAAATGTTCCAAACACACCCCATGCACAACTCCACCGGGGAAGGTGCCAGACAGGAGTTCTCTTGGTAGTTTTTACACTACCTTGGTAGGCAGCTGAAAGACACCACAAAAGTTGTTCTACCTGCTTTCTGGGCTGAGATGGGGAAACGCTGAATTTTGGAGTCGGCCGGTGACAAAATGTTCCAAACACACCCCATGCACAACTCCACCGGGGAAGGTCCCAGACAGGAGTTCTCCTGGTAGTTTTTACACTACCTTGGTAGGCATCTGAAAGACACGACAAAAGTTGTTCTACCTGCTTTCTGGGCTGAGATGGGGAACCGCTGAATTTTGGACTCGGCCGGTGAGAAAATGTTCCAAACACAACCCATGCACAACTCCACCGGGGAAGGTGCCAGACAGGAGTTCTCCTGGTAGTTTTTACACTACCTTGGTAGGCAGCTGAAAGGCACCACAAAAGTTGTTCTACCTGCTTTCTGGGCTGAGATGGGGAAACGCTGAATTTTGGAGTCGGCTGGTGACAAAATGTTCCAAACACACCCCCTGCACAACTCCACCGAGGAAGGTGCCAGACAGGAGTTCTCCTGGTAGTTTTTACATTGCTCCGGTAGGCAGCTGAAAGACACCACAAAAGTTGTTCTACCTGCTTTCTGGGCTGAGATGGGGAATCGCTGAATTTTGGACTCGGCCGGTGACAAAATGTTCCAAACACACCCCATGCACAACTCCACCGGGGAAGGTGCCAGGCAGGAGTTCTCTTGGTAGTTTTTACACTACCTTGGTAGGCATTTGAAAGGCACCACAAAAGTTGTTCTACCTGCTTTCTGGGCTGAGATGGGGAACCGCTGAATTTTGGAGTCGGCCGGTGACAAAATGTTCCAAACACACCCCATGCACAACTCCACCACGGAAGGTGCCAGACAGGAGTTCTCCTGGTACTTTTTACACTACCTTGGTAGGCATCTGAAAGGCACCACAAAAGTTGTTCTACCTGCTTTCTGGGCTGAGATGGGGAACCGCTGAATTTTGGACTCGGCCGGTGACAAAATGTTCCAAACACACCCCATGCACAACTCCACCGGCGAAGGTGCCAGACAGGAGTTCTCTTGGTAGTTTTTACACTACCTTGGTAGGCAGCTGAAAGACACCACAAAAGTTGTTCTACCTGCTTTCTGGGCTGAGATGGGGAAACGCTGAATTTTGGAGTCGGCCGGTGACAAAATGTTCCAAACACACCCCATGCACAACTCCACCGGGGAAGGTCCCAGACAGGAGTTCTCCTGGTAGTTTTTACACTACCTTGGTAGGCAGCTGAAAGGCACCACAAAAGTTGTTCTACCTGCTTTCTGGGCTGAGATGGGGAACCGCTGAATTTTGGACTCGGCCGGTGACAAAATGTTCCAAACACAACCCATGCACAACTCCACCGGGGAAGGTGCCAGACAGGAGTTCTCCTGGTAGTTTTTACACTACCTTGGTAGGCAGCTGAAAGGCACCACAAAAGTTGTTCTACCTGCTTTCTGGGCTGAGATGGGGAAACGCTGAATTTTGGAGTCGGCTGGTGACAAAATGTTCAAAACACACCCCATGCACAACTCCACCGGGGAAGGTGCCAGACAGGAGTTCTCCTGGTAGTTTTTACATTGCTCCGGTAGGCAGCTGAAAGACACCACAAAAGTTGTTCTACCTGCTTTCTGGGCTGAGATGGGGAACCGCTGAATTTTGGACTCGGCCGGTGACAAAATGTTCCAAACACACCCCATGCACAACTCCACCGGGGAAGGTGCCAGACAGGAGTTCTCTTGGTAGTTTTTACACTACCTTGGTAGGCAGCTGAAAGACACCACAAAAGTTGTTCTACCTGCTTTCTGGGCTGAGATGGGGAAACGCTGAATTTTGGACTCGGCCGGTGACAAAATGTTCCAAACACACCCCATGCACAACTCCACCGGGGAAGGTGCCAGACAGGAGTTCTCTTAGTAGTTTTTACACTACCTTGGTAGGCATCTGAAAGGCACCACAAAAGCTGTTCTACCTGCTTTCTGGGCTGAGATGGGGAACCGCTGAATTTTGGAGTCGGCTGGTGACAAAATGTTCCAAACACACCCCCTGCACAACTCCACCGGGGAAGGTGCCAGACAGGAGTTCTCCTGGTAGTTTTTACACTACCTTGGTAGGCACCTGAAAGACACCACAAAAGTTGTTCTACCTGCTTTCTGGGCTGAGATGGGGAATCGCTGAATTTTGGACTCGGCCGGTGACAAAATGTTCCAAACACACCCCATGCACAACTCCACCGGGGAAGGTGCCAGACAGGAGTTCTCCTGGTAGTTTTTACACTACCTTGGTAGGCATCTGAAAGACACCACAAAAGTTGTTCTACCTGCTTTCTGGGCTGAGATGGGGAACCGCTGAATTTTGGAGTCGGCCGTTGACAAAATGTTCCAAACACACCCCATGCACAACTCCACCGGGGAAGGTGCCAGACAGGAGTTCTCCTGGTAGTTTTTACACTACCTTGGTAGGCATCTGAAAGACACGACAAAAGTTGTTCTACCTGCTTTCTGGGCTGAGATGGGGAATCGCTGAATTTTGGACTCGGCCGGTGACAAAATGTTCCAAACACACCCCACGCACAACTCCACCGGGGAAGGTGCCAGGAACGAATTCTGTTGGTAGTTTTTACACTACCTTGGTAGGAAGCTGAAAGGCACAAGAAAAGAAGTTGTACCTGCTTTGTGGGCTGAGATGGGGAACCGCTGAATTTTGGAGTCGGCTGGTGGCAAAATGTTCCAAACACACCCCATGCACAACTCCACCGGGGAAGGTGCCAGACAGGAGTTCTCCTGGTAGTTTTTACACTACCTTGGTAGGCATCTGAAAGACACCACAAAAGTTGTTCTACCTGCTTTCTGGGCTGAGATGGGGAACCGCTGAATTTTGGAGTCGGCTGGTGGCAAAATGTTCCAAACACACCCCCTGCACAACTCCACCGGGGAAGGTGCCAGACAGGAGTTCTCCTGGTAGTTTTTACATTGCTCCGGTAGGCATCTGAAAGACACCACAAAAGTTGTTCTACCTGCTTTCTGGGCTGAGATGGGGAACCGCTGAATTTTGGAGTCGGCCGTTGACAAAATGTTCCAAACACACCCCATGCACAACTCCACCGGGGAAGGTGCCAGACAGGAGTTCTCTTGGTAGTTTTTACACTACCTTGGTAGGCAGCTGAAAGGCACCACAAAAGTTGTTCTACCTGCTTTCTGGGCTGAGATGGGGAACCGCTGAATTTTGGAGTCGGCTGGTGACAAAATGTTCCAAACACACCCCCTGCACAACTCCACCACGGAAGGTGCCAGACAGGAGTTCTCCTGGTAGTTTTTACATTGCTCCGGTAGGCATCTGAAAGACACCACAAAAGTTGTTCTACCTGCTTTCTGGGCTGAGATGGGGAACCGCTGAATTTTGGACTCGGCCGGTGACAAAATGTTCCAAACACACCCCATGCACAACTCCACCGGGGAAGGTGCCAGACAGGAGTTCTCCTGGTAGTTTTTACACTACCTTGGTAGGCAGCTGAAAGGCACCACAAAAGTTGTTCTACCTGCTTTCTGGGCTGAGATGGGGAAACGCTGAATTTTGGACTCGGCTGGTGTCAAAATGTTCCAAACACACCCCATGCACAACTCCACCGGGGAAGGTGCCAGACAGGAGTTCTCCTGGTAGTTTTTACACTACCTTGGTAGGCATCTGAAAGACACGACAAAAGTTGTTCTACCTGCTTTCTGGGCTGAGATGGGGAATCGCTGAATTTTGGAGTCGGCCGGTGACAAAATGTTCCAAACACACCCCACGCACAACTCCACCGGGGAAGGTGCCAGGAACGAATTCTGTTGGTAGTTTTTACACTACCTTGGTAGGAAGCTGAAAGGCACAAGAAAAGAAGTTGTACCTGCTTTGTGGGCTGAGATGGGGAACCGCTGAATTTTGGAGTCGGCTGGTGGCAAAATGTTCCAAACACACCCCATGCACAACTCCACCGGGGAAGGTGCCAGACAGGAGTTCTCCTGGTAGATTTTACATTGCTCCGGTAGGCAGCTGAAAGGCACCACAAAAGTTTTTCTACCTGCTTTCTGGGCTGAGATGGGGAACCGCTGAATTTTGGACTCGGCTGGTGACAAAATGTTCCAAACACACCCCATGCACAACTCCACCGGGGAAGGTGCCAGACAGGAGTTCTCTTGGTAGTTTTTACACTGCCTTGGTAGGCAGCTGAAAGGCACCACAAAAGTTGTTCTACCTGCTTTCTGGGCTGAGATGGGGAAACGCTGAATTTTGGACTCGGCCGGTGACAAAATGTTCCAAACACACCCCATGCACAACTCCACCGGGGAAGGTGCCAGACAGGAGTTCTCCTGGTAGTTTTTACACTACCTTGGTAGGCATCTGAAAGACACGACAAAAGTTGTTCTACCTGCTTTCTGGGCTGAGATGGGGAACCGCTGAATTTTGGACTCGGCCGGTGACAAAATGTTCCAAACACACCCCCTGCACAACTCCACCGGGGAAGGTGCCAGACAGGAGTTCTCCTGGTAGTTTTTACACTACCTTGGTAGGCATCTGAAAGACACCACAAAAGTTGTTCTACCTGCTTTCTGGGCTGAGATGGGGAAACGCTGAATTTTGGAGTCGGCTGGTGACAAAATGTTCCAAACACACCCCATGCACAACTCCACCGGGGAAGGTGCCAGACAGGAGTTCTCCTGGTAGTTTTTACACTACCTTGGTAGGCATCTGAAAGGCACCACAAAAGTTGTTCTACCTGCTTTCTGGGCTGAGATGGGGAAACGCTGAATTTTGGAGTCGGCTGGTGACAAAATGTTCCAAACACACCCCATGCACAACTCCACCGGGGAAGGTGCCAGACAGGAGTTCTCCTGGTAGTTTTTACACTACCTTGGTAGGCATCTGAAAGGCACCACAAAAGTTGTTCTACCTGCTTTCTGGGCTGAGATGGGGAACCGCTGAATTTTGGACTCGGCCGGTGACAAAATGTTCCAAACACACCCCATGCAAAACTCCACCGGGGAAGGTGCCAGACAGGAGTTCTCTTAGTAGTTTTTACACTACCTTGGTAGGCATTTGAAAGGCACCACAAAAGTTGTTCTACCTGCTTTCTGGGCTGAGATGGGGAACCGCTGAATTTTGGACTCGGCCGGTGACAAAATGTTCCAAACACACCCCCTGCACAACTCCACCACGGAAGGTGCCAGACAGGAGTTCTCCTGGTAGTTTTTACATTGCTCCGGTAGGCATCTGAAAAACACCACAAAAGTTGTTCTACCTGCTTTCTGGGCTGAGATGGGGAACCGCTGAATTTTGGAGTCGGCCGGTGACAAAATGTTCCAAACACACCCCATGCACAACTCCACCGGGGAAGGTGCCAGACAGGAGTTCTCCTGGTAGTTTTTACACTACCTTGGTAGGCATCTGAAAGACACGACAAAAGTTGTTCTACCTGCTTTCTGGGCTGAGATGGGGAACCGCTGAATTTTGGACTCGGCCGGTGACAAAATGTTCCAAACACACCCCCTGCACAACTCCACCACGGAAGGTGCCAGACAGGAGTTCTCCTGGTAGTTTTTACATTGCTCCGGTAGGCATCTGAAAAACACCACAAAAGTTGTTCTACCTGCTTTCTGGGCTGAGATGGGGAACCGCTGAATTTTGGAGTCGGCCGGTGACAAAATGTTCCAAACACACCCCATGCACAACTCCACCGGGGAAGGTGCCAGACAGGAGTTCTCCTGGTAGTTTTTACATTGCTCCGGTAGGCAGCTGAAAGGCACCACAAAAGTTGTTCTACCTGCTTTCTGGGCTGAGATGGGGAACCGCTGAATTTTGGACTCGGCCGGTGACAAAATGTTCCAAACACACCCCATGCACAACTCCACCGGGGAAGGTGCCAGACAGGAGTTCTCCTGGTAGTTTTTACATTGCTCCGGTAGGCAGCTGAAAGGCACCACAAAAGTTGTTCTACCTGCTTTCTGGGCTGAGATGGGGAATCGCTGAATTTTGGAGTCGGCCGGTGACAAAATGTTCCAAACACACCCCACGCACAACTCCACCGGGGAAGGTGCCAGACAGGAGTTCTCCTGGTAGTTTTTACACTACCTTGGTAGGCAGCTGAAAGGCACCACAAAAGTTGTTCTACCTGCTTTCTGGGCTGAGATGGGGAAACGCTGAATTTTGGAGTCGGCTGGTGACAAAATGTTCCAAACACACCCCATGCACAACTCCACCGGGGAAGGTGCCAGACAGGAGTTCTCCTGGTAGTTTTTACATTGCTCCGGTAGGCAGCTGAAAGACACCACAAAAGTTGTTCTACCTGCTTTCTGGGCTGAGATGGGGAACCGCTGAATTTTGGACTCGGCCGGTGACAAAATGTTCCAAACACACCCCATGCACAACTCCACCGGGGAAGGTGCCAGACAGGAGTTCTCTTGGTAGTTTTTACACTACCTTGGTAGGCAGCTGAAAGACACCACAAAAGTTGTTCTACCTGCTTTCTGGGCTGAGATGGGGAAACGCTGAATTTTGGAGTCGGCCGGTGACAAAATGTTCCAAACACACCCCATGCACAACTCCACCGGGGAAGGTCCCAGACAGGAGTTCTCCTGGTAGTTTTTACACTACCTTGGTAGGCATCTGAAAGACACGACAAAAGTTGTTCTACCTGCTTTCTGGGCTGAGATGGGGAACCGCTGAATTTTGGACTCGGCCGGTGAGAAAATGTTCCAAACACAACCCATGCACAACTCCACCGGGGAAGGTGCCAGACAGGAGTTCTCCTGGTAGTTTTTACACTACCTTGGTAGGCAGCTGAAAGGCACCACAAAAGTTGTTCTACCTGCTTTCTGGGCTGAGATGGGGAACCGCTGAATTTTGGAGTCGGCTGCTGACAAAATGTTCCAAACACACCCCCTGCACAACTCCACCGAGGAAGGTGCCAGACAGGAGTTCTCCTGGTAGTTTTTACATTGCTCCGGTAGGCAGCTGAAAGACACCACAAAAGTTGTTCTACCTGCTTTCTGGGCTGAGATGGGGAATCGCTGAATTTTGGACTCGGCCGGTGACAAAATGTTCCAAACACACCCCATGCACAACTCCACCGGGGAAGGTGCCAGGCAGGAGTTCTCTTGGTAGTTTTTACACTACCTTGGTAGGCATTTGAAAGGCACCACAAAAGTTGTTCTACCTGCTTTCTGGGCTGAGATGGGGAACCGCTGAATTTTGGACTCGGCCGGTGACAAAATGTTCCAAACACACCCCATGCACAACTCCACCACGGAAGGTGCCAGACAGGAGTTCTCCTGGTACTTTTTACACTACCTTGGTAGGCATCTGAAAGGCACCACAAAAGTTGTTCTACCTGCTTTCTGGGCTGAGATGGGGAACCGCTGAATTTTGGACTCGGCCGGTGACAAAATGTTCCAAACACACCCCATGCACAACTCCACCGGCGAAGGTGCCAGACAGGAGTTCTCTTGGTAGTTTTTACACTACCTTGGTAGGCAGCTGAAAGACACCACAAAAGTTGTTCTACCTGCTTTCTGGGCTGAGATGGGGAAACGCTGAATTTTGGAGTCGGCCGGTGACAAAATGTTCCAAACACACCCCATGCACAACTCCACCGGGGAAGGTCCCAGACAGGAGTTCTCCTGGTAGTTTTTACACTACCTTGGTAGGCAGCTGAAAGGCACCACAAAAGTTGTTCTACCTGCTTTCTGGGCTGAGATGGGGAACCGCTGAATTTTGGAGTCGGCCGGTGACAAAATGTTCCAAACACAACCCATGCACAACTCCACCGGGGAAGGTGCCAGACAGGAGTTCTCCTGGTAGTTTTTACATTGCTCCGGTAGGCATCTGAAAGACACCACAAAAGTTGTTCTACCTGCTTTCTGGGCTGAGATGGGGAACCGCTGAATTTTGGAGTCGGCTGGTGACAAAATGTTCAAAACACACCCCATGCACAACTCCACCGGGGAAGGTGCCAGACAGGAGTTCTCCTGGTAGTTTTTACATTGCTCCGGTAGGCAGCTGAAAGACACCACAAAAGTTGTTCTACCTGCTTTCTGGGCTGAGATGGGGAACCGCTGAATTTTGGACTCGGCCGGTGACAAAATGTTCCAAACACACCCCATGCACAACTCCACCGGGGAAGGTGCCAGACAGGAGTTCTCTTGGTAGTTTTTACACTACCTTGGTAGGCAGCTGAAAGACACCACAAAAGTTGTTCTACCTGCTTTCTGGGCTGAGATGGGGAAACGCTGAATTTTGGACTCGGCCGGTGACAAAATGTTCCAAACACACCCCATGCACAACTCCACCGGGGAAGGTGCCAGACAGGAGTTCTCCTGGTAGTTTTTACACTACCTTGGTAGGCATCTGAAAGGCACCACAAAAGTTGTTCTACCTGCTTTCTGGGCTGAGATGGGGAACCGCTGAATTTTGGAGTCGGCTGGTGACAAAATGTTCCAAACACACCCCCTGCACAACTCCACCGGGGAAGGTGCCAGACAGGAGTTCTCCTGGTAGTTTTTACACTACCTTGGTAGGCACCTGAAAGACACCACAAAAGTTGTTCTACCTGCTTTCTGGGCTGAGATGGGGAATCGCTGAATTTTGGACTCGGCCGGTGACAAAATGTTCCAAACACACCCCATGCACAACTCCACCGGGGAAGGTGCCAGACAGGAGTTCTCCTGGTAGTTTTTACACTACCTTGGTAGGCATCTGAAAGACACCACAAAAGTTGTTCTACCTGCTTTCTGGGCTGAGATGGGGAACCGCTGAATTTTGGAGTCGGCCGTTGACAAAATGTTCCAAACACACCCCATGCACAACTCCACCGGGGAAGGTGCCAGACAGGAGTTCTCCTGGTAGTTTTTACACTACCTTGGTAGGCATCTGAAAGACACGACAAAAGTTGTTCTACCTGCTTTCTGGGCTGAGATGGGGAATCGCTGAATTTTGGAGTCGGCCGGTGACAAAATGTTCCAAACACACCCCACGCACAACTCCACCGGGGAAGGTGCCAGGAACGAATTCTGTTGGTAGTTTTTACACTACCTTGGTAGGAAGCTGAAAGGCACAAGAAAAGAAGTTGTACCTGCTTTGTGGGCTGAGATGGGGAACCGCTGAATTTTGGAGTCGGCTGGTGGCAAAATGTTCCAAACACACCCCATGCACAACTCCACCGGGGAAGGTGCCAGACAGGAGTTCTCCTGGTAGTTTTTACACTACCTTGGTAGGCATCTGAAAGACACCACAAAAGTTGTTCTACCTGCTTTCTGGGCTGAGATGGGGAACCGCTGAATTTTGGAGTCGGCTGGTGGCAAAATGTTCCAAACACACCCCCTGCACAACTCCACCGGGGAAGGTGCCAGACAGGAGTTCTCCTGGTAGTTTTTACATTGCTCCGGTAGGCATCTGAAAGACACCACAAAAGTTGTTCTACCTGCTTTCTGGGCTGAGATGGGGAACCGCTGAATTTTGGAGTCGGCCGTTGACAAAATGTTCCAAACACACCCCATGCACAACTCCACCGGGGAAGGTGCCAGACAGGAGTTCTCTTGGTAGTTTTTACACTACCTTGGTAGGCAGCTGAAAGGCACCACAAAAGTTGTTCTACCTGCTTTCTGGGCTGAGATGGGGAACCGCTGAATTTTGGAGTCGGCTGGTGACAAAATGTTCCAAACACACCCCCTGCACAACTCCACCACGGAAGGTGCCAGACAGGAGTTCTCCTGGTAGTTTTTACATTGCTCCGGTAGGCATCTGAAAGACACCACAAAAGTTGTTCTACCTGCTTTCTGGGCTGAGATGGGGAACCGCTGAATTTTGGACTCGGCCGGTGACAAAATGTTCCAAACACACCCCATGCACAACTCCACCGGGGAAGGTGCCAGACAGGAGTTCTCCTGGTAGTTTTTACACTACCTTGGTAGGCAGCTGAAAGGCACCACAAAAGTTGTTCTACCTGCTTTCTGGGCTGAGATGGGGAAACGCTGAATTTTGGACTCGGCTGGTGTCAAAATGTTCCAAACACACCCCATGCACAACTCCACCGGGGAAGGTGCCAGACAGGAGTTCTCCTGGTAGTTTTTACACTACCTTGGTAGGCATCTGAAAGACACCACAAAAGTTGTTCTACCTGCTTTCTGGGCTGAGATGGGGAACCGCTGAATTTTGGAGTCGGCTGGTGGCAAAATGTTCCAAACACACCCCCTGCACAACTCCACCGGGGAAGGTGCCAGACAGGAGTTCTCCTGGTAGTTTTTACATTGCTCCGGTAGGCATCTGAAAGACACCACAAAAGTTGTTCTACCTGCTTTCTGGGCTGAGATGGGGAACCGCTGAATTTTGGAGTCGGCCGGTGACAAAATGTTCCAAACACACCCCATGCACAACTCCACCGGGGAAGGTGCCAGACAGGAGTTCTCCTGGTAGTTTTTACACTACCTTGGTAGGCAGCTGAAAGGCACCACAAAAGTTGTTCTACCTGCTTTCTGGGCTGAGATGGGGAAACGCTGAATTTTGGACTCGGCTGGTGTCAAAATGTTCCAAACACACCCCATGCACAACTCCACCGGGGAAGGTGCCAGACAGGAGTTCTCCTGGTAGTTTTTACACTACCTTGGTAGGCATCTGAAAGACACGACAAAAGTTGTTCTACCTGCTTTCTGGGCTGAGATGGGGAACCGCTGAATTTTGGAGTCGGCTGGTGGCAAAATGTTCCAAACACACCCCATGCACAACTCCACCGGGGAAGGTGCCAGACAGGAGTTCTCCTGGTAGATTTTACATTGCTCCGGTAGGCAGCTGAAAGGCACCACAAAAGTTTTTCTACCTGCTTTCTGGGCTGAGATGGGGAACCGCTGAATTTTGGACTCGGCTGGTGACAAAATGTTCAAAACACACCCCATGCACAACTCCACCGGGGAAGGTGCCAGACAGGAGTTCTCCTGGTAGTTTTTACATTGCTCCGGTAGGCAGCTGAAAGACACCACAAAAGTTGTTCTACCTGCTTTCTGGGCTGAGATGGGGAACCGCTGAATTTTGGACTCGGCCGGTGACAAAATGTTCCAAACACACCCCATGCACAACTCCACCGGGGAAGGTGCCAGACAGGAGTTCTCTTGGTAGTTTTTACACTACCTTGGTAGGCAGCTGAAAGACACCACAAAAGTTGTTCTACCTGCTTTCTGGGCTGAGATGGGGAAACGCTGAATTTTGGACTCGGCCGGTGACAAAATGTTCCAAACACACCCCATGCACAACTCCACCGGGGAAGGTGCCAGACAGGAGTTCTCCTGGTAGTTTTTACACTACCTTGGTAGGCATCTGAAAGACACCACAAAAGTTGTTCTACCTGCTTTCTGGGCTGAGATGGGGAACCGCTGAATTTTGGACTCGGCCGGTGACAAAATGTTCCAAACACACCCCCTGCACAACTCCACCGGGGAAGGTGCCAGACAGGAGTTCTCCTGGTAGTTTTTACATTGCTCCGGTAGGCATCTGAAAGACAACACAAAAGTTGTTCTACCTGCTTTCTGGGCTGAGATGGGGAAACGCTGAATTTTGGAGTCGGCTGGTGACAAAATGTTCCAAACACACCCCATGCACAACTCCACCGGGGAAGGTGCCAGACAGGAGTTCTCCTGGTAGTTTTTACACTACCTTGGTAGGCAGCTGAAAGGCACCACAAAAGTTGTTCTACCTGCTTTCTGGGCTGAGATGGGGAAACGCTGAATTTTGGAGTCGGCTGGTGACAAAATGTTCCAAACACACCCCATGCACAACTCCACCGGGGAAGGTGCCAGACAGGAGTTCTCCTGGTAGTTTTTACACTACCTTGGTAGGCAGCTGAAAGGCACCACAAAAGTTGTTCTACCTGCTTTCTGGGCTGAGATGGGGAAACGCTGAATTTTGGACTCGGCCGGTGACAAAATGTTCCAAACACACCCCATGCAAAACTCCACCGGGGAAGGTGCCAGACAGGAGTTCTCTTAGTAGTTTTTACACTACCTTGGTAGGCATTTGAAAGGCACCACAAAAGTTGTTCTACCTGCTTTCTGGGCTGAGATGGGGAACCGCTGAATTTTGGACTCGGCCGGTGACAAAATGTTCCAAACACACCCCCTGCACAACTCCACCGGGGAAGGTGCCAGACAGGAGTTCTCCTGGTAGTTTTTACATTGCTCCGGTAGGCAGCTGAAAGGCACCACAAAAGTTGTTCTACCTGCTTTCTTGGCTGAGATGGGGAATCGCTGAATTTTGGAGTCGGCCGGTGACAAAATGTTCCAAACACACCCCACGCACAACTCCACCGGGGAAGGTGCCAGACAGGAGTTCTCCTGGTAGTTTTTACACTACCTTGGTAGGCAGCTGAAAGGCACCACAAAAGTTGTTCTACCTGCTTTCTGGGCTGAGATGGGGAAACGCTGAATTTTGGAGTCGGCTGGTGACAAAATGTTCCAAACACACCCCATGCACAACTCCACCGGGGAAGGTGCCAGACAGGAGTTCTCCTGGTAGTTTTTACATTGCTCCGGTAGGCAGCTGAAAGACACCACAAAAGTTGTTCTACCTGCTTTCTGGGCTGAGATGGGGAACCGCTGAATTTTGGACTCGGCCGGTGACAAAATGTTCCAAACACACCCCATGCACAACTCCACCGGGGAAGGTGCCAGACAGGAGTTCTCTTGGTAGTTTTTACACTACCTTGGTAGGCAGCTGAAAGACACCACAAAAGTTGTTCTACCTGCTTTCTGGGCTGAGATGGGGAAACGCTGAATTTTGGAGTCGGCCGGTGACAAAATGTTCCAAACACACCCCATGCACAACTCCACCGGGGAAGGTCCCAGACAGGAGTTCTCCTGGTAGTTTTTACACTACCTTGGTAGGCATCTGAAAGACACGACAAAAGTTGTTCTACCTGCTTTCTGGGCTGAGATGGGGAACCGCTGAATTTTGGACTCGGCCGGTGACAAAATGTTCCAAACACAACCCATGCACAACTCCACCGGGGAAGGTGCCAGACAGGAGTTCTCCTGGTAGTTTTTACACTACCTTGGTAGGCAGCTGAAAGGCACCACAAAAGTTGTTCTACCTGCTTTCTGGGCTGAGATGGGGAAACGCTGAATTTTGGAGTCGGCTGGTGACAAAATGTTCCAAACACACCCCATGCACAACTCCACCGGGGAAGGTGCCAGACAGGAGTTCTCCTGGTAGTTTTTACACTACCTTGGTAGGCATCTGAAAGGCACCACAAAAGTTGTTCTACCTGCTTTCTGGGCTGAGATGGGGAAACGCTGAATTTTGGACTCGGCCAGAGACAAAATGTTCCAAACACACCCCATGCACAACTCCACCGGGGAAGGTGCCAGACAGGAGTTCTCCTGGTAGTTTTTACACTACCTTGGTAGGCAGCTGAAAGGCACCACAAAAGTTGTTCTACCTGCTTTCTGGGCTGAGATGGGGAAACGCTGAATTTTGGACTCGGCCGGTGACAAAATGTTCCAAACACACCCCATGCAAAACTCCACCGGGGAAGGTGCCAGACAGGAGTTCTCTTAGTAGTTTTTACACTACCTTGGTAGGCATTTGAAAGGCACCACAAAAGTTGTTCTACCTGCTTTCTGGGCTGAGATGGGGAACCGCTGAATTTTGGACTCGGCCGGTGACAAAATGTTCCAAACACACCCCCTGCACAACTCCACCACGGAAGGTGCCAGACAGGAGTTCTCCTGGTAGTTTTTACATTGCTCCGGTAGGCATCTGAAAAACACCACAAAAGTTGTTCTACCTGCTTTCTGGGCTGAGATGGGGAACCGCTGAATTTTGGAGTCGGCCGGTGACAAAATGTTCCAAACACACCCCATGCACAACTCCACCGGGGAAGGTGCCAGACAGGAGTTCTCCTGGTAGTTTTTACATTGCTCCGGTAGGCAGCTGAAAGGCACCACAAAAGTTGTTCTACCTGCTTTCTGGGCTGAGATGGGGAACCGCTGAATTTTGGACTCGGCCGGTGACAAAATGTTCCAAACACACCCCATGCACAACTCCACCGGGGAAGGTGCCAGACAGGAGTTCTCCTGGTAGTTTTTACATTGCTCCGGTAGGCATCTGAAAAACACCACAAAAGTTGTTCTACCTGCTTTCTGGGCTGAGATGGGGAATCGCTGAATTTTGGAGTCGGCCGGTGACAAAATGTTCCAAACACACCCCACGCACAACTCCACCGGGGAAGGTGCCAGACAGGAGTTCTCCTGGTAGTTTTTACACTACCTTGGTAGGCAGCTGAAAGGCACCACAAAAGTTGTTCTACCTGCTTTCTGGGCTGAGATGGGGAAACGCTGAATTTTGGAGTCGGCTGGTGACAAAATGTTCCAAACACACCCCATGCACAACTCCACCGGGGAAGGTGCCAGACAGGAGTTCTCCTGGTAGTTTTTACATTGCTCCGGTAGGCAGCTGAAAGACACCACAAAAGTTGTTCTACCTGCTTTCTGGGCTGAGATGGGGAACCGCTGAATTTTGGACTCGGCCGGTGACAAAATGTTCCAAACACACCCCATGCACAACTCCACCGGGGAAGGTGCCAGACAGGAGTTCTCTTGGTAGTTTTTACACTACCTTGGTAGGCAGCTGAAAGACACCACAAAAGTTGTTCTACCTGCTTTCTGGGCTGAGATGGGGAAACGCTGAATTTTGGAGTCGGCCGGTGACAAAATGTTCCAAACACACCCCATGCACAACTCCACCGGGGAAGGTCCCAGACAGGAGTTCTCCTGGTAGTTTTTACACTACCTTGGTAGGCATCTGAAAGACACGACAAAAGTTGTTCTACCTGCTTTCTGGGCTGAGATGGGGAACCGCTGAATTTTGGACTCGGCCGGTGAGAAAATGTTCCAAACACAACCCATGCACAACTCCACCGGGGAAGGTGCCAGACAGGAGTTCTCCTGGTAGTTTTTACACTACCTTGGTAGGCAGCTGAAAGGCACCACAAAAGTTGTTCTACCTGCTTTCTGGGCTGAGATGGGGAAACGCTGAATTTTGGAGTCGGCTGGTGACAAAATGTTCCAAACACACCCCCTGCACAACTCCACCGAGGAAGGTGCCAGACAGGAGTTCTCCTGGTAGTTTTTACATTGCTCCGGTAGGCAGCTGAAAGACACCACAAAAGTTGTTCTACCTGCTTTCTGGGCTGAGATGGGGAATCGCTGAATTTTGGACTCGGCCGGTGACAAAATGTTCCAAACACACCCCATGCACAACTCCACCGGGGAAGGTGCCAGGCAGGAGTTCTCTTGGTAGTTTTTACACTACCTTGGTAGGCATTTGAAAGGCACCACAAAAGTTGTTCTACCTGCTTTCTGGGCTGAGATGGGGAACCGCTGAATTTTGGACTCGGCCGGTGACAAAATGTTCCAAACACACCCCATGCACAACTCCACCACGGAAGGTGCCAGACAGGAGTTCTCCTGGTACTTTTTACACTACCTTGGTAGGCATCTGAAAGGCACCACAAAAGTTGTTCTACCTGCTTTCTGGGCTGAGATGGGGAACCGCTGAATTTTGGACTCGGCCGGTGACAAAATGTTCCAAACACACCCCATGCACAACTCCACCGGCGAAGGTGCCAGACAGGAGTTCTCTTGGTAGTTTTTACACTACCTTGGTAGGCAGCTGAAAGGCACCACAAAAGTTGTTCTACCTGCTTTCTGGGCTGAGATGGGGAACCGCTGAATTTTGGACTCGGCCGGTGACAAAATGTTCCAAACACAACCCATGCACAACTCCACCGGGGAAGGTGCCAGACAGGAGTTCTCCTGGTAGTTTTTACACTACCTTGGTAGGCAGCTGAAAGGCACCACAAAAGTTGTTCTACCTGCTTTCTGGGCTGAGATGGGGAAACGCTGAATTTTGGAGTCGGCTGGTGACAAAATGTTCAAAACACACCCCATGCACAACTCCACCGGGGAAGGTGCCAGACAGGAGTTCTCCTGGTAGTTTTTACATTGCTCCGGTAGGCAGCTGAAAGACACCACAAAAGTTGTTCTACCTGCTTTCTGGGCTGAGATGGGGAACCGCTGAATTTTGGACTCGGCCGGTGACAAAATGTTCCAAACACACCCCATGCACAACTCCACCGGGGAAGGTGCCAGACAGGAGTTCTCTTGGTAGTTTTTACACTACCTTGGTAGGCAGCTGAAAGACACCACAAAAGTTGTTCTACCTGCTTTCTGGGCTGAGATGGGGAAACGCTGAATTTTGGACTCGGCCGGTGACAAAATGTTCCAAACACACCCCATGCACAACTCCACCGGGGAAGGTGCCAGACAGGAGTTCTCTTAGTAGTTTTTACACTACCTTGGTAGGCATCTGAAAGGCACCACAAAAGCTGTTCTACCTGCTTTCTGGGCTGAGATGGGGAACCGCTGAATTTTGGAGTCGGCTGGTGACAAAATGTTCCAAACACACCCCCTGCACAACTCCACCGGGGAAGGTGCCAGACAGGAGTTCTCCTGGTAGTTTTTACACTACCTTGGTAGGCACCTGAAAGACACCACAAAAGTTGTTCTACCTGCTTTCTGGGCTGAGATGGGGAATCGCTGAATTTTGGACTCGGCCGGTGACAAAATGTTCCAAACACACCCCATGCACAACTCCACCGGGGAAGGTGCCAGACAGGAGTTCTCCTGGTAGTTTTTACACTACCTTGGTAGGCATCTGAAAGACACCACAAAAGTTGTTCTACCTGCTTTCTGGGCTGAGATGGGGAACCGCTGAATTTTGGAGTCGGCTGGTGGCAAAATGTTCCAAACACACCCCCTGCACAACTCCACCGGGGAAGGTGCCAGACAGGAGTTCTCCTGGTAGTTTTTACATTGCTCCGGTAGGCATCTGAAAGACACCACAAAAGTTGTTCTACCTGCTTTCTGGGCTGAGATGGGGAACCGCTGAATTTTGGAGTCGGCCGTTGACAAAATGTTCCAAACACACCCCATGCACAACTCCACCGGGGAAGGTGCCAGACAGGAGTTCTCTTGGTAGTTTTTACACTACCTTGGTAGGCAGCTGAAAGGCACCACAAAAGTTGTTCTACCTGCTTTCTGGGCTGAGATGGGGAACCGCTGAATTTTGGAGTCGGCTGGTGACAAAATGTTCCAAACACACCCCCTGCACAACTCCACCACGGAAGGTGCCAGACAGGAGTTCTCCTGGTAGTTTTTACATTGCTCCGGTAGGCATCTGAAAGACACCACAAAAGTTGTTCTACCTGCTTTCTGGGCTGAGATGGGGAACCGCTGAATTTTGGACTCGGCCGGTGACAAAATGTTCCAAACACACCCCATGCACAACTCCACCGGGGAAGGTGCCAGACAGGAGTTCTCCTGGTAGTTTTTACACTACCTTGGTAGGCAGCTGAAAGGCACCACAAAAGTTGTTCTACCTGCTTTCTGGGCTGAGATGGGGAAACGCTGAATTTTGGACTCGGCTGGTGTCAAAATGTTCCAAACACACCCCATGCACAACTCCACCGGGGAAGGTGCCAGACAGGAGTTCTCCTGGTAGTTTTTACACTACCTTGGTAGGCATCTGAAAGACACGACAAAAGTTGTTCTACCTGCTTTCTGGGCTGAGATGGGGAATCGCTGAATTTTGGAGTCGGCCGGTGACAAAATGTTCCAAACACACCCCACGCACAACTCCACCGGGGAAGGTGCCAGGAACGAATTCTGTTGGTAGTTTTTACACTACCTTGGTAGGAAGCTGAAAGGCACAAGAAAAGAAGTTGTACCTGCTTTGTGGGCTGAGATGGGGAACCGCTGAATTTTGGAGTCGGCTGGTGGCAAAATGTTCCAAACACACCCCATGCACAACTCCACCGGGGAAGGTGCCAGACAGGAGTTCTCCTGGTAGATTTTACATTGCTCCGGTAGGCAGCTGAAAGGCACCACAAAAGTTTTTCTACCTGCTTTCTGGGCTGAGATGGGGAACCGCTGAATTTTGGACTCGGCTGGTGACAAAATGTTCCAAACACACCCCATGCACAACTCCACCGGGGAAGGTGCCAGACAGGAGTTCTCTTGGTAGTTTTTACACTGCCTTGGTAGGCAGCTGAAAGGCACCACAAAAGTTGTTCTACCTGCTTTCTGGGCTGAGATGGGGAAACGCTGAATTTTGGACTCGGCCGGTGACAAAATGTTCCAAACACACCCCATGCACAACTCCACCGGGGAAGGTGCCAGACAGGAGTTCTCCTGGTAGTTTTTACACTACCTTGGTAGGCATCTGAAAGACACGACAAAAGTTGTTCTACCTGCTTTCTGGGCTGAGATGGGGAACCGCTGAATTTTGGACTCGGCCGGTGACAAAATGTTCCAAACACACCCCCTGCACAACTCCACCGGGGAAGGTGCCAGACAGGAGTTCTCCTGGTAGTTTTTACACTACCTTGGTAGGCATCTGAAAGACACCACAAAAGTTGTTCTACCTGCTTTCTGGGCTGAGATGGGGAAACGCTGAATTTTGGAGTCGGCTGGTGACAAAATGTTCCAAACACACCCCATGCACAACTCCACCGGGGAAGGTGCCAGACAGGAGTTCTCCTGGTAGTTTTTACACTACCTTGGTAGGCATCTGAAAGGCACCACAAAAGTTGTTCTACCTGCTTTCTGGGCTGAGATGGGGAAACGCTGAATTTTGGAGTCGGCTGGTGACAAAATGTTCCAAACACACCCCATGCACAACTCCACCGGGGAAGGTGCCAGACAGGAGTTCTCCTGGTAGTTTTTATACTACCTTGGTAGGCATCTGAAAGGCACCACAAAAGTTGTTCTACCTGCTTTCTGGGCTGAGATGGGGAACCGCTGAATTTTGGACTCGGCCGGTGACAAAATGTTCCAAACACACCCCATGCAAAACTCCACCGGGGAAGGTGCCAGACAGGAGTTCTCTTAGTAGTTTTTACACTACCTTGGTAGGCATTTGAAAGGCACCACAAAAGTTGTTCTACCTGCTTTCTGGGCTGAGATGGGGAACCGCTGAATTTTGGACTCGGCCGGTGACAAAATGTTCCAAACACACCCCCTGCACAACTCCACCACGGAAGGTGCCAGACAGGAGTTCTCCTGGTAGTTTTTACATTGCTCCGGTAGGCATCTGAAAAACACCACAAAAGTTGTTCTACCTGCTTTCTGGGCTGAGATGGGGAACCGCTGAATTTTGGAGTCGGCCGGTGACAAAATGTTCCAAACACACCCCATGCACAACTCCACCGGGGAAGGTGCCAGACAGGAGTTCTCCTGGTAGTTTTTACACTACCTTGGTAGGCATCTGAAAGACACGACAAAAGTTGTTCTACCTGCTTTCTGGGCTGAGATGGGGAACCGCTGAATTTTGGACTCGGCCGGTGACAAAATGTTCCAAACACACCCCCTGCACAACTCCACCACGGAAGGTGCCAGACAGGAGTTCTCCTGGTAGTTTTTACATTGCTCCGGTAGGCATCTGAAAAACACCACAAAAGTTGTTCTACCTGCTTTCTGGGCTGAGATGGGGAACCGCTGAATTTTGGAGTCGGCCGGTGACAAAATGTTCCAAACACACCCCATGCACAACTCCACCGGGGAAGGTGCCAGACAGGAGTTCTCCTGGTAGTTTTTACATTGCTCCGGTAGGCAGCTGAAAGGCACCACAAAAGTTGTTCTACCTGCTTTCTGGGCTGAGATGGGGAACCGCTGAATTTTGGACTCGGCCGGTGACAAAATGTTCCAAACACACCCCATGCACAACTCCACCGGGGAAGGTGCCAGACAGGAGTTCTCCTGGTAGTTTTTACATTGCTCCGGTAGGCAGCTGAAAGGCACCACAAAAGTTGTTCTACCTGCTTTCTGGGCTGAGATGGGGAATCGCTGAATTTTGGAGTCGGCCGGTGACAAAATGTTCCAAACACACCCCACGCACAACTCCACCGGGGAAGGTGCCAGACAGGAGTTCTCCTGGTAGTTTTTACACTACCTTGGTAGGCAGCTGAAAGGCACCACAAAAGTTGTTCTACCTGCTTTCTGGGCTGAGATGGGGAAACGCTGAATTTTGGAGTCGGCTGGTGACAAAATGTTCCAAACACACCCCATGCACAACTCCACCGGGGAAGGTGCCAGACAGGAGTTCTCCTGGTAGTTTTTACATTGCTCCGGTAGGCAGCTGAAAGACACCACAAAAGTTGTTCTACCTGCTTTCTGGGCTGAGATGGGGAACCGCTGAATTTTGGACTCGGCCGGTGACAAAATGTTCCAAACACACCCCATGCACAACTCCACCGGGGAAGGTGCCAGACAGGAGTTCTCTTGGTAGTTTTTACACTACCTTGGTAGGCAGCTGAAAGACACCACAAAAGTTGTTCTACCTGCTTTCTGGGCTGAGATGGGGAAACGCTGAATTTTGGAGTCGGCCGGTGACAAAATGTTCCAAACACACCCCATGCACAACTCCACCGGGGAAGGTCCCAGACAGGAGTTCTCCTGGTAGTTTTTACACTACCTTGGTAGGCATCTGAAAGACACGACAAAAGTTGTTCTACCTGCTTTCTGGGCTGAGATGGGGAACCGCTGAATTTTGGACTCGGCCGGTGAGAAAATGTTCCAAACACAACCCATGCACAACTCCACCGGGGAAGGTGCCAGACAGGAGTTCTCCTGGTAGTTTTTACACTACCTTGGTAGGCAGCTGAAAGGCACCACAAAAGTTGTTCTACCTGCTTTCTGGGCTGAGATGGGGAACCGCTGAATTTTGGACTCGGCCGGTGACAAAATGTTCCAAACACAACCCATGCACAACTCCACCGGGGAAGGTGCCAGACAGGAGTTCTCCTGGTAGTTTTTACACTACCTTGGTAGGCAGCTGAAAGGCACCACAAAAGTTGTTCTACCTGCTTTCTGGGCTGAGATGGGGAAACGCTGAATTTTGGAGTCGGCTGGTGACAAAATGTTCAAAACACACCCCATGCACAACTCCACCGGGGAAGGTGCCAGACAGGAGTTCTCCTGGTAGTTTTTACATTGCTCCGGTAGGCAGCTGAAAGACACCACAAAAGTTGTTCTACCTGCTTTCTGGGCTGAGATGGGGAACCGCTGAATTTTGGACTCGGCCGGTGACAAAATGTTCCAAACACACCCCATGCACAACTCCACCGGGGAAGGTGCCAGACAGGAGTTCTCTTGGTAGTTTTTACACTACCTTGGTAGGCAGCTGAAAGACACCACAAAAGTTGTTCTACCTGCTTTCTGGGCTGAGATGGGGAAACGCTGAATTTTGGACTCGGCCGGTGACAAAATGTTCCAAACACACCCCATGCACAACTCCACCGGGGAAGGTGCCAGACAGGAGTTCTCTTAGTAGTTTTTACACTACCTTGGTAGGCATCTGAAAGGCACCACAAAAGCTGTTCTACCTGCTTTCTGGGCTGAGATGGGGAACCGCTGAATTTTGGAGTCGGCTGGTGACAAAATGTTCCAAACACACCCCCTGCACAACTCCACCGGGGAAGGTGCCAGACAGGAGTTCTCCTGGTAGTTTTTACACTACCTTGGTAGGCACCTGAAAGACACCACAAAAGTTGTTCTACCTGCTTTCTGGGCTGAGATGGGGAATCGCTGAATTTTGGACTCGGCCGGTGACAAAATGTTCCAAACACACCCCATGCACAACTCCACCGGGGAAGGTGCCAGACAGGAGTTCTCCTGGTAGTTTTTACACTACCTTGGTAGGCATCTGAAAGACACCACAAAAGTTGTTCTACCTGCTTTCTGGGCTGAGATGGGGAACCGCTGAATTTTGGAGTCGGCCGTTGACAAAATGTTCCAAACACACCCCATGCACAACTCCACCGGGGAAGGTGCCAGACAGGAGTTCTCCTGGTAGTTTTTACACTACCTTGGTAGGCATCTGAAAGACACGACAAAAGTTGTTCTACCTGCTTTCTGGGCTGAGATGGGGAATCGCTGAATTTTGGACTCGGCCGGTGACAAAATGTTCCAAACACACCCCACGCACAACTCCACCGGGGAAGGTGCCAGGAACGAATTCTGTTGGTAGTTTTTACACTACCTTGGTAGGAAGCTGAAAGGCACAAGAAAAGAAGTTGTACCTGCTTTGTGGGCTGAGATGGGGAACCGCTGAATTTTGGAGTCGGCTGGTGGCAAAATGTTCCAAACACACCCCATGCACAACTCCACCGGGGAAGGTGCCAGACAGGAGTTCTCCTGGTAGTTTTTACACTACCTTGGTAGGCATCTGAAAGACACCACAAAAGTTGTTCTACCTGCTTTCTGGGCTGAGATGGGGAACCGCTGAATTTTGGAGTCGGCTGGTGGCAAAATGTTCCAAACACACCCCCTGCACAACTCCACCGGGGAAGGTGCCAGACAGGAGTTCTCCTGGTAGTTTTTACATTGCTCCGGTAGGCATCTGAAAGACACCACAAAAGTTGTTCTACCTGCTTTCTGGGCTGAGATGGGGAACCGCTGAATTTTGGAGTCGGCCGTTGACAAAATGTTCCAAACACACCCCATGCACAACTCCACCGGGGAAGGTGCCAGACAGGAGTTCTCTTGGTAGTTTTTACACTACCTTGGTAGGCAGCTGAAAGGCACCACAAAAGTTGTTCTACCTGCTTTCTGGGCTGAGATGGGGAACCGCTGAATTTTGGAGTCGGCTGGTGACAAAATGTTCCAAACACACCCCCTGCACAACTCCACCACGGAAGGTGCCAGACAGGAGTTCTCCTGGTAGTTTTTACATTGCTCCGGTAGGCATCTGAAAGACACCACAAAAGTTGTTCTACCTGCTTTCTGGGCTGAGATGGGGAACCGCTGAATTTTGGACTCGGCCGGTGACAAAATGTTCCAAACACACCCCATGCACAACTCCACCGGGGAAGGTGCCAGACAGGAGTTCTCCTGGTAGTTTTTACACTACCTTGGTAGGCAGCTGAAAGGCACCACAAAAGTTGTTCTACCTGCTTTCTGGGCTGAGATGGGGAAACGCTGAATTTTGGACTCGGCTGGTGTCAAAATGTTCCAAACACACCCCATGCACAACTCCACCGGGGAAGGTGCCAGACAGGAGTTCTCCTGGTAGTTTTTACACTACCTTGGTAGGCATCTGAAAGACACGACAAAAGTTGTTCTACCTGCTTTCTGGGCTGAGATGGGGAATCGCTGAATTTTGGAGTCGGCCGGTGACAAAATGTTCCAAACACACCCCACGCACAACTCCACCGGGGAAGGTGCCAGGAACGAATTCTGTTGGTAGTTTTTACACTACCTTGGTAGGAAGCTGAAAGGCACAAGAAAAGAAGTTGTACCTGCTTTGTGGGCTGAGATGGGGAACCGCTGAATTTTGGAGTCGGCTGGTGGCAAAATGTTCCAAACACACCCCATGCACAACTCCACCGGGGAAGGTGCCAGACAGGAGTTCTCCTGGTAGATTTTACATTGCTCCGGTAGGCAGCTGAAAGGCACCACAAAAGTTTTTCTACCTGCTTTCTGGGCTGAGATGGGGAACCGCTGAATTTTGGACTCGGCTGGTGACAAAATGTTCCAAACACACCCCATGCACAACTCCACCGGGGAAGGTGCCAGACAGGAGTTCTCTTGGTAGTTTTTACACTGCCTTGGTAGGCAGCTGAAAGGCACCACAAAAGTTGTTCTACCTGCTTTCTGGGCTGAGATGGGGAAACGCTGAATTTTGGACTCGGCCGGTGACAAAATGTTCCAAACACACCCCATGCACAACTCCACCGGGGAAGGTGCCAGACAGGAGTTCTCCTGGTAGTTTTTACACTACCTTGGTAGGCATCTGAAAGACACGACAAAAGTTGTTCTACCTGCTTTCTGGGCTGAGATGGGGAACCGCTGAATTTTGGACTCGGCCGGTGACAAAATGTTCCAAACACACCCCCTGCACAACTCCACCGGGGAAGGTGCCAGACAGGAGTTCTCCTGGTAGTTTTTACACTACCTTGGTAGGCATCTGAAAGACACCACAAAAGTTGTTCTACCTGCTTTCTGGGCTGAGATGGGGAAACGCTGAATTTTGGAGTCGGCTGGTGACAAAATGTTCCAAACACACCCCATGCACAACTCCACCGGGGAAGGTGCCAGACAGGAGTTCTCCTGGTAGTTTTTACACTACCTTGGTAGGCATCTGAAAGGCACCACAAAAGTTGTTCTACCTGCTTTCTGGGCTGAGATGGGGAAACGCTGAATTTTGGAGTCGGCTGGTGACAAAATGTTCCAAACACACCCCATGCACAACTCCACCGGGGAAGGTGCCAGACAGGAGTTCTCCTGGTAGTTTTTATACTACCTTGGTAGGCATCTGAAAGGCACCACAAAAGTTGTTCTACCTGCTTTCTGGGCTGAGATGGGGAACCGCTGAATTTTGGACTCGGCCGGTGACAAAATGTTCCAAACACACCCCATGCAAAACTCCACCGGGGAAGGTGCCAGACAGGAGTTCTCTTAGTAGTTTTTACACTACCTTGGTAGGCATTTGAAAGGCACCACAAAAGTTGTTCTACCTGCTTTCTGGGCTGAGATGGGGAACCGCTGAATTTTGGACTCGGCCGGTGACAAAATGTTCCAAACACACCCCCTGCACAACTCCACCACGGAAGGTGCCAGACAGGAGTTCTCCTGGTAGTTTTTACATTGCTCCGGTAGGCATCTGAAAAACACCACAAAAGTTGTTCTACCTGCTTTCTGGGCTGAGATGGGGAACCGCTGAATTTTGGAGTCGGCCGGTGACAAAATGTTCCAAACACACCCCATGCACAACTCCACCGGGGAAGGTGCCAGACAGGAGTTCTCCTGGTAGTTTTTACACTACCTTGGTAGGCATCTGAAAGACACGACAAAAGTTGTTCTACCTGCTTTCTGGGCTGAGATGGGGAACCGCTGAATTTTGGACTCGGCCGGTGACAAAATGTTCCAAACACACCCCCTGCACAACTCCACCACGGAAGGTGCCAGACAGGAGTTCTCCTGGTAGTTTTTACATTGCTCCGGTAGGCATCTGAAAAACACCACAAAAGTTGTTCTACCTGCTTTCTGGGCTGAGATGGGGAACCGCTGAATTTTGGAGTCGGCCGGTGACAAAATGTTCCAAACACACCCCATGCACAACTCCACCGGGGAAGGTGCCAGACAGGAGTTCTCCTGGTAGTTTTTACATTGCTCCGGTAGGCAGCTGAAAGGCACCACAAAAGTTGTTCTACCTGCTTTCTGGGCTGAGATGGGGAACCGCTGAATTTTGGACTCGGCCGGTGACAAAATGTTCCAAACACACCCCATGCACAACTCCACCGGGGAAGGTGCCAGACAGGAGTTCTCCTGGTAGTTTTTACATTGCTCCGGTAGGCAGCTGAAAGGCACCACAAAAGTTGTTCTACCTGCTTTCTGGGCTGAGATGGGGAATCGCTGAATTTTGGAGTCGGCCGGTGACAAAATGTTCCAAACACACCCCACGCACAACTCCACCGGGGAAGGTGCCAGACAGGAGTTCTCCTGGTAGTTTTTACACTACCTTGGTAGGCAGCTGAAAGGCACCACAAAAGTTGTTCTACCTGCTTTCTGGGCTGAGATGGGGAAACGCTGAATTTTGGAGTCGGCTGGTGACAAAATGTTCCAAACACACCCCATGCACAACTCCACCGGGGAAGGTGCCAGACAGGAGTTCTCCTGGTAGTTTTTACATTGCTCCGGTAGGCAGCTGAAAGACACCACAAAAGTTGTTCTACCTGCTTTCTGGGCTGAGATGGGGAACCGCTGAATTTTGGACTCGGCCGGTGACAAAATGTTCCAAACACACCCCATGCACAACTCCACCGGGGAAGGTGCCAGACAGGAGTTCTCTTGGTAGTTTTTACACTACCTTGGTAGGCAGCTGAAAGACACCACAAAAGTTGTTCTACCTGCTTTCTGGGCTGAGATGGGGAAACGCTGAATTTTGGAGTCGGCCGGTGACAAAATGTTCCAAACACACCCCATGCACAACTCCACCGGGGAAGGTCCCAGACAGGAGTTCTCCTGGTAGTTTTTACACTACCTTGGTAGGCATCTGAAAGACACGACAAAAGTTGTTCTACCTGCTTTCTGGGCTGAGATGGGGAACCGCTGAATTTTGGACTCGGCCGGTGAGAAAATGTTCCAAACACAACCCATGCACAACTCCACCGGGGAAGGTGCCAGACAGGAGTTCTCCTGGTAGTTTTTACACTACCTTGGTAGGCAGCTGAAAGGCACCACAAAAGTTGTTCTACCTGCTTTCTGGGCTGAGATGGGGAACCGCTGAATTTTGGAGTCGGCTGCTGACAAAATGTTCCAAACACACCCCCTGCACAACTCCACCGAGGAAGGTGCCAGACAGGAGTTCTCCTGGTAGTTTTTACATTGCTCCGGTAGGCAGCTGAAAGACACCACAAAAGTTGTTCTACCTGCTTTCTGGGCTGAGATGGGGAATCGCTGAATTTTGGACTCGGCCGGTGACAAAATGTTCCAAACACACCCCATGCACAACTCCACCGGGGAAGGTGCCAGGCAGGAGTTCTCTTGGTAGTTTTTACACTACCTTGGTAGGCATTTGAAAGGCACCACAAAAGTTGTTCTACCTGCTTTCTGGGCTGAGATGGGGAACCGCTGAATTTTGGAGTCGGCCGTTGACAAAATGTTCCAAACACACCCCATGCACAACTCCACCACGGAAGGTGCCAGACAGGAGTTCTCCTGGTACTTTTTACACTACCTTGGTAGGCATCTGAAAGGCACCACAAAAGTTGTTCTACCTGCTTTCTGGGCTGAGATGGGGAACCGCTGAATTTTGGACTCGGCCGGTGACAAAATGTTCCAAACACACCCCATGCACAACTCCACCGGCGAAGGTGCCAGACAGGAGTTCTCTTGGTAGTTTTTACACTACCTTGGTAGGCAGCTGAAAGACACCACAAAAGTTGTTCTACCTGCTTTCTGGGCTGAGATGGGGAAACGCTGAATTTTGGAGTCGGCCGGTGACAAAATGTTCCAAACACACCCCATGCACAACTCCACCGGGGAAGGTCCCAGACAGGAGTTCTCCTGGTAGTTTTTACACTACCTTGGTAGGCAGCTGAAAGGCACCACAAAAGTTGTTCTACCTGCTTTCTGGGCTGAGATGGGGAACCGCTGAATTTTGGACTCGGCCGGTGACAAAATGTTCCAAACACAACCCATGCACAACTCCACCGGGGAAGGTGCCAGACAGGAGTTCTCCTGGTAGTTTTTACACTACCTTGGTAGGCAGCTGAAAGGCACCACAAAAGTTGTTCTACCTGCTTTCTGGGCTGAGATGGGGAAACGCTGAATTTTGGAGTCGGCTGGTGACAAAATGTTCAAAACACACCCCATGCACAACTCCACCGGGGAAGGTGCCAGACAGGAGTTCTCCTGGTAGTTTTTACATTGCTCCGGTAGGCAGCTGAAAGACACCACAAAAGTTGTTCTACCTGCTTTCTGGGCTGAGATGGGGAACCGCTGAATTTTGGACTCGGCCGGTGACAAAATGTTCCAAACACACCCCATGCACAACTCCACCGGGGAAGGTGCCAGACAGGAGTTCTCTTGGTAGTTTTTACACTACCTTGGTAGGCAGCTGAAAGACACCACAAAAGTTGTTCTACCTGCTTTCTGGGCTGAGATGGGGAAACGCTGAATTTTGGACTCGGCCGGTGACAAAATGTTCCAAACACACCCCATGCACAACTCCACCGGGGAAGGTGCCAGACAGGAGTTCTCCTGGTAGTTTTTACACTACCTTGGTAGGCATCTGAAAGGCACCACAAAAGTTGTTCTACCTGCTTTCTGGGCTGAGATGGGGAACCGCTGAATTTTGGAGTCGGCTGGTGACAAAATGTTCCAAACACACCCCCTGCACAACTCCACCGGGGAAGGTGCCAGACAGGAGTTCTCCTGGTAGTTTTTACACTACCTTGGTAGGCACCTGAAAGACACCACAAAAGTTGTTCTACCTGCTTTCTGGGCTGAGATGGGGAATCGCTGAATTTTGGACTCGGCCGGTGACAAAATGTTCCAAACACACCCCATGCACAACTCCACCGGGGAAGGTGCCAGACAGGAGTTCTCCTGGTAGTTTTTACACTACCTTGGTAGGCATCTGAAAGACACCACAAAAGTTGTTCTACCTGCTTTCTGGGCTGAGATGGGGAACCGCTGAATTTTGGAGTCGGCCGTTGACAAAATGTTCCAAACACACCCCATGCACAACTCCACCGGGGAAGGTGCCAGACAGGAGTTCTCCTGGTAGTTTTTACACTACCTTGGTAGGCATCTGAAAGACACGACAAAAGTTGTTCTACCTGCTTTCTGGGCTGAGATGGGGAATCGCTGAATTTTGGAGTCGGCCGGTGACAAAATGTTCCAAACACACCCCACGCACAACTCCACCGGGGAAGGTGCCAGGAACGAATTCTGTTGGTAGTTTTTACACTACCTTGGTAGGAAGCTGAAAGGCACAAGAAAAGAAGTTGTACCTGCTTTGTGGGCTGAGATGGGGAACCGCTGAATTTTGGAGTCGGCTGGTGGCAAAATGTTCCAAACACACCCCATGCACAACTCCACCGGGGAAGGTGCCAGACAGGAGTTCTCCTGGTAGTTTTTACACTACCTTGGTAGGCATCTGAAAGACACCACAAAAGTTGTTCTACCTGCTTTCTGGGCTGAGATGGGGAACCGCTGAATTTTGGAGTCGGCTGGTGGCAAAATGTTCCAAACACACCCCCTGCACAACTCCACCGGGGAAGGTGCCAGACAGGAGTTCTCCTGGTAGTTTTTACATTGCTCCGGTAGGCATCTGAAAGACACCACAAAAGTTGTTCTACCTGCTTTCTGGGCTGAGATGGGGAACCGCTGAATTTTGGAGTCGGCCGTTGACAAAATGTTCCAAACACACCCCATGCACAACTCCACCGGGGAAGGTGCCAGACAGGAGTTCTCTTGGTAGTTTTTACACTACCTTGGTAGGCAGCTGAAAGGCACCACAAAAGTTGTTCTACCTGCTTTCTGGGCTGAGATGGGGAACCGCTGAATTTTGGAGTCGGCTGGTGACAAAATGTTCCAAACACACCCCCTGCACAACTCCACCACGGAAGGTGCCAGACAGGAGTTCTCCTGGTAGTTTTTACATTGCTCCGGTAGGCATCTGAAAGACACCACAAAAGTTGTTCTACCTGCTTTCTGGGCTGAGATGGGGAACCGCTGAATTTTGGACTCGGCCGGTGACAAAATGTTCCAAACACACCCCATGCACAACTCCACCGGGGAAGGTGCCAGACAGGAGTTCTCCTGGTAGTTTTTACACTACCTTGGTAGGCAGCTGAAAGGCACCACAAAAGTTGTTCTACCTGCTTTCTGGGCTGAGATGGGGAAACGCTGAATTTTGGACTCGGCTGGTGTCAAAATGTTCCAAACACACCCCATGCACAACTCCACCGGGGAAGGTGCCAGACAGGAGTTCTCCTGGTAGTTTTTTACACTACCTTGGTAGGCATCTGAAAGACACGACAAAAGTTGTTCTACCTGCTTTCTGGGCTGAGATGGGGAATCGCTGAATTTTGGAGTCGGCCGGTGACAAAATGTTCCAAACACACCCCACGCACAACTCCACCGGGGAAGGTGCCAGGAACGAATTCTGTTGGTAGTTTTTACACTACCTTGGTAGGAAGCTGAAAGGCACAAGAAAAGAAGTTGTACCTGCTTTGTGGGCTGAGATGGGGAACCGCTGAATTTTGGAGTCGGCTGGTGGCAAAATGTTCCAAACACACCCCATGCACAACTCCACCGGGGAAGGTGCCAGACAGGAGTTCTCCTGGTAGATTTTACATTGCTCCGGTAGGCAGCTGAAAGGCACCACAAAAGTTTTTCTACCTGCTTTCTGGGCTGAGATGGGGAACCGCTGAATTTTGGACTCGGCTGGTGACAAAATGTTCCAAACACACCCCATGCACAACTCCACCGGGGAAGGTGCCAGACAGGAGTTCTCTTGGTAGTTTTTACACTGCCTTGGTAGGCAGCTGAAAGGCACCACAAAAGTTGTTCTACCTGCTTTCTGGGCTGAGATGGGGAAACGCTGAATTTTGGACTCGGCCGGTGACAAAATGTTCCAAACACACCCCATGCACAACTCCACCGGGGAAGGTGCCAGACAGGAGTTCTCCTGGTAGTTTTTACACTACCTTGGTAGGCATCTGAAAGACACGACAAAAGTTGTTCTACCTGCTTTCTGGGCTGAGATGGGGAACCGCTGAATTTTGGACTCGGCCGGTGACAAAATGTTCCAAACACACCCCCTGCACAACTCCACCGGGGAAGGTGCCAGACAGGAGTTCTCCTGGTAGTTTTTACATTGCTCCGGTAGGCATCTGAAAGACACCACAAAAGTTGTTCTACCTGCTTTCTGGGCTGAGATGGGGAAACGCTGAATTTTGGAGTCGGCTGGTGACAAAATGTTCCAAACACACCCCATGCACAACTCCACCGGGGAAGGTGCCAGACAGGAGTTCTCCTGGTAGTTTTTACACTACCTTGGTAGGCATCTGAAAGGCACCACAAAAGTTGTTCTACCTGCTTTCTGGGCTGAGATGGGGAAACGCTGAATTTTGGAGTCGGCTGGTGACAAAATGTTCCAAACACACCCCATGCACAACTCCACCGGGGAAGGTGCCAGACAGGAGTTCTCCTGGTAGTTTTTACACTACCTTGGTAGGCATCTGAAAGGCACCACAAAAGTTGTTCTACCTGCTTTCTGGGCTGAGATGGGGAACCGCTGAATTTTGGACTCGGCCGGTGACAAAATGTTCCAAACACACCCCATGCAAAACTCCACCGGGGAAGGTGCCAGACAGGAGTTCTCTTAGTAGTTTTTACACTACCTTGGTAGGCATTTGAAAGGCACCACAAAAGTTGTTCTACCTGCTTTCTGGGCTGAGATGGGGAACCGCTGAATTTTGGACTCGGCCGGTGACAAAATGTTCCAAACACACCCCCTGCACAACTCCACCACGGAAGGTGCCAGACAGGAGTTCTCCTGGTAGTTTTTACATTGCTCCGGTAGGCATCTGAAAAACACCACAAAAGTTGTTCTACCTGCTTTCTGGGCTGAGATGGGGAACCGCTGAATTTTGGAGTCGGCCGGTGACAAAATGTTCCAAACACACCCCATGCACAACTCCACCGGGGAAGGTGCCAGACAGGAGTTCTCCTGGTAGTTTTTACACTACCTTGGTAGGCATCTGAAAGACACGACAAAAGTTGTTCTACCTGCTTTCTGGGCTGAGATGGGGAATCGCTGAATTTTGGAGTCGGCCGGTGACAAAATGTTCCAAACACACCCCACGCACAACTCCACCGGGGAAGGTGCCAGGAACGAATTCTGTTGGTAGTTTTTACACTACCTTGGTAGGAAGCTGAAAGGCACAAGAAAAGAAGTTGTACCTGCTTTGTGGGCTGAGATGGGGAACCGCTGAATTTTGGAGTCGGCTGGTGGCAAAATGTTCCAAACACACCCCATGCACAACTCCACCGGGGAAGGTGCCAGACAGGAGTTCTCCTGGTAGTTTTTACATTGCTCCGCTAGGCAGCTGAAAGACACCACAAAAGTTGTTCTACCTGCTTTCTGGGCTGAGATGGGGAACCGCTGAATTTTGGACTCGGCCGGTGACAAAATGTTCCAAACACACCCCATGCACAACTCCACCGGGGAAGGTGCCAGACAGGAGTTCTCTTGGTAGTTTTTACACTACCTTGGTAGGCAGCTGAAAGGCACCACAAAAGTTGTTCTACCTGCTTTCTGGGCTGAGATGGGGAAACGCTGAATTTTGGAGTCGGCCGGTGACAAAATGTTCCCAACACACCCCATGCACAACTCCACCGGGGAAGGTCCCAGACAGGAGTTCTCCTGGTAGTTTTTACACTACCTTGGTAGGCATCTGAAAGACACGACAAAAGTTGTTCTACCTGCTTTCTGGGCTGAGATGGGGAACCGCTGAATTTTGGACTCGGCCGGTGACAAAATGTTCCAAACACAACCCATGCACAACTCCACCGGGGAAGGTGCCAGACAGGAGTTCTCCTGGTAGTTTTTACACTACCTTGGTAGGCAGCTGAAAGGCACCACAAAAGTTGTTCTACCTGCTTTCTGGGCTGAGATGGGGAAACGCTGAATTTTGGAGTCGGCTGGTGACAAAATGTTCCAAACACACCCCCTGCACAACTCCACCGAGGAAGGTGCCAGACAGGAGTTCTCCTGGTAGTTTTTACATTGCTCCGGTAGGCAGCTGAAAGACACCACAAAAGTTGTTCTACCTGCTTTCTGGGCTGAGATGGGGAATCGCTGAATTTTGGACTCGGCCGGTGACAAAATGTTCCAAACACACCCCATGCACAACTCCACCGGGGAAGGTGCCAGGCAGGAGTTCTCTTGGTAGTTTTTACACTACCTTGGTAGGCATTTGAAAGGCACCACAAAAGTTGTTCTACCTGCTTTCTGGGCTGAGATGGGGAACCGCTGAATTTTGGACTCGGCCGGTGACAAAATGTTCCAAACACACCCCATGCACAACTCCACCGGGGAAGGTGCCAGACAGGAGTTCTCCTGGTAGTTTTTACACTACCTTGGTAGGCAGCTGAAAGGCACCACAAAAGTTGTTCTACCTGCTTTCTGGGCTGAGATGGGGAAACGCTGAATTTTGGACTCGGCTGGTGTCAAAATGTTCCAAACACACCCCATGCACAACTCCACCGGGGAAGGTGCCAGACAGGAGTTCTCCTGGTAGTTTTTACACTACCTTGGTAGGCATCTGAAAGACACGACAAAAGTTGTTCTACCTGCTTTCTGGGCTGAGATGGGGAATCGCTGAATTTTGGAGTCGGCCGGTGACAAAATGTTCCAAACACACCCCACGCACAACTCCACCGGGGAAGGTGCCAGGAACGAATTCTGTTGGTAGTTTTTACACTACCTTGGTAGGAAGCTGAAAGGCACAAGAAAAGAAGTTGTACCTGCTTTGTGGGCTGAGATGGGGAAACGCTGAATTTTGGAGTCGGCTGGTGGCAAAATGTTCCAAACACACCCCATGCACAACTCCACCGGGGAAGGTGCCAGACAGGAGTTCTCCTGGTAGATTTTACATTGCTCCGGTAGGCAGCTGAAAGGCACCACAAAAGTTTTTCTACCTGCTTTCTGGGCTGAGATGGGGAACCGCTGAATTTTGGAGTCGGCTGGTGACAAAATGTTCCAAACACACCCCATGCACAACTCCACCGGGGAAGGTGCCAGACAGGAGTTCTCTTGGTAGTTTTTACACTGCCTTGGTAGGCAGCTGAAAGGCACCACAAAAGTTGTTCTACCTGCTTTCTGGGCTGAGATGGGGAAACGCTGAATTTTGGACTCGGCCGGTGACAAAATGTTCCAAACACACCCCATGCACAACTCCACCGGGGAAGGTGCCAGACAGGAGTTCTCCTGGTAGTTTTTACACTACCTTGGTAGGCATCTGAAAGACACGACAAAAGTTGTTCTACCTGCTTTCTGGGCTGAGATGGGGAACCGCTGAATTTTGGACTCGGCCGGTGACAAAATGTTCCAAACACACCCCCTGCACAACTCCACCGGGGAAGGTGCCAGACAGGAGTTCTCCTGGTAGTTTTTACATTGCTCCGGTAGGCATCTGAAAGACACCACAAAAGTTGTTCTACCTGCTTTCTGGGCTGAGATGGGGAAACGCTGAATTTTGGAGTCGGCTGGTGAAAAAATGTTCCAAACACACCCCATGCACAACTCCACCGGGGAAGGTGCCAGACAGGAGTTCTCCTGGTAGTTTTTACACTACCTTGGTAGGCATCTGAAAGGCACCACAAAAGTTGTTCTACCTGCTTTCTGGGCTGAGATGGGGAAACGCTGAATTTTGGAGTCGGCTGGTGACAAAATGTTCCAAACACACCCCATGCACAACTCCACCGGGGAAGGTGCCAGACAGGAGTTCTCCTGGTAGTTTTTACACTACCTTGGTAGGCAGCTGAAAGGCACCACAAAAGTTGTTCTACCTGCTTTCTGGGCTGAGATGGGGGAAACGCTGAATTTTGGACTCGGCCGGTGACAAAATGTTCCAAACACACCCCATGCAAAACTCCACCGGGGAAGGTGCCAGACAGGAGTTCTCTTAGTAGTTTTTACACTACCTTGGTAGGCATTTGAAAGGCACCACAAAAGTTGTTCTACCTGCTTTCTGGGCTGAGATGGGGAACCGCTGAATTTTGGACTCGGCCGGGTGACAAAATGTTCCAAACACACCCCCTGCACAACTCCACCACGGAAGGTGCCAGACAGGAGTTCTCCTGGTAGTTTTTACATTGCTCCGGTAGGCATCTGAAAAACACCACAAAAGTTGTTCTACCTGCTTTCTGGGCTGAGATGGGGAACCGGCTGAATTTTGGAGTCGGCCGGTGACAAAATGTTCCAAACACACCCCATGCACAACTCCACCGGGGAAGGTGCCAGACAGGAGTTCTCCTGGTAGTTTTTACACTACCTTGGTAGGCATCTGAAAGACACGACAAAAGTTGTTCTACCTGCTTTCTGGGCTGAGATGGGGAATCGCTGAATTTTGGAGTCGGCCGGGTGACAAAATGTTCCAAACACACCCCACGCACAACTCCACCGGGGAAGGTGCCAGGAACGAATTCTGTTGGTAGTTTTTACACTACCTTGGTAGGAAGCTGAAAGGCACAAGAAAAGAAGTTGTACCTGCTTTGTGGGCTGAGATGGGGAACCGCTGAATTTTGGAGTCGGCTGGTGGCAAAATGTTCCAAACACACCCCATGCACAACTCCACCGGGGAAGGTGCCAGACAGGAGTTCTCCTGGTAGTTTTTACATTGCTCCGCTAGGCAGCTGAAAGACACCACAAAAGTTGTTCTACCTGCTTTCTGGGCTGAGATGGGGAACCGCTGAATTTTGGACTCGGCCGGTGACAAAATGTTCCAAACACACCCCATGCACAACTCCACCGGGGAAGGTGCCAGACAGGAGTTCTCTTGGTAGTTTTTACACTACCTTGGTAGGCAGCTGAAAGACACCACAAAAGTTGTTCTACCTGCTTTCTGGGCTGAGATGGGGAAACGCTGAATTTTGGAGTCGGCCGGTGACAAAATGTTCCCAACACACCCCGTGCACAACTCCACCGGGGAAGGTCCCAGACAGGAGTTCTCCTGGTAGTTTTTACACTACCTTGGTAGGCATCTGAAAGACACGACAAAAGTTGTTCTACCTGCTTTCTGGGCTGAGATGGGGAACCGCTGAATTTTGGACTCGGCCGGTGACAAAATGTTCCAAACACAACCCATGCACAACTCCACCGGGGAAGGTGCCAGACAGGAGTTCTCCTGGTAGTTTTTACACTACCTTGGTAGGCAGCTGAAAGGCACCACAAAAGTTGTTCTACCTGCTTTGTGGGCTGAGATGGGGAACCGCTGAATTTTGGAGTCGGCTGGTGACAAAATGTTCCAAACACACCCCCTGCACAACTCCACCGAGGAAGGTGCCAGACAGGAGTTCTCCTGGTAGTTTTTACATTGCTCCGGTAGGCAGCTGAAAGACACCACAAAAGTTGTTCTACCTGCTTTCTGGGCTGAGATGGGGAATCGCTGAATTTTGGACTCGGCCGGTGACAAAATGTTCCAAACACACCCCATGCACAACTCCACCGGGGAAGGTGCCAGGCAGGAGTTCTCTTGGTAGTTTTTACACTACCTTGGTAGGCAGCTGAAAGGCACCACAAAAGTTGTTCTACCTGCTTTCTGGGCTGAGATGGGGAACCGCTGAATTTTGGACTCGGCCGGTGACAAAATGTTCCAAACACACCCCATGCACAACTCCACCACGGAAGGTGCCAGACAGGAGTTCTCCTGGTAGTTTTTACACTACCTTGGTAGGCATCTGAAAGGCACCACAAAAGTTGTTCTACCTGCTTTCTGGGCTGAGATGGGGGAACCGCTGAATTTGGAGTCGGCTGGTGACAAAATGTTCCAAACACACCCCCTGCACAACTCCACCGGGGAAGGTGCCAGACAGGAGTTCTCCTGGTAGTTTTTACATTGCTCCGGTAGGCATCTGAAAGACACCACAAAAGTTGTTCTACCTGCTTTCTGGGCTGAGATGGGGGAATCGCTGAATTTTGGACTCGGCCGGTGACAAAATGTTCCAAACACACCCCATGCACAACTCCACCGGGGAAGGTGCCAGACAGGAGTTCTCCTGGTAGTTTTTACACTACCTTGGTAGGCATCTGAAAGACACCACAAAAAGTTGTTCTACCTGCTTTCTGGGCTGAGATGGGGAACCGCTGAATTTTGGAGTCGGCCGTTGACAAAATGTTCCAAACACACCCCATGCACAACTCCACCGGGGAAGGTGCCAGACAGGAGTTCTCCTGGTAGTTTTTACACTACCTTGGTAGGCATCTGAAAGACACGACAAAAGTTGTTCTACCTGCTTTCTGGGCTGAGATGGGGAATCGCTGAATTTTGGAGTCGGCCGGTGACAAAATGTTCCAAACACACCCCACGCACAACTCCACCGGGGAAGGTGCCAGGAACGAATTCTGTTGGTAGTTTTTACACTACCTTGGTAGGAAGCTGAAAGGCACAAGAAAAGAAGTTGTACCTGCTTTGTGGGCTGAGATGGGGAACCGCTGAATTTTGGAGTCGGCTGGTGACAAAATGTTCCAAACACACCCCATGCACAACTCCACCGGGGAAGGTGCCAGACAGGAGTTCTCCTGGTAGTTTTTACATTGCTCCGGTAGGCAGCTGAAAGGCACCACAAAAGTTTTTCTACCTGCTTTCTGGGCTGAGATGGGGAACCGCTGAATTTTGGACTCGGCTGGTGACAAAATGTTCCGAACACACCCCATGCACAACTCCACCGGGGAAGGTGCCAGACAGGAGTTCTCCTGGTAGTTTTTACACTACCTTGGTAGGCATCTGAAAGGCACCACAAAAGTTATTCTACCTGCTTTCTGGGCTGAGATGGGGAACCGCTGAATTTTGGACTCGGCCGGTGACAAAATGTTCCAAACACACCCCCTGCACAACTCCACCGGGGAAGGTGCCAGACAGGAGTTCTCCTGGTAGTTTTTACATTGCTCCGGTAGGCATCTGAAAGACACCACAAAAGTTGTTCTACCTGCTTTCTGGGCTGAGATGGGGAACCGCTGAATTTTGGACTCGGCCGGTGACAAAATGTTCCAAACACACCCCATGCACAACTCCACCGGGGAAGGTGCCAGACAGGAGTTCTCCTGGTAGTTTTTACACTACCTTGGTAGGCAGCTGAAAGGCACCACAAAAGTTGTTCTACCTGCTTTCTGGGCTGAGATGGGGAAACGCTGAATTTTGGACTCGGCTGGTGACAAAATGTTCCAAACACACCCCATGCACAACTCCACCGGGGAAGGTGCCAGACAGGAGTTCTCCTGGTAGTTTTTACACTACCTTGGTAGGCAGCTGAAAGGCACCACAAAAGTTGTTCTACCTGCTTTCTGGGCTGAGATGGGGAAACGCTGAATTTTGGACTCGGCCGGTGACAAAATGTTCCAAACACACCCCATGCAAAACTCCACCGGGGAAGGTGCCAGACAGGAGTTCTCCTGGTAGTTTTTTACACTACCTTGGTAGGCATCTGAAAGACACCACAAAAGTTGTTCTACCTGCTTTCTGGGCTGAGATGGGGAATCGCTGAATTTTGAACTCGGCCGGTGACAAAATGTTCCAAACACACCCCATGCACAACTCCACCACGGAAGGTGCCAGACAGGAGTTCTCCTGGTAGTTTTTACACTAGCTTGGTAGGCATCTGAAAGACACCACAAAAGTTGTTCTACCTGCTTTCTGGGCTGAGATGGGGAACCGCTGAATTTTGGAGTCGGCTGGTGGCAAAATGTTCCAAACACACCCCCTGCACAACTCCACCGGGGAAGGTGCCAGACAGGAGTTCTCCTGGTAGTTTTTACATTGCTCCGGTAGGCATCTGAAAGACACCACAAAAGTTGTTCTTCCTGCTTTCTGGGCTGAGATGGGGAACCGCTGAATTTTGGAGTCGGCCGTTGACAAAATGTTCCAAACACACCCCATGCACAACTCCACCGGGGAAGGTGCCAGACAGGAGTTCTCTTGGTAGTTTTTACACTACCTTGGTAGGCAGCTGAAAGGCACCACAAAAGTTGTTCTACCTGCTTTCTGGGCTGAGATGGGGAAACGCTGAATTTTGGACTCGGCTGGTGACAAAATGTTCCAAACACACCCCATGCACAACTCCACCGGGGAAGGTGCCAGACAGGAGTTCTCCTGGTAGTTTTTACACTACCTTGGTGGGCATTTGAAAGACACGACAAAAGTTGTTCTACCTGCTTTGTGGGCTGAGATGGGGAAACGCTGAATTTTGGACTCGGCCGGTGACAAAATGTTCCAAACACACCCCATGCAAAACTCCACCGGGGAAGGTGCCAGACAGGAGTTCTCCTGGTAGTTTTTAGACTACCTTGGTGGGCATTTGAAAGGCACCACAAAAGTTGTTCTACCTGCTTTCTGGGCTGAGATGGGGAAACGCTGAATTTTGGACTCGGCCGGTGACAAAATGTTCCAAACACACCCCCTGCACAACTCCACCGGGGAAGGTGCCAGACAGGAGTTCTCCTGGTAGTTTTTACACTACCTTGGTAGGCATTTGAAAGGCACCACAAAAGTTGTTCTACCTGCTTTCTGGGCTGAGATGGGGAACCGCTGAATTTTGGAGTCGGCCCGGTGACAAAATGTTCCAAACACACCCCATGCACAACTCCACCGGGGAAGGTGCCAGACAGGAGTTCTCTTGGTAGTTTTTACACTACCTTGGTAGGCAGCTGAAAGGCACCACAAAAGTTGTTCTACCTGCTTTCTGGGCTGAGATGGGGAACCGCTGAATTTTGGACTCGGCTGGTGACAAAATGTTCCGAACACACCCCATGCACAACTCCACCGGGGAAGGTGCCAGGCAGGAGTTCTCCTGGTAGTTTTTACACTACCTTGGTAGGCATTTGAAAGGCACCACAAAAGTTGTTCTACCTGCTTTCTGGGCTGAGATGGGGAACCGCTGAATTTTGGACTCGGCTGGTGACAAAATGTTCCGAACACACCCCATGCACAACTCCACCGGGGAAGGTGCCAGACAGGAGTTCTCCTGGTAGTTTTTACACTACCTTGGTAGGCAGCTGAAAGGCACCACAAAAGTTGTTCTACCTGCTTTCTGGGCTGAGATGGGGAAACGCTGAATTTTGGACTCGGCCGGTGACAAAATGTTCCAAACACACCCCACGCACAACTCCACCGGGGAAGGTGCCAGACAGGAGTTCTCCTGGTAGTTTTTACACTACCTTGGTAGGCATCTGAAAGACACGACAAAAGTTGTTCTACCTGCTTTCTGGGCTGAGATGGGGAACCGCTGAATTTTGGACTCGGCCGGTGACAAAATGTTCCAAACACACCCCATGCACAACTCCACCGGGGAAGGTGCCAGACAGGAGTTCTCCTGGTAGTTTTTACACTACCTTGGTAGGCATCTGAAAGACACCACAAAAGTTGTTCTACCTGCTTTCTGGGCTGAGATGGGGAACCGCTGAATTTTGGAGTCGGCTGGTGGCAAAATGTTCCAAACACACCCCCTGCACAACTCCACCGGGGAAGGTGCCAGACAGGAGTTCTCCTGGTAGTTTTTACATTGCTCCGGTAGGCATCTGAAAGACACCACAAAAGTTGTTCTACCTGCTTTCTGGGCTGAGATGGGGAAACGCTGAATTTTGGAGTCGGCCGTTGACAAAATGTTCCAAACACACCCCCTGCACAACTCCACCGGGGAAGGTGCCACACAGGAGTTCTCTTGGTAGTTTTTACACTACCTTGGTAGGCAGCTGAAAGGCACCACAAAAGTTGTTCTACCTGCTTTGTGGGCTGAGATGGGGAATCGCTGAATTTTGGACTCGGCCGGTGACAAAATGTTCCAAACACACCCCATGCACAACTCCACCGGGGAAGGTGCCAGACAGGAGTTCTCTTGGTAGTTTTTACACTACCTTGGTAGGCAGCTGAAAGGCACCACAAAAGTTGTTCTACCTGCTTTCTGGGCTGAGATGGGGAACCGCTGAATTTTGGACTCGGCTGGTGACAAAATGTTCCGAACACACCCCATGCACAACTCCACCGGGGGAAGGTGCCAGGCAGGAGTTCTCTTGGTAGTTTTTACACTACCTTGGTAGGCATTTGAAAGGCACCACAAAAGTTGTTCTACCTGCTTTCTGGGCTGAGATGGGGGAACCGCTGAATTTTGGACTCGGCTGGTGACAAAATGTTCCGAACACACCCCATGCACAACTCCACCGGGGAAGGTGCCAGACAGGAGTTCTCCTGGTAGTTTTTACACTACCTTGGTAGGCATCTGAAAGGCACCACAAAAGTTGTTCTACCTGCTTTCTGGGCTGAGATGGGGAAACGCTGAATTTTGGACTCGGCCGGTGACAAAATGTTCCAAACACACCCCATGCAAAACTCCACCGGGGAAGGTGCCAGACAGGAGTTCTCCTGGTAGTTTTTACACTACCTTGGTAGGCATCTGAAAGACACCACAAAAGTTGTTCTACCTGCTTTCTGGGCTGAGATGGGGAATCGCTGAATTTTGAACTCGGCCGGTGACAAAATGTTCCAAACACACCCCCTGCACAACTCCACCACGGAAGGTGCCAGACAGGAGTTCTCCTGGTAGTTTTTACACTAGCTTGGTAGGCATCTGAAAGACACCACAAAAGTTGTTCTACCTGCTTTCTGGGCTGAGATGGGGAACCGCTGAATTTTGGAGTCGGCTGGTGGCAAAATGTTCCAAACACACCCCCTGCACAACTCCACCGGGGAAGGTGCCAGACAGGAGTTCTCCTGGTAGTTTTTACATTGCTCCGGTAGGCATCTGAAAGACACCACAAAAGTTGTTCTTCCTGCTTTCTGGGCTGAGATGGGGAACCGCTGAATTTTGGAGTCGGCCGTTGACAAAATGTTCCAAACACACCCCATGCACAACTCCACCGGGGAAGGTGCCAGACAGGAGTTCTCTTGGTAGTTTTTACACTACCTTGGTAGGCAGCTGAAAGGCACCACAAAAGTTGTTCTACCTGCTTTCTGGGCTGAGATGGGGAAACGCTGAATTTTGGACTCGGCTGGTGACAAAATGTTCCAAACACACCCCATGCACAACTCCACCGGGGAAGGTGCCAGACAGGAGTTCTCCTGGTAGTTTTTACACTACCTTGGTGGGCATTTGAAAGACACCACAAAAGTTGTTCTACCTGCTTTGTGGGCTGAGATGGGGAAACGCTGAATTTTGGACTCGGCCGGTGACAAAATGTTCCAAACACACCCCATGCAAAACTCCACCGGGGAAGGTGCCAGACAGGAGTTCTCCTGGTAGTTTTTAGACTACCTTGGTGGGCATTTGAAAGGCACCACAAAAGTTGTTCTACCTGCTTTCTGGGCTGAGATGGGGAAACGCTGAATTTTGGACTCGGCCGGTGACAAAATGTTCCAAACACACCCCCTGCACAACTCCACCGGGGAAGGTGCCAGACAGGAGTTCTCCTGGTAGTTTTTTACACTACCTTGGTAGCATTTGAAAGGCACCACAAAAGTTGTTCTACCTGCTTTCTGGGCTGAGATGGGGAACCGCTGAATTTTGGAGTCGGCCGGTGACAAAATGTTCCAAACACACCCCATGCACAACTCCACCGGGGAAGGTGCCAGACAGGAGTTCTCTTGGTAGTTTTTACACTACCTTGGTAGGCAGCTGAAAGGCACCACAAAAGTTGTTCTACACCTGCCTTTCTGGGCTGAGATGGGGAACCGCTGAATTTTGGACTCGGCTGGTGACAAAATGTTCCGAACACAACCCCATGCACAACTCCACCGGGGAAGGTGCCAGGCAGGAGTTCTCCTGGTAGTTTTTACACTACCTTGGTAGGGCATTTGAAAGGCACCACAAAAGTTGTTCTACCTGCTTTCTGGGCTGAGATGGGGAACCGCTGAATTTTGGACTCGGCTGGTGACAAAATGTTCCGAACACACCCCATGCACAACTCCACCGGGGGAAGGTGCCAGACAGGAGTTCTCCTGGTAGTTTTTACACTACCTTGGTAGGCAGCTGAAAGGCACCACAAAAGTTGTTCTACCTGCATTCTGGGCTGAGATGGGGAAACGCTGAATTTTGGACTCGGCCGGTGACAAAATGTTCCAAACACACCCCACGCACAACTCCACCGGGGAAGGTGCCAGACAGGAGTTCTCCTGGTAGTTTTTACACTACCTTGGTAGGCATCTGAAAGACACGACAAAAGTTGTTCTACCTGCTTTCTGGGCTGAGATGGGGAACCGCTGAATTTTGGACTCGGCCGGTGACAAAATGTTCCAAACACACCCCATGCACAACTCCACCGGGGAAGGTGCCAGACAGGAGTTCTCCTGGTAGTTTTTACACTACCTTGGTAGGCATCTGAAAGACACCACAAAAGTTGTTCTACCTGCTTTCTGGGCTGAGATGGGGAACCGCTGAATTTTGGAGTCGGCTGGTGGCAAAATGTTCCAAACACACCCCCTGCACAACTCCACCGGGGAAGGTGCCAGACAGGAGTTCTCCTGGTAGTTTTTACATTGCTCCGGTAGGCATCTGAAAGACACCACAAAAGTTGTTCTACCTGCTTTCTGGGCTGAGATGGGGAATCGCTGAATTTTGGAGTCGGCCGGTGACAAAATGTTCCAAACACACCCCACGCACAACTCCACCGGGGAAGGTGCCAGGAACGAATTCTGTTGGTAGTTTTTACACTACCTTGGTAGGAAGCTGAAAGGCACAATAAAAGAAGTTGTACCTGCTTTGTGGGCTGAGATGGGGAACCGCTGAATTTTGGAGTCGGCCGGTGACAAAATGTTCCAAACACACCCCATGCACAACTCCACCGGGGAAGGTGCCAGACAGGAGTTCTCCTGGTAGTTTTTACACTACCTTGGTAGGCATCTGAAAGACACGACAAAAGTTGTTCTACCTGCTTTCTGGGCTGAGATGGGGAATCGCTGAATTTTGGAGTCGGCCGGTGACAAAATGTTCCAAAAACACCCCACGCACAACTCCACCGGGGAAGGTGCCAGGAACGAATTCTGTTGGTAGTTTTTACACTACCTTGGTAGGAAGCTGAAAGGCACAAGAAAAGAAGTTGTACCTGCTTTGTGGGCTGAGATGGGGAACCGCTGAATTTTGGAGTCGGCTGGTGGCAAAATGTTCCAAACACACCCCCTGCACAACTCCACCGGGGAAGGTGCCAGACAGGAGTTCTCCTGGTAGTTTTTACATTGCTCCGGTAGGCAGCTGAAAGGCACCACAAAAGTTTTTCTACCTGCTTTCTGGGCTGAGATGGGGAACCGCTGAATTTTGGACTCGGCCGGTGACAATATGTTCCAAACACACCCCATGCACAACTCCACCGGGGAAGGTGCCAGACAGGAGTTCTCCTGGTAGTTTTTACACTACCTTGGTAGGCATCTGAAAGACACCACAAAAGTTGTTCTACCTGCTTTCTGGGCTGAGATGGGGAATCGCTGAATTTTGGACTCGGCCGGTGACAAAATGTTCCAAACACACCCCATGCACAACTCCACCGAGGAAGGTGCCAGACAGGAGTTCTCCTGGTAGTTTTTACACTAGCTTGGTAGGCATCTGAAAGACACCACAAAAGTTGTTTTACCTGCTTTCTGGGCTGAGATGGGGAATCGCTGAATTTTGGACTCGGCCGGTGACAAAATGTTCCAAACACACCCCATGCACAACTCCACCGGGGAACGTGCCAGACAGGAGTTCTCTTGGTAGTTTTTACACTACCTTGGTAGGCAGCTGAAAGGCACCACAAAAGTTGTTCTACCTGCTTTCTGGGCTGAGATGGGGAAACGCTGAATTTTGGACTCGGCTGGTGACAAAATGTTCCAAACACACCCCCTGCACAACTCCACCGAGGAAGGTGCCAGACAGGAGTTCTCCTGGTAGTTTTTACATTGCTCCGGTAGGCATCTGAAAGACACCACAAAAGTTGTTCTACCTGCTTTCTGGGCTGAGATGGGGAACCGCTGAATTTTGGACTCGGCCGGTGACAAAATGTTCCAAACACACCCCATGCACAACTCCACCGGGGAAGGTGCCAGACAGGAGTTCTCCTGGTAGTTTTTACATTGCTCCGGTAGGCATCTGAAAGACACCACAAAAGTTGTTCTACCTGCTTTCTGGGCTGAGATGGGGAATCGCTGAATTTTGGACTCGGCCGGTGACAAAATGTTCCAAACACACCCCATGCACAACTCCACCGGGGAAGGTGCCAGACAGGAGTTCTCCTGGTAGTTTTTACACTACCTTGGTAGGCAGCTGAAAGGCACCACAAAAGTTGTTCTACCTGCTTTCTGGGCTGAGATGGGGAAACGCTGAATTTTGGAGTCGGCTGGTGACAAAATGTTCCAAACACACCCCATGCACAACTCCACCGGGGAAGGTGCCAGACAGGAGTTCTCCTGGTAGTTTTTACACTACCTTGGTAGGCAGCTGAAAGGCACCACAAAAGTTGTTCTACCTGCTTTCTGGGCTGAGATGGGGAAACGCTGAATTTTGGACTCGGCCGGTGACAAAATGTTCCAAACACACCCCATGCAAAACTCCACCGGGGAAGGTGCCAGACAGGAGTTCTCCTGGTAGTTTTTACACTACCTTGGTAGGCATCTGAAAGACACCACAAAAGTTGTTCTACCTGCTTTCTGGGCTGAGATGGGGAATCGCTGAATTTTGAACTCGGCCGGTGACAAAATGTTCCAAACACACCCCATGCACAACTCCACCACGGAAGGTGCCAGACAGGAGTTCTCCTGGTAGTTTTTTACACTAGCTTGGTAGGCATCTGAAAGACACCACAAAAGTTGTTCTACCTGCTTTCTGGGCTGAGATGGGGAACCGCTGAATTTTGGACTCGGCCGGTGACAAAATGTTCCAAACACACCCCCTGCACAACTCCACCGGGGAAGGTGCCAGACAGGAGTTCTCCTGGTAGTTTTTACATTGCTCCGGTAGGCATCTGAAAGACACCACAAAAGTTGTTCTACCTGCTTTCTGGGCTGAGATGGGGAATCGCTGAATTTTGGACTCGGCCGGTGACAAAATGTTCCAAACACACCCCATGCACAACTCCACCGGGGAAGGTGCCAGACAGGAGTTCTCCTGGTAGTTTTTACACTACCTTGGTAGGCAGCTGAAAGGCACCACAAAAGTTGTTCTACCTGCTTTCTGGGCTGAGATGGGGAAACGCTGAATTTTGGAGTCGGCTGGTGACAAAATGTTCCAAACACACCCCATGCACAACTCCACCGGGGAAGGTGCCAGACAGGAGTTCTCCTGGTAGTTTTTACACTACCTTGGTAGGCAGCTGAAAGGCACCACAAAAGTTGTTCTACCTGCTTTCTGGGCTGAGATGGGGAAACGCTGAATTTTGGACTCGGCCGGTGACAAAATGTTCCAAACACACCCCATGCAAAACTCCACCGGGGAAGGTGCCAGACAGGAGTTCTCCTGGTAGTTTTTACACTACCTTGGTAGGCATCTGAAAGGCACCACAAAAGTTGTTCTACCTGCTTTCTGGGCTGAGATGGGGAATCGCTGAATTTTGAACTCGGCCGGTGACAAAATGTTCCAAACACACCCCATGCACAACTCCACCACGGAAGGTGCCAGACAGGAGTTCTCCTGGTAGTTTTTACACTAGCTTGGTAGGCATCTGAAAGACACCACAAAAGTTGTTCTACCTGCTTTCTGGGCTGAGATGGGGAACCGCTGAATTTTGGAGTCGGCTGGTGGCAAAATGTTCCAAACACACCCCCTGCACAACTCCACCGGGGAAGGTGCCAGACAGGAGTTCTCCTGGTAGTTTTTACATTGCTCCGGTAGGCATCTGAAAGACACCACAAAAGTTGTTCTTCCTGCTTTCTGGGCTGAGATGGGGAACCGCTGAATTTTGGAGTCGGCCGTTGACAAAATGTTCCAAACACACCCCATGCACAACTCCACCGGGGAAGGTGCCAGACAGGAGTTCTCTTGGTAGTTTTTACACTACCTTGGTAGGCAGCTGAAAGGCACCACAAAAGTTGTTCTACCTGCTTTCTGGGCTGAGATGGGGAAACGCTGAATTTTGGACTCGGCTGGTGACAAAATGTTCCAAACACACCCCATGCACAACTCCACCGGGGAAGGTGCCAGACAGGAGTTCTCCTGGTAGTTTTTACACTACCTTGGTGGGCATTTGAAAGACACCACAAAAGTTGTTCTACCTGCTTTCTGGGCTGAGATGGGGAAACGCTGAATTTTGGACTCGGCCGGTGACAAAATGTTCCAAACACACCCCATGCAAAACTCCACCGGGGAAGGTGCCAGACAGGAGTTCTCCTGGTAGTTTTTAGACTACCTTGGTGGGCATTTGAAAGGCACCACAAAAGTTGTTCTACCTGCTTTCTGGGCTGAGATGGGGAAACGCTGAATTTTGGACTCGGCCGGTGACAAAATGTTCCAAACACACCCCCTGCACAACTCCACCGGGGAAGGTGCCAGACAGGAGTTCTCCTGGTAGTTTTTACACTACCTTGGTAGGCATTTGAAAGGCACCACAAAAGTTGTTCTACCTGCTTTCTGGGCTGAGATGGGGAACCGCTGAATTTTGGAGTCGGCCGGTGACAAAATGTTCCAAACACACCCCATGCACAACTCCACCGGGGAAGGTGCCAGACAGGAGTTCTCTTGGTAGTTTTTACACTACCTTGGTAGGCAGCTGAAAGGCACCACAAAAGTTGTTCTACCTGCTTTCTGGGCTGAGATGGGGAACCGCTGAATTTTGGACTCGGCTGGTGACAAAATGTTCCGAACACACCCCATGCACAACTCCACCGGGGAAGGTGCCAGGCAGGAGTTCTCCTGGTAGTTTTTACACTACCTTGGTAGGCATTTGAAAGGCACCACAAAAGTTGTTCTACCTGCTTTCTGGGCTGAGATGGGGAACCGCTGAATTTTGGACTCGGCTGGTGACAAAATGTTCCGAACACACCCCATGCACAACTCCACCGGGGAAGGTGCCAGACAGGAGTTCTCCTGGTAGTTTTTACACTACCTTGGTAGGCAGCTGAAAGGCACCACAAAAGTTGTTCTACCTGCTTTCTGGGCTGAGATGGGGAAACGCTGAATTTTGGACTCGGCCGGTGACAAAATGTTCCAAACACACCCCACGCACAACTCCACCGGGGAAGGTGCCAGACAGGAGTTCTCCTGGTAGTTTTTACACTACCTTGGTAGGCATCTGAAAGACACGACAAAAGTTGTTCTACCTGCTTTCTGGGCTGAGATGGGGAACCGCTGAATTTTGGACTCGGCCGGTGACAAAATGTTCCAAACACACCCCATGCACAACTCCACCGGGGAAGGTGCCAGACAGGAGTTCTCCTGGTAGTTTTTACACTACCTTGGTAGGCATCTGAAAGACACCACAAAAGTTGTTCTACCTGCTTTCTGGGCTGAGATGGGGAACCGCTGAATTTTGGAGTCGGCTGGTGGCAAAATGTTCCAAACACACCCCCTGCACAACTCCACCGGGGAAGGTGCCAGACAGGAGTTCTCCTGGTAGTTTTTACATTGCTCCGGTAGGCATCTGAAAGACACCACAAAAGTTGTTCTACCTGCTTTCTGGGCTGAGATGGGGAAACGCTGAATTTTGGAGTCGGCCGTTGACAAAATGTTCCAAACACACCCCCTGCACAACTCCACCGGGGAAGGTGCCACACAGGAGTTCTCTTGGTAGTTTTTACACTACCTTGGTAGGCAGCTTGAAAGGCACCACAAAAGTTGTTCTACCTGCTTTGTGGGCTGAGATGGGGAATCGCTGAATTTTGGACTCGGCCGGTGACAAAATGTTCCAAACACACCCCATGCACAACTCCACCGGGAAGGTGCCAGACAGGAGTTCTCTTAATAGTTTTTACACTACCTTGGTAGGCAGCTGAAAGGCACCACAAAAGTTGTTCTACCTGCTTTCTGGGCTGAGATGGGGAACCGCTGAATTTTGGACTCGGCTGGTGACAAAATGTTCCGAACACACCCCATGCACAACTCCACCGGGGAAGGTGCCAGGCAGGAGTTCTCTTGGTAGTTTTTACACTACCTTGGTAGGCATTTGAAAGGCACCACAAAAGTTGTTCTACCTGCTTTCTGGGCTGAGATGGGGAACCGCTGAATTTTGGACTCGGCTGGTGACAAAATGTTCCGAACACACCCCATGCACAAACTCCACCGGGGAAGGTGCCAGACAGGAGTTCTCCTGGTAGTTTTTACACTACCTTGGTAGGCATCTGAAAGGCACCACAAAAGTTGTTCTACCTGCTTTCTGGGCTGAGATGGGGAAACGCTGAATTTTGGACTCGGCTGGTGACAAAATGTTCCAAACACACCCCATGCACAACTCCACCGGGGAAGGTGCCAGACAGGAGTTCTCCTGGTAGTTTTTACACTACCTTGGTAGGCATCTGAAAGACACGACAAAAGTTGTTCTACCTGCTTTCTGGGCTGAGATGGGGAATCGCTGAATTTTGGAGTCGGCCGGTGACAAAATGTTCCAAACACACCCCACGCACAACTCCACCGGGGAAGGTGCCAGGAACGAATTCTGTTGGTAGTTTTTACACTACCTTGAGTAGGAAGCTGAAAGGCCACAATAAAAGAAGTTGTACCTGCTTTGTGGGCTGAGATGGGGAACCGCTGAATTTTGGAGTCGGCCGGTGACAAAATGTTCCAAACACACCCCATGCACAACTCCACCGGGGAAGGTGCCAGACAGGAGTTCTCCTGGTAGTTTTTACACTACCTTGGTAGGCATCTGAAAGACACGACAAAAGTTGTTCTACCTGCTTTCTGGGCTGAGATGGGGAATCGCTGAATTTTGGAGTCGGCCGGTGACAAAATGTTCCAAACACACCCCACGCACAACTCCACCGGGGAAGGTGCCAGGAACGAATTCTGTTGGTAGTTTTTACACTACCTTGGTAGGAAGCTGAAAGGCACAAGAAAAGAAGTTGTACCTGCTTTGTGGGCTGAGATGGGGAACCGCTGAATTTTGGAGTCGGCTGGTGGCAAAATGTTCCAAACACACCCCCTGCACAACTCCACCGGGGAAGGTGCCAGACAGGAGTTCTCCTGGTAGTTTTTACATTGCTCCGGTAGGCAGCTGAAAGGCACCACAAAAGTTTTTCTACCTGCTTTCTGGGCTGAGATGGGGAACCGCTGAATTTTGGACTCGGCCGGTGACAATATGTTCCAAACACACCCCATGCACAACTCCACCGGGGAAGGTGCCAGACAGGAGTTCTCCTGGTAGTTTTTACACTACCTTGGTAGGCATCTGAAAGACACCACAAAAGTTGTTCTACCTGCTTTCTGGGCTGAGATGGGGAATCGCTGAATTTTGGACTCGGCCGGTGACAAAATGTTCCAAACACACCCCATGCACAACTCCACCGAGGAAGGTGCCAGACAGGAGTTCTCCTGGTAGTTTTTACACTAGCTTGGTAGGCATCTGAAAGACACCACAAAAGTTGTTTTACCTGCTTTCTGGGCTGAGATGGGGAATCGCTGAATTTTGGACTCGGCCGGTGACAAAATGTTCCAAACACACCCCATGCACAACTCCACCGGGGAACGTGCCAGACAGGAGTTCTCTTGGTAGTTTTTACACTACCTTGGTAGGCATTTGAAAGGCACCACAAAAGTTGTTCTACCCTGCTTTCTGGGCTGAGATGGGGAAACGCTGAATTTTGGACTCGGCTGGTGACAAAATGTTCCAAACACACCCCCTGCACAACTCCACCGAGGAAGGTGCCAGACAGGAGTTCTCCTGGTAGTTTTTACATTGCTCCGGTAGGCATCTGAAAGACACCACAAAAGTTGTTCTACCTGCTTTCTGGGCTGAGATGGGGAACCGCTGAATTTTGGACTCGGCCGGTGACAAAATGTTCCAAACACACCCCATGCACAACTCCACCGGGGAAGGTGCCAGACAGGAGTTCTCCTGGTAGTTTTTACACTACCTTGGTAGGCATCTGAAAGACACGACAAAAGTTGTTCTACCTGCTTTCTGGGCTGAGATGGGGAAACGCTGAATTTTGGAGTCGGCCGGTGACAAAATGTTCCAAACACACCCCATGCACAACTCCACCGGGGAAGGTGCCAGACAGGAGTTCTCCTGGTAGTTTTTACATTGCTCCGGTAGGCATCTGAAAGACACCACAAAAGTTTTTCTACCTGCTTTCTGGGCTGAGATGGGGAACCGCTGAATTTTGGACTCGGCCGGTGACAAAATGTTCCAAACACACCCCATGCACAACTCCACCGAGGAAGGTGCCAGACAGGAGTTCTCCTGGTAGTTTTTACACTACCTTGGTAGGCAGCTGAAAGGCACCACAAAAGTTGTTCTACCTGCTTTCTGGGCTGAGATGGGGAACCGCTGAATTTTGGACTCGGCCGGTGACAAAATGTTCCAAACACACCCCATGCACAACTCCACCGGGGAAGGTGCCAGACAGGAGTTCTCTTGGTAGTTTTTACACTACCTTGGTAGGCAGCTGAAAGGCACCACAAAAGTTGTTCTACCTGCTTTCTGGGCTGAGATGGGGAACCGCTGAATTTTGGACTCGGCCGGTGACAAAATGTTCCAAACACACCCCATGCACAACTCCACCGGGGAAGGTGCCAGACAGGAGTTCTCCTGGTAGTTTTTACACTACCTTGGTAGGCATCTGAAAGACACCACAAAAGTTGTTCTACCTGCTTTCTGGGCTGAGATGGGGAATCGCTGAATTTTGAACTCGGCCGGTGACAAAATGTTCCAAACACACCCCATGCACAACTCCACCGAGGAAGGTGCCAGACAGGAGTTCTCCTGGTAGTTTTTACACTAGCTTGGTAGGCATCTGAAAGACACCACAAAAGTTGTTTTACCTGCTTTCTGGGCTGAGATGGGGAATCGCTGAATTTTGGACTCGGCCGGTGAAAAAATGTTCCAAACACACCCCATGCACAACTCCACCGGGGAACGTGCCAGACAGGAGTTCTCTTGGTAGTTTTTACACTACCTTGGTAGGCAGCTGAAAGGCACCACAAAAGTTGTTCTACCTGCTTTCTGGGCTGAGATGGGGAACCGCTGAATTTTGGACTCGGCTGGTGACAAAATGTTCCAAACACACCCCCTGCACAACTCCACCGAGGAAGGTGCCAGACAGGAGTTCTCCTGGTAGTTTTTACATTGCTCCGGTAGGCATCTGAAAGACACCACAAAAGTTGTTCTACCTGCTTTCTGGGCTGAGATGGGGAACCGCTGAATTTTGGAGTCGGCCGGTGACAAAATGTTCCAAACACACCCCATGCACAACTCCACCGGGGAAGGTGCCAGACAGGAGTTCTCTTGGTAGTTTTTACACTACCTTGGTAGGCAGCTGAAAGGCACCACAAAAGTTGTTCTACCTGCTTTCTGGGCTGAGATGGGGAACCGCTGAATTTTGGAGTCGGCTGGTGACAAAATGTTCCAAACACACCCCCTGCACAACTCCACCACGGAAGGTGCCAGACAGGAGTTCTCCTGGTAGTTTTTACATTGCTCCGGTAGGCATCTGAAAGACACCACAAAAGTTGTTCTACCTGCTTTCTGGGCTGAGATGGGGAACCGCTGAATTTTGGACTCGGCCGGTGACAAAATGTTCCAAACACACCCCATGCACAACTCCACCGGGGAAGGTGCCAGACAGGAGTTCTCCTGGTAGTTTTTACACTACCTTGGTAGGCAGCTGAAAGGCACCACAAAAGTTGTTCTACCTGCTTTCTGGGCTGAGATGGGGAAACGCTGAATTTTGGACTCGGCTGGTGTCAAAATGTTCCAAACACACCCCATGCACAACTCCACCGGGGAAGGTGCCAGACAGGAGTTCTCCTGGTAGTTTTTACACTACCTTGGTAGGCATCTGAAAGACACGACAAAAGTTGTTCTACCTGCTTTCTGGGCTGAGATGGGGAATCGCTGAATTTTGGAGTCGGCCGGAGACAAAATGTTCCAAACACACCCCACGCACAACTCCACCGGGGAAGGTGCCAGGAACGAATTCTCTTGGTAGTTTTTACACTACCTTGGTAGGAAGCTGAAAGGCACAAGAAAAGAAGTTGTACCTGCTTTGTGGGCTGAGATGGGGAACCGCTGAATTTTGGAGTCGGCTGGTGGCAAAATGTTCCAAACACACCCCATGCACAACTCCACCGGGGAAGGTGCCAGACAGGAGTTCTCCTGGTAGATTTTACATTGCTCCGGTAGGCAGCTGAAAGGCACCACAAAAGTTTTTCTACCTGCTTTCTGGGCTGAGATGGGGAACCGCTGAATTTTGGACTCGGCTGGTGACAAAATGTTCCAAACACACCCCATGCACAACTCCACCGGGGAAGGTGCCAGACAGGAGTTCTCTTGGTAGTTTTTACACTGCCTTGGTAGGCAGCTGAAAGGCACCACAAAAGTTGTTCTACCTGCTTTCTGGGCTGAGATGGGGAAACGCTGAATTTTGGAGTCGGCCGGTGACAAAATGTTCCAAACACACCCCATGCACAACTCCACCGGGGAAGGTGCCAGACAGGAGTTCTCCTGGTAGTTTTTACACTACCTTGGTAGGCATCTGAAAGACACGACAAAAGTTGTTCTACCTGCTTTCTGGGCTGAGATGGGGAACCGCTGAATTTTGGACTCGGCCGGTGACAAAATGTTCCAAACACACCCCCTGCACAACTCCACCGGGGAAGGTGCCAGACAGGAGTTCTCCTGGTAGTTTTTACATTGCTCCGGTAGGCATCTGAAAGACACCACAAAAGTTGTTCTACCTGCTTTCTGGGCTGAGATGGGGAAACGCTGAATTTTGGAGTCGGCTGGTGACAAAATGTTCCAAACACACCCCATGCACAACTCCACCGGGGAAGGTGCCAGACAGGAGTTCTCCTGGTAGTTTTTACACTACCTTGGTAGGCATCTGAAAGGCACCACAAAAGTTGTTCTACCTGCTTTCTGGGCTGAGATGGGGAAACGCTGAATTTTGGAGTCGGCTGGTGACAAAATGTTCCAAACACACCCCATGCACAACTCCACCGGGGAAGGTGCCAGACAGGAGTTCTCCTGGTAGTTTTTACACTACCTTGGTAGGCAGCTGAAAGGCACCACAAAAGTTGTTCTACCTGCTTTCTGGGCTGAGATGGGGAAACGCTGAATTTTGGACTCGGCCGGTGACAAAATGTTCCAAACACACCCCATGCAAAACTCCACCGGGGAAGGTGCCAGACAGGAGTTCTCTTAGTAGTTTTTACACTACCTTGGTAGGCATTTGAAAGGCACCACAAAAGTTGTTCTACCTGCTTTCTGGGCTGAGATGGGGAACCGCTGAATTTTGGACTCGGCCGGTGACAAAATGTTCCAAACACACCCCCTGCACAACTCCACCACGGAAGGTGCCAGACAGGAGTTCTCCTGGTAGTTTTTACATTGCTCCGGTAGGCATCTGAAAAACACCACAAAAGTTGTTCTACCTGCTTTCTGGGCTGAGATGGGGAACCGCTGAATTTTGGAGTCGGCCGGTGACAAAATGTTCCAAACACACCCCATGCACAACTCCACCGGGGAAGGTGCCAGACAGGAGTTCTCCTGGTAGTTTTTACACTACCTTGGTAGGCATCTGAAAGACACGACAAAAGTTGTTCTACCTGCTTTCTGGGCTGAGATGGGGAATCGCTGAATTTTGGAGTCGGCCGGTGACAAAATGTTCCAAACACACCCCACGCACAACTCCACCGGGGAAGGTGCCAGGAACGAATTCTGTTGGTAGTTTTTACACTACCTTGGTAGGAAGCTGAAAGGCACAAGAAAAGAAGTTGTACCTGCTTTGTGGGCTGAGATGGGGAACCGCTGAATTTTGGAGTCGGCTGGTGGCAAAATGTTCCAAACACACCCCATGCACAACTCCACCGGGGAAGGTGCCAGACAGGAGTTCTCCTGGTAGTTTTTACATTGCTCCGCTAGGCAGCTGAAAGACACCACAAAAGTTGTTCTACCTGCTTTCTGGGCTGAGATGGGGAACCGCTGAATTTTGGACTCGGCCGGTGACAAAATGTTCCAAACACACCCCATGCAAAACTCCACCGGGGAAGGTGCCAGACAGGAGTTCTCTTGGTAGTTTTTACACTACCTTGGTAGGCAGCTGAAAGACACCACAAAAGTTGTTCTACCTGCTTTCTGGGCTGAGATGGGGAAACGCTGAATTTTGGAGTCGGCCGGTGACAAAATGTTCCAAACACACCCCATGCACAACTCCACCGTGGAAGGTCCCAGACAGGAGTTCTCCTGGTAGTTTTTACACTACCTTGGTAGGCATCTGAAAGACACGACAAAAGTTGTTCTACCTGCTTTCTGGGCTGAGATGGGGAAACGCTGAATTTTGGACTCGGCCGGTGACAAAATGTTCCAAACACAACCCATGCACAACTCCACCGGGGAAGGTGCCAGACAGGAGTTCTCCTGGTAGTTTTTACACTACCTTGGTAGGCAGCTGAAAGGCACCACAAAAGTTGTTCTACCTGCTTTCTGGGCTGAGATGGGGAAACGCTGAATTTTGGACTCGGCTGGTGACAAAATGTTCCAAAGACACCCCCTGCACAACTCCACCGAGGAAGGTGCCAGGCAGGAGTTCTCCTGGTAGTTTTTACATTGCTCCGGTAGGCAGCTGAAAGACACCACAAAAGTTGTTCTACCTGCTTTCTGGGCTGAGATGGGGAATCGCTGAATTTTGGACTCGGCCGGTGACAAAATGTTCCAAACACACCCCATGCACAACTCCACCGGGGAAGGTGCCAGGCAGGAGTTCTCTTGGTAGTTTTTACACTACCTTGGTAGGCATTTGAAAGGCACCACAAAAGTTGTTCTACCTGCTTTCTGGGCTGAGATGGGGAACCGCTGAATTTTGGACTCGGCCGGTGACAAAATGTTCCAAACACACCCCATGCACAACTCCACCACGGAAGGTGCCAGACAGGAGTTCTCCTGGTAGTTTTTACACTACCTTGGTAGGCATCTGAAAGGCACCACAAAAGTTGTTCTACCTGCTTTCTGGGCTGAGATGGGGAACCGCTGAATTTTGGAGTCGGCTGGTGACAAAATGTTCCAAACACACCCCCTGCACAACTCCACCGGGGAAGGTGCCAGACAGGAGTTCTCCTGGTAGTTTTTACATTGCTCCGGTAGGCAGCTGAAAGACACCACAAAAGTTGTTCTACCTGCTTTCTGGGCTGAGATGGGGAATCGCTGAATTTTGGACTCGGCCGGTGACAAAATGTTCCAAACACACCCCATGCACAACTCCACCGGGGAAGGTGCCAGACAGGAGTTCTCCTGGTAGTTTTTACACTACCTTGGTAGGCATCTGAAAGACACCACAAAAGTTGTTCTACCTGCTTTCTGGGCTGAGATGGGGAAACGCTGAATTTTGGACTCGGCTGGTGACAAAATGTTCCAAACACACCCCATGCACAACTCCACCGGGGAAGGTGCCAGACAGGAGTTCTCGTGGTAGTTTTTACACTACCTTGGTAGGCATCTGAAAGGCACCACAAAAGTTGTTCTACCTGCTTTCTGGGCTGAGATGGGGAACCGCTGAATTTTGGACTCGGCCGGTGACAAAATGTTCCAAACACACCCCATGCAAAACTCCACCGGGGAAGGTGCCAGACAGGAGTTCTCCTGGTAGTTTTTACACTACCTTGGTAGGCATCTGAAAGACACCACAAAAGTTGTTCTACCTGCTTTCTGGGCTGAGATGGGGAACCGCTGAATTTTGGACTCGGCTGGTGACAAAATGTTCCAAACACACCCCATGCACAACTCCACCGGGGAAGGTGCCAGACAGGAGTTCTCCTGGTAGTTTTTACACTACCTTGGTGGGCATTTGAAAGGCACCACAAAAGTTGTTCTACCTGCTTTCTGGGCTGAGATGGGGAAACGCTGAATTTTGGAGTCGGCCGGTGACAAAATGTTCCAAACACACCCCCTGCACAACTCCACCGGGGAAGGTGCCAGACAGGAGTTCTCCTGGTAGTTTTTACACTACCTTGGTAGGCATCTGAAAGACACCACAAAAGTTGTTCTACCTGCTTTGTGGGCTGAGATGGGGAATCGCTGAATTTTGGAGTCGGCCGTTGACAAAATGTTCCAAACACACCCCATGCACAACTCCACCGGGGAAGGTGCCAGACAGGAGTTCTCTTGGTAGTTTTTACATTGCTCCGGTAGGCATCTGAAAGACACCACAAAAGTTGTTCTACCTGCTTTCTGGGCTGAGATGGGGAATCGCTGAATTTTGGAGTCGGCTGGTGACAAAATGTTCCAAACACACCCCATGCACAACTCCACCGGGGAAGGTGCCAGACAGGAGTTCTCCTGGTAGTTTTTACACTACCTTGGTAGGCATTTGAAAGGCACCACAAAAGTTGTTCTTCCTGCTTTCTGGGCTGAGATGGGGAACCGCTGAATTTTGGAGTCGGCCGGTGACAAAATGTTCCAAACACACCCCATGCACAACTCCACCGGGGAAGGTGCCAGACAAGAGTTCTCTTGGTAGTTCTTACACTACCTTGGTAGGCAGCTGAAAGGCACCAAAAAAGTTGTTCTACCTGCTTTCTGGGCTGAGATGGGGAAACGCTGAATTTTGGACTCGGCCGGTGACAAAATGTTCCAAACACACCCCCTGCACAACTCCACCGGGGAAGGTGCCAGACAGGAGTTCTCCTGGTAGTTTTTACATTGCTCCGGTAGGCATCTGAAAGACACCACAAAAGTTGTTCTACCTGCTTTCTGGGCTGAGATGGGGAAACGCTGAATTTTGGAGTCGGCTGGTGACAAAATGTTCCAAACACACCCCATGCACAACTCCACCGGGGAAGGTGCCAGACAGGAGTTCTCGTGGTAGTTTTTACACTACCTTGGTAGGCATCTGAAAGGCACCACAAAAGTTGTTCTACCTGCTTTCTGGGCTGAGATGGGGAAACGCTGAATTTTGGAGTCGGCCGGTGACAAAATGTTCCAAACACACCCCATGCAAAACTCCACCGGGGAAGGTGCCAGACAGGAGTTCTCCTGGTAGTTTTTACACTACCTTGGTAGGCATCTGAAAGACACCACAAAAGTTGTTCTACCTGCTTTCTGGGCTGAGATGGGGAACCGCTGAATTTTGGACTCGGCTGGTGACAAAATGTTCCAAACACACCCCATGCACAACTCCACCGGGGAAGGTGCCAGACAGGAGTTCTCCTGGTAGTTTTTACACTACCTTGGTGGGCATTTGAAAGGCACCACAAAAGTTGTTCTACCTGCTTTCTGGGCTGAGATGGGGAAACGCTGAATTTTGGACTCGGCCGGTGACAAAATGTTCCAAACACACCCCATGCACAACTCCACCGGGGAAGGTGCCAGACAGGAGTTCTCCTGGTAGTTTTTACACTACCTTGGTAGGCATTTGAAAGGCACCACAAAAGTTGTTCTTCCTGATTTCTGGTCTGAGATGGGGAACCGCTGAATTTTGGAGTCGGCCGGTGACAAAATGTTCCAAACACACCCCATGCACAACTCCACCGGGGAAGGTGCCAGACAGGAGTTCTCTTGGTAGTTTTTACACTACCTTGGTAGGCATCTGAAAGGCACCACAAAAGTTGTTCTACCTGCTTTCTGGGCTGAGATGGGGAACCGCTGAATTTTGGACTCGGCCGGTGACAAAATGTTCCAAACACACCCCATGCACAACTCCACCGGGGAAGGTGCCAGACAGGAGTTCTCCTGGTAGTTTTTACACTACCTTGGTAGGCATCTGAAAGGCACCACAAAAGTTGTTCTACCTGCTTTCTGGGCTGAGATGGGGAAACGCTGAATTTTGGAGTCGGCTGGTGACAAAATGTTCCAAACACACCCCATGCACAACTCCACCGGGGAAGGTGCCAGACAGGAGTTTTCCTGGTAGTTTTTACACTACCTTGGTAGGCATTTGAAAGGCACCACAAAAGTTGTTCTACCTGCTTTCTGGGCTGAGATGGGGAACCGCTGAATTTTGGACTCGGCCGGTGACAAAATGTTCCAAACACACCCCCTGCACAACTCCACCGGGGAAGGTGCCAGACAGGAGTTCTCCTGGTAGTTTTTACACTACCTTGGTAGGCATCTGAAAGACACCACAAAAGTTGTTCTACCTGCTTTGTGGGCTGAGATGGGGAATCGCTGAATTTTGGAGTCGGCCGTTGACAAAATGTTCCAAACACACCCCATGCACAACTCCACCGGGGAAGGTGCCAGACAGGAGTTCTCCTGGTAGTTTTTACATTGCTCCGGTAGGCATCTGAAAGACACCACAAAAGTTGTTCTACCTGCTTTCTGGGCTGAGATGGGGAATCGCTGAATTTTGGAGTCGGCTGGTGACAAAATGTTCCAAACACACCCCATGCACAACTCCACCGGGGAAGGTGCCAGACAGGAGTTCTCCTGGTAGTTTTTACACTACCTTGGTAGGCATTTGAAAGGCACCACAAAAGTTGTTCTTCCTGCTTTCTGGGCTGAGATGGGGAACCGCTGAATTTTGGAGTCGGCCGGTGACAAAATGTTCCAAACACACCCCATGCACAACTCCACCGGGGAAGGTGCCAGACAAGAGTTCTCTTGGTAGTTTTTACACTACCTTGGTAGGCAGCTGAAAGGCACCAAAAAAGTTGTTCTACCTGCTTTCTGGGCTGAGATGGGGAAACGCTGAATTTTGGACTCGGCCGGTGACAAAATGTTCCAAACACACCCCCTGCACAACTCCACCGGGGAAGGTGCCAGACAGGAGTTCTCCTGGTAGTTTTTACATTGCTCCGGTAGGCATCTGAAAGACACCACAAAAGTTGTTCTACCTGCTTTCTGGGCTGAGATGGGGAAACGCTGAATTTTGGAGTCGGCTGGTGACAAAATGTTCCAAACACACCCCATGCACAACTCCACCGGGGAAGGTGCCAGACAGGAGTTCTCGTGGTAGTTTTTACACTACCTTGGTAGGCATCTGAAAGGCACCACAAAAGTTGTTCTACCTGCTTTCTGGGCTGAGATGGGGAAACGCTGAATTTTGGAGTCGGCCGGTGACAAAATGTTCCAAACACACCCCATGCAAAACTCCACCGGGGAAGGTGCCAGACAGGAGTTCTCCTGGTAGTTTTTACACTACCTTGGTAGGCATCTGAAAGACACCACAAAAGTTGTTCTACCTGCTTTCTGGGCTGAGATGGGGAATCGCTGAATTTTGGACTCGGCCGGTGACAAAATGTTCCAAACACACCCCATGCACAACTCCACCGGGGAACGTGCCAGACAGGAGTTCTCTTGGTAGTTTTTACATTGCTCCGGTAGGCATCTGAAAGACACCACAAAAGTTGTTCTACCTGCTTTCTGGGCTGAGATGGGGAACCGCGGAATTTTGGACTCGGCTGGTGACAAAATGTTCCAAACACACCCCATGCACAACTCCACCACGGAATTTGCCAGACAGGAGTTCTCCTGGTAGTTTTTACACTACCTTGGTAGGCATCTGAAAGACACCACAAAAGTTGTTCTACCTGCTTTCTGGGCTGAGATGGAGAACCGCTGAATTTTGGAGTCGGCTGGTGGCAAAATGTTCCAAACACACCCCCTGCACAACTCCACCGGGGAAGGTGCCAGACAGGAGTTCTCCTGGTAGTTTTTACATTGCTCCGGTAGGCATCTGAAAGACACCACAAAAGTTGTTCTACCTGCTTTCTGGGCTGAGATGGGGAACCGCTGAATTTTGGACTCGGCTGGTGACAAAATGTTCCAAACACACCCCATGCACAACTCCACCGGGGAAGGTGCCAGACAGGAGTTCTCTTGGTAGTTTTTACACTACCTTGGTAGGCAGCTGAAAGGCACCACAAAAGTTGTTCTACCTGCTTTCTGGGCTGAGATGGGGAAACGCTGAATTTTGGAGTCGGCTGGTGACAAAATGTTCCAAACACACCCCATGCACAACTCCACCGGGGAAGGTGCCAGACAGGAGTTCTCCTGGTAGTTTTTACACTACCTTGGTAGGCATTTGAAAGGCACCACAAAAGTTGTTCTTCCTGCTTTCTGGGCTGAGATGGGGAACCGCTGAATTTTGGAGTCGGCCGGTGACAAAATGTTCCAAACACACCCCATGCACAACTCCACCGGGGAAGGTGCCAGACAAGAGTTCTCTTGGTAGTTTTTACACTACCTTGGTAGGCAGCTGAAAGGCACCACAAAAGTTGTTCTACCTGCTTTCTGGGCTGAGATGGGGAAACGCTGAATTTTGGACTCGGCCGGTGACAAAATGTTCCAAACACACCCCCTGCACAACTCCACCGGGGAAGGTGCCAGACAGGAGTTCTCCTGGTAGTTTTTACATTGCTCCGGTAGGCATCTGAAAGACACCACAAAAGTTGTTCTACCTGCTTTCTGTGCTGAGATGGGGAAACGCTGAATTTTGGAGTCGGCTGGTGACAAAATGTTCCAAACACACCCCATGCACAACTCCACCGGGGAAGGTGCCAGACAGGAGTTCTCGTGGTAGTTTTTACACTACCTTGGTAGGCATCTGAAAGGCACCACAAAAGTTGTTCTACCTGCTTTCTGGGCTGAGATGGGGAAACGCTGAATTTTGGAGTCGGCTGGTGACAAAATGTTCCAAACACACCCCATGCACAACTCCACCGGGGAAGGTGCCAGACAGGAGTTCTCCTGGTAGTTTTTACACTACCTTGGTAGGCATTTGAAAGGCACCACAAAAGTTGTTCTACCTGCTTTCTGGGCTGAGATGGGGAACCGCTGAATTTTGGACTCGGCCGGTGACAAAATGTTCCAAACACACCCCATGCAAAACTCCACCGGGGAAGGTGCCAGACAGGAGTTCTCCTGGTAGTTTTTACACTACCTTGGTAGGCATCTGAAAGACACCACAAAAGTTGTTCTACCTGCTTTCTGGGCTGAGATGGGGAATCGCTGAATTTTGGACTCGGCCGGTGACAAAATGTTCCAAACACACCCCATGCACAACTCCACCGGGGAACGTGCCAGACAGGAGTTCTCTTGGTAGTTTTTACATTGCTCCGGTAGGCATCTGAAAGACACCACAAAAGTTGTTCTACCTGCTTTCTGGGCTGAGATGGGGAATCGCTGAATTTTGGAGTCGGCTGGTGACAAAATGTTCCAAACACACCCCATGCACAACTCCACCACGGAAGGTGCCAGACAGGAGTTCTCCTGGTAGTTTTTACATTGCTCCGGTAGGCATCTGAAAGACACCACAAAAGTTGTTCTACCTGCTTTCTGGGCTGAGATGGGGAACCGCTGAATTTTGGAGTCGGCTGGTGACAAAATGTTCCAAACACACCCCATGCACAACTCCACCGGGGAAGGTGCCAGACAGGAGTTCTCTTGGTAGTTTTTACACTACCTTGGTAGGCAGCTGAAAGGCACCACAAAAGTTGTTCTACCTGCTTTCTGGGCTGAGATGGGGAAACGCTGAATTTTGGACTCGGCCGGTGACAAAATGTTCCAAACACACCCCATGCACAACTCCACCACGGAAGGTGCCAGACAGGAGTTCTCCTGGTAGTTTTTACACTACCTTGGTGGGCATTTGAAAGGCACCACAAAAGTTGTTCTACCTGCTTTCTGGGCTGAGATGGGGAACCGCTGAATTTTGGAGTCGGCCGGTGACAAAATGTTCCAAACACACCCCATGCAAAACTCCACCGGGGAAGGTGCCAGACAGGAGTTCTCCTGGTAGTTTTTAGACTACCTTGGTGGGCATTTGAAAGGCACCACAAAAGTTGTTCTACCTGCTTTCTGGGCTGAGATGGGGAAACGCTGAATTTTGGAGTCGGCCGGTGACAAAATGTTCCAAACACACCCCCTGCACAACTCCACCGGGGAAGGTGCCAGACAGGAGTTCTCCTGGTAGTTTTTACACTACCTTGGTAGGCAGCTGAAAGGCACCACAAAAGTTGTTCTACCTGCTTTCTGGGCTGAGATGGGGAACAGCTGAATTTTGGACTCGGCTGGTGACAAAATGTTCCAAACACACCCCCTGCACAACTCCACCGGGGAAGGTGCCAGACAGGAGTTCTCCTGGTAGTTTTTACACTACCTTGGCAGGCATCTGAAAGACACCACAAAAGTTGTTCTACCTGCTTTCGGGGCTGAGATGGGGAATCGCTGAATTTTGGACTCGGCCAGTGACAAAATGTTCCAAACACACCCCATGCACAACTCCACCGGGGAAGGTGCCAGACAGGAGTTCTCTTGGTAGTTTTTACACTACCTTGGTAGGCTTTTGAAAGGCACCACAAAAGTTGTTCTACCTGCTTTCTGGGCTGAGATGGGGAACCGCTGAATTTTGGACTCGGCTGGTGACAAAATGTTCCAAACACACCCCCTGCACAACTCCACCGGGGAAGGTGCCAGACAGGAGTTCTCCTGGTAGTTTTTACATTGCTCCGGTAGGCAGCTGAAAGACACCACAAAAGTTGTTCTACCTGCTTTCTGGGCTGAGATGGGGAATCGCTGAATTTTGGACTCGGCCGGTGACAAAATGTTCCAAACACACCCCATGCACAACTCCACCGGGGAAGGTGCCAGACAGGAGTTCTCTTGGTAGTTTTTACACTACCTTGGTAGGCAGCTGAAAGGCACCACAAAAGTTGTTCTACCTGCTTTCTGGGCTGAGATGGGGAAACGCTGAATTTTGGACTCGGCTGGTGACAAAATGTTCCAAACACACCCCATGCACAACTCCACCACGGAAGGTGCCAGACAGGAGTTCTCCTGGTAGTTTTTACATTGCTCTGGTAGGCAGCTGAAAGGCACCACAAAAGTTGTTCTACCTGCTTTCTGGGCTGAGATGGGGAACCGCTGAATTTTGGAGTCGGCTGGTGGCAAAATGTTCCAAACACACCCCCTGCACAACTCCACCGGGGAAGGTGCCAGACAGGAGTTCTCCTGGTAGTTTTTACATTGCTCCGGTAGGCATCTGAAAGACACCACAAAAGTTGTTCTACCTGCTTTGTGGGCTGAGATGGGGAACCGCTGAATTTTGGAGTCGGCCGTTGACAAAATGTTCCAAACACACCCCCTGCACAACTCCACCGGGGAAGGTGCCAGACAGGAGTTCTCTTGGTAGTTTTTACACTGCCTTGGTAGGCAGCTGAAAGGCACCACAAAAGTTGTTCTACCTGCTTTCTGGGCTGAGATGGGGAACAGCTGAATTTTGGAGTCGGCTGGTGACAAAATGTTCCAAACACACCCCCTGCACAACTCCACCGGGGAAGGTGCCAGACAGGAGTTCTCCTGGTAGTTTTTACATTGCTCCGGTAGGCATCTGAAAGACACCACAAAAGTTGTTCTATCTGCTTTCTGGGCTGAGATGGGGAATCGCTGAATTTTGGACTTGGCCGGTGACAAAATGTTCCAAAGACACCCCCTGCACAACTCCACCGGGGAAGGTGCCAGACAGGAGTTCTCTTAGTAGTTTTTACACTACCTTGGTAGGCATCTGAAAGACACCACAAAAGTTGTTCTACCTGCTTTCTGGGCTGAGATGGGGAACCGCTGAATTTTGGACTCGGCTGGTGACAAAATGTTCCAAACACACCCCCTGCACAACTCCACCGGGGAAGGTGCCAGACAGGAGTTCTCCTGGTAGATTTTACACTACCTTGGTAGGCATCTGAAAGGCACCACAAAAGTTGTTCTACCTGCTTTCTGGGCTGAGATGGGGAATCGCTGAATTTTGGACTCGGCCGGTGACAAAATGTTCCAAACACACCCCCTGCACAACTCCACCGGGGAAGGTGCCAGACAGGAGTTCTCCTGGTAGTTTTTACACTACCTTGGTAGGCAGCTGAAAGGCACCACAAAAGTTGTTCTACCTGCTTTCTGGGCTGAGATGGGGAACCGCTGAATTTTGGACTCGGCCGGTGACAAAATGTTCCAAACACACCCCATGCACAACTCCACCGGAAAAGGTGCCAGACAAGCGTTCTCTTAGTAGTTTTTACACTACCTTGGTAGGCATCTAAAAGACACCACAAAAGTTGTTCTACCTGCTTTCTGGGCTGAGATGGGGAACAGCTGAATTTTGGACTCGGCTGGTGACAAAATGTTCCAAAGACACCCCCTGCACAACTATACCGGGGAAGGTGCCAGACAGGAGTTCTCCTGGTAGTTTTTACATTGCTCTGGTAGGCATCTAAAAGACACCACAAAAGTTGTTCTACCTGCTTTCTGGGCTGAGATGGGGAACCGCTGAATTTTGGAGTCGGCCGGTGACAAAATGTTCCAAACACACCCCCTGCAGAACTCCACCGGGGAAGGTGCCAGACAGGAGTTCTCCTGGTAGTTTTTACATTGCTCCGGTAGGCATCTGAAAGACACCACAAAAGTTGTTCTACCTGCTTTCTGGGCTAGAGATGGGGAACCGCTGAATTTTGGACTCGGCCGGTGACAAAATGTTCCAAACACACCCCCTGCACAACTCCACCGGGGAAGGTGCCAGACAGGAGTTCTCTTAGTAGTTTTTACACTACCTTGGTAGGCATCTGAAAGGCACCACAAAAGCTGTTCTACCTGCTTTCTGGGCTGAGATGGGGAACCGCTGAATTTTGGAGTCGGCCGGTGACAAAATGTTCCAAACACAACCCATGCACAACTCCCCGGGGAAGGTGCCAGACAGGAGTTCTCCTGGTAGTTTTTACACTACCTTGGTAGGCATTTGAAAGGCACCACAAAAGTTGTTCTTCCTGCTTTCTGGGCTGAGATGGGGAACCGCTGAATTTTTGGACTCGGCTGGTGACAAAATATTCCGAACACACCCCATGCACAACTCCACCGGGGAAGGTGCCAGACAGGAGTTCTCTTGGTAGTTTTTACACTACCTTGGTAGGCAGCTGAAAGGCACCACAAAAGTTGTTCTACCTGCTTTCTGGGCTGAGATGGGGAAACGCTGAATTTTGGACTCGGCCGGTGACAAAATGTTCCAAACACACCCCATGCACAACTCCACCGGGGAAGGTGCCAGACAGGAGTTCTCTTAATAGTTTTTACACTACCTTGGTAGGCAGCTGAAAGGCACCACAAAAGTTGTTCTACCTGCTTTCTGGGCTGAGATGGGGAACAGCTGAATTTTGGACTCGGCTGGTGACAAAATGTTCCAAACACACCCCATGCACAACTCCACTAGCGAAGGTGCCAGGGACGAGCTCTTTTGGTAGTTTTTACATTGCTCCGGTAGGCATCAAAAGGACACCACAAAAGTTGTTCTTCCTGCTTTCTGGGCTGAGATGGGGAATCGCTGAATTTTGGACTCGGCCGGTGACAAAATGTTCCAAACACACCCCATGCACAACTCCACCGGGGAAGGTGCCAGACAGGAGTTCTCTTGGTAGTTTTTACACTACCTTGGTAGGCACCTGAAAGGCACCACAAAAGTTGTTCTACCTGCTTTCTGGGCTGAGATGGGGAATCGCTGAATTTTGGACTCGGCCGGTGACAAAATGTTCCAAACACACCCCCTGCACAACTCCACCGGGGAAGGTGCCAGACAGGAGTTCTCTTAGTAGTTTTTACACTACCTTGGTAGGCAGCTGAAAGGCACCACAAAAGTTGTTCTACCTGCTTTCTGGGCTGAGATGGGGAATCGCTGAATTTTGGACTCGGCCGGTGACAAAATGTTCCAAACACACCCCCTGCACAACTCCACCGGAAAAGGTGCCAGACAAGCGTTCTCTTAGTAGTTTTTACACTACCTTGGTAGGCATCTAAAAGACACCACAAAAGTTGTTCTACCTGCTTTCTGGGCTGAGATGGGGAACAGCTGAATTTTGGACTCGGCTGGTGACAAAATGTTCCAAAGACACCCCCTGCACAACTATACCGGGGAAGGTGCCAGACAGGAGTTCTCCTGGTAGTTTTTACATTGCTCTGGTAGGCATCTAAAAGACACCACAAAAGTTGTTCTACCTGCTTTCTGGGCTGAGATGGGGAACCGCTGAATTTTGGAGTCGGCCGGTGACAAAATGTTCCAAACACACCCCCTGCAGAACTCCACCGGGGAAGGTGCCAGACAGGAGTTCTCCTGGTAGTTTTTACATTGCTCCGGTAGGCATCTGAAAGACACCACAAAAGTTGTTCTACCTGCTTTCTGGGCTAGAGATGGGGAACCGCTGAATTTTGGACTCGGCCGGTGACAAAATGTTCCAAACACACCCCATGCACAACTCCACCGGGGAAGGTGCCAGACAGGAGTTCTCTTAGTAGTTTTTACACTACCTTGGTAGGCATCTGAAAGGCACCACAAAAGCTGTTCTACCTGCTTTCTGGGCTGAGATGGGGAACCGCTGAATTTTGGAGTCGGCCGGTGACAAAATGTTCCAAACACAACCCATGCACAACTCCCCGGGGAAGGTGCCAGACAGGAGTTCTCCTGGTAGTTTTTACACTACCTTGGTAGGCATTTGAAAGGCACCACAAAAGTTGTTCTACCTGCTTTCTGGGCTGAGATGGGGAACCGCTGAATTTTTGGACTCGGCTGGTGACAAAATATTCCGAACACACCCCATGCACAACTCCACCGGGGAAGGTGCCAGACAGGAGTTCTCTTAATAGTTTTTACACTACCTTGGTAGGCAGCTGAAAGGCACCACAAAAGTTGTTCTACCTGCTTTCTGGGCTGAGATGGGGAACAGCTGAATTTTGGACTCGGCTGGTGACAAAATGTTCCAAACACACCCCATGCACAACTCCACTAGCGAAGGTGCCAGGGACGAGCTCTTTTGGTAGTTTTTACATTGCTCCGGTAGGCATCAAAAGGACACCACAAAAGTTGTTCTTCCTGCTTTCTGGGCTGAGATGGGGAATCGCTGAATTTTGGACTCGGCCGGTGACAAAATGTTCCAAACACACCCCATGCACAACTCCACCGGGGAAGGTGCCAGACAGGAGTTCTCTTGGTAGTTTTTACACTACCTTGGTAGGCACCTGAAAGGCACCACAAAAGTTGTTCTACCTGCTTTCTGGGCTGAGATGGGGAACCGCTGAATTTTGGAGTCGGCTGGTGACAAAATGTTCCAAACACACCCCATGCACAACTCCACCGGGGAAGGTGCCAGACAGGAGTTCTCCTGGTAGTTTTTACATTGCTCTGGTAGGCAGCTGAAAGGCACCACAAAAGTTGTTCTACCTGCTTTCTGGGCTGAGATGGGGAACAGCTGAATTTTGGAGTCGGCCGGTGACAAAATGTTCCAAACACACCCCATGCACAACTCCACCGGGGAAGGTGCCAGGGACGAGCTCTTTTGGTAGTTTTTACATTGCTCCGGTAGGCATCAAAAGGACACCACAAAAGTTGTTCTACCTGCTTTCTGGGCTGAGATGGGGAATCGCTGAATTTTGGACTCGGCCGGTGACAAAATGTTCCAAACACACCCCCTGCACAACTCCACCGGGGAAGGTGCCAGACAAGCGTTCTCTTAGTAGTTTTTACACTACCTTGGTAGGCATCTAAAAGACACCACAAAAGTTGTTCTACCTGCTTTCTGGGCTGAGATGGGGAACAGCTGAATTTTGGACTCGGCTGGTGACAAAATGTTCCAAAGACACCCCATGCACAACTATACCGGGGAAGGTGCCAGACAGGAGTTCTCCTGGTAGTTTTTACATTGCTCTGGTAGGCATCTAAAAGACACCACAAAAGATGTTCTACCTGCTTTCTGGGCTGAGATGGGGAACCGCTGAATTTTGGAGTCGGCCGGTGACAAAATGTTCCAAACACACCCCCTGCAGAACTCCACCGGGGAAGGTGCCAGACAGGAGTTCTCCTGGTAGTTTTTACATTGCTCCGGTAGGCATCTGAAAGACACCACAAAAGTTGTTCTACCTGCTTTCTGGGCTGAGATGGGGAACCGCTGAATTTTGGACTCGGCCGGTGACAAAATGTTCCAAACACACCCCCTGCACAACTCCACCGGGGAAGGTGCCAGACAGGAGTTCTCTTAGTAGTTTTTACACTACCTTGGTAGGCAGCTGAAAGGCACCACAAAAGTTGTTCTACCTGCTTTCTGGGCTGAGATGGGGAACCGCTGAATTTTGGAGTCGGGCGGTGACAAAATGTTCCAAACACACCCCATGCACAACTCCCCGGGGAAGGTGCCAGGCAGGAGTTCTCTTGGTAGTTTTTACACTACCTTGGTAGGCATTTGAAAGGCACCACAAAAGTTGTTCTACCTGCTTTCTGGGCTGAGATGGGGAACCGCTGAATTTTTGGACTCGGCTGGTGACAAAATGTTCCAAACACACCCCATGCACAACTCCACCGGGGAAGGTGCCAGACAGGAGTTCTCCTGTAGTTTTTACACTACCTTGGTAGGCAGCTGAAAGGCACCACAAAAGTTGTTCTACCTGCTTTCTGGGCTGAGATGGGGAACAGCTGAATTTTGGAGTCGGCCGGTGACAAAATGTTCCAAACACACCCCATGCACAACTCCACTAGCGAAGGTGCCAGGGACGAGCTCTTTTGGTAGTTTTTACATTGCTCCGGTAGGCATCAAAAGGACACCACAAAAGTTGTTCTTCCTGCTTTCGGGGCTGAGATGGGGAATCGCTGAATTTTGGACTCGGCCGGTGACAAAATGTTCCAAACACACCCCATGCAGAACTCCACCGGGGAAGGTGCCAGACAGGAGTTCTCTTGGTAGTTTTTACACTACCTTGGTAGGCACCTGAAAGGCACCACAAAAGTTGTTCTACCTGCTTTCTGGGCTGAGATGGGGAACCGCTGAATTTTGGAGTCGGCTGGTGACAAAATGTTCCAAACACACCCCATGCACAACTCCACCGGGGAAGGTGCCAGACAGGAGTTCTCCTGGTAGTTTTTACATTGCTCTGGTAGGCAGCTGAAAGGCACCACAAAAGTTGTTCTACCTGCTTTCTGGGCTGAGATGGGGAACAGCTGAATTTTGGAGTCGGCCGGTGACAAAATGTTCCAAACACACCCCATGCACAACTCCACCGGGGAAGGTGCCAGGGACGAGCTCTTTTGGTAGTTTTTACATTGCTCCGGTAGGCATCAAAAGGACACCACAAAAGTTGTTCTACCTGCTTTCTGGGCTGAGATGGGGAATCGCTGAATTTTGGACTCGGCCGGTGACAAAATGTTCCAAACACACCCCATGCACAACTCCACCGGGGAAGGTGCCAGGCAGGAGTTCTCTTGGTAGTTTTTACACTACCTTGGTAGGCAGCTAAAAGGCACCACAAAAGTTGTTCTACCTGCTTTCTGGGCTGAGATGGGGAACCGCTGAATTTTGGAGTCGGCTGGTGACAAAATGTTCCAAACACACCCCATGCACAACTCCACCGGGGAAGGTGCCAGACAGGAGTTCTCCTGGTAGTTTTTACATTGCTCTGGTAGGCATCTGAAAGACACCACAAAAGTTGTTCTACCTGCTTTCTGGGCTGAGATGGGGAACCGCTGAATTTTGGACTCGGCCGGTGACAAAATGTTCCAAACACACCCCCTGCACAACTCCACCGGGGAAGGTTCCAGACAGGAGTTCTCTTAGTAGTTTTTACACTACCTTGGTAGGCAGCTGAAAGGCACCACAAAAGTTGTTCTACCTGCTTTCTGGGCTGAGATGGGGAACCGCTGAATTTTGGAGTCGGCCGGTGACAAAATGTTCCAAACACACCCCATGCACAAATCCACCGGGGAAGGTGCCAGACAGGAGTTCCCTGGTAGTTTTTACACTACCTTGGTAGGCAGCTGAAAGGCACCACAAAAGTTGTTCTACCTGCTTTCTGGGCTGAGATGGGGAACCGCTGAATTTTGGACTCTGCTGGTGACAAAATGTTCCAAACACACCCCATGCACAACTCCACTAGCGAAGGTGCCAGGGACGAGCTCTGTTGGTAGTTTTTACATTGCTCCGGTAGGCATCAAAAGGACACCACAAAAGTTGTTCTACCTGCTTTCTGGGCTGAGATGGGGAATCGCTGAATTTTGGACTCGGCCGGTGACAAAATGTTCCAAACACACCCCATGCACAACTCCACCGGGGAAGGTGCCAGGCAGGAGTTCTCTTGGTAGTTTTTACACTACCTTGGTAGGCATTTGAAAGGCACCACAAAAGTTGTTCTACCTGCTTTCTGGGCTGAGATGGGGAATCGCTGAATTTTGGACTCGGCCAGTGACAAAATGTTCCAAACACATCCCATGCACAACTCCACCGGGGAAGATGCCAGGCAGGAGTTCTCTTGGTAGTTTTTACACTACCTTGGTAGGCAGCTGAAAGACACCACAAAAGTTGTTCTACCTGCTTTCTGGGCTGAGATGGGGAACCGCTGAATTTTTGGACTCGGCTGGTGACAAAATGTTCCAAACACACCCCATGCACAACTCCACCGGGGAAGGTGCCAGACAGGAGTTCTCCTGGTAGTTTTTACATTGCTCCGGTAGGCATCTGAAAGACACCACAAAAGTTGTTCTACCTGCTTTCTGGGCTGAGATGGGGAACCGCTGAATTTTGGACTCGGCCAGTGGCAAAATGTTCCAAAGACACCCCATGCACAACTCCACCGGGGAAGGTGCCAGACAGGAGTTCTCTTAGTAGTTTTTACACTACATTGGTAGGCACCTGAAAGGCACCACAAAAGTTGTTCTACCTGCTTTCTGGGCTGAGATGGGGAACCGCTGAATTTTGGACTCGGCCGGTGACAAAATGTTCCAAACACACCCCATGCACAACTCCACCGGGGAAGGTGCCAGGCAGGAGTTCTCTTGGTAGTTTTTACACTACCTTGGTAGGCAGCTGAAAGGCACCACAAAAGTTGTTCTACCTGCTTTCTGGGCTGAGATGGGGAATCGCTGAATTTTTGGACTCGTCTGGTGTCAAAATGTTCCGAACACACCCCATGCACAACTCCACCGGGGAAGGTGCCAGACAGGAGTTCTCCTGGTAGTTTTTACATTGCTCCGGTAGGCATCTGAAAGACACCACAAAAGTTGTTCTACCTGCTTTCTGGGCTGAGATGGGGAACCGCTGAATTTTGGACTCGGCCGGTGACAAAATGTTCCAAACACACCCCCTGCACAACTCCACCGGGGAAGGTGCCAGACAGGAGTTCTCTTAATAGTTTTTACACTACCTTGGTAGGCAGCTGAAAGGCACCACAAAAGTTGTTCTACCTGCTTTCTGGGCTGAGATGGGGAATCGCTGAATTTTGGAGTCGGCTGGTGACAAAATGTTCCAAACACACCCCCTGCACAACTCCACCGGGGAAGGTGCCAGACAGGAGTTCTCCTGGTAGTTTTTACATTGCTCCGCTAGGCATCTGAAAGACACCACAAAAGTTGTTCTATCTGCTTTCTGGGCTGAGATGGGGAATCGCTGAATTTTGGACTCGGCCGGTGACAAAATGTTCCAAAGACACCCCATGCACAACTCCACCGGGGAATGTGCCAGACAAGCGTTCTCCTGGTAGTTTTTACACTACCTTGGTAGGCATCTGAAAGACACCACAAAAGTTGTTCTACCTGCTTTCTGGGCTGAGATGGGGAAACGCTGAATTTTGGAGTCGGCTGGTGACAAAATGTTCCAAACACACCCCATGCACAACTCCACCGGGGAAGGTGCCAGACAGGAGTTCTCCTGGTAGTTTTTACATTGCTCCGGTAGGCATCTGAAAGACACCACAAAAGTTGTTCTACCTGCTTTCTGGGCTGAGATGGGGAACCGCTGAATTTTGGACTCGGCTGGTGACAAAATATTCCAAACACACCCCCTGCACAACTCCACCGGGGAAGGTGCCAGACAGGAGTTCTCCTGGTAGTTTTTACATTGCTCCGGTAGGCATCTGAAAGACACCACAAAAGTTGTTCTACCTGCTTTCTGGGCTGAGATGGGGAATCGCTGAATTTTGGAGTCGGCCGGTGACAAAATGTTCCAAACACACCCCATGCACAACTCCACTAGCGAAGGTGCCAGGGACGAGCTCTGTTGGTAGTTTTTACATTGCTCCGGTAGGCATCTGAAAGACACCACAAAAGTTGTTCTACCTGCTTTCTGGGCTGAGATGGGGAACCGCTGAATTTTGGACTCGGCCGGTGACAAAATGTTCCAAAGACACCCCATGCACAACTCCACCGGGGAAGGTGCCAGGCAGGAGTTCTCTTAGTAGTTTTTACACTACATTGGTAGGCACCTGAAAGGCACCACAAAAGTTGTTCTAACTGCTTTCTGGGCTGAGATGGGGAACCGCTGAATTTTGGACTCGGCCGGTGACAAAATGTTCCAAACACACCCCATGCACAACTCCACCGGGGAAGGTGCCAGACAGGAGTTCTCTTGGTAGTTTTTACACTACCTTGGTAGGCAGCTGAAAGACACCACAAAAGTTGTTCTACCTGCTTTCTGGGCTGAGATGGGGAACCGCTGAATTTTTGGACTCGGCTGGTGACAAAATGTTCCGAACACACCCCATGCACAACTCCACCGGGGAAGGTGCCAGACAGGAGTTCTCCTGGTAGTTTTTACATTGCTCCGGTAGGCAGCTGAAAGACACCACAAAAGTTGTTCTACCTGCTTTCTGGGCTGAGATGGGGAACCGCTGAATTTTGGACTCGGCCGGTGACAAAATGTTCCAAACACACCCCATGCACAACTCCACCGGGGAAGGTGCCAGACAGGAGTTCTCTTAATAGTTTTTACACTACCTTGGTAGGCAGCTGAAAGGCACCACAAAAGTTGTTCTACCTGCTTTCTGGGCTGAGATGGGGAATCGCTGAATTTTGGAGTCGGCTGGTGACAAAATGTTCCAAACACACCCCCTGCACAACTCCACCGGGGAAGGTGCCAGACAGGAGTTCTCCTGGTAGTTTTTACATTGCTCCGCTAGGCATCTGAAAGACACCACAAAAGTTGTTCTATCTGCTTTCTGGGCTGAGATGGGGAATCGCTGAATTTTGGAGTCGGCCGGTGACAAAATGTTCCAAACACACCCCATGCACAACTCCACCGGGGAAGGTGCCAGACAGGAGTTCTCTTGGTAGTTTTTACACTACCTTGGTAGGCATCTGAAAGACACCACAAAAGTTGTTCTACCTGCTTTCTGGGCTGAGATGGGGAAACGCTGAATTTTGGAGTCGGCTGGTGACAAAATGTTCCAAACACACCCCATGCACAACTCCACCGGGGAAGGTGCCAGACAGGAGTTCTCCTGGTAGTTTTTACATTGCTCCGGTAGGCATCTGAAAGACACTACAAAAGTTGTTCTACCTGCTTTCTGGGCTGAGATGGGGAACCGCTGAATTTTGGACTCGGCTGGTGACAAAATGTTCCAAACACACCCCCTGCACAACTCCACCGGGGAAGGTGCCAGACAGGAGTTCTCCTGGTAGTTTTTAAATTGCTCCGGTAGGCATCTGAAAGACACCACAAAAGTTGTTCTACCTGCTTTCTGGGCTGAGATGGGGAACCGCTGAATTTTGGACTCGGCCGGTGACAAAATGTTCCAAACACACCCCATGCACAACTCCACCGGGGAAGGTGCCAGGGACGAGCTCTTTTGGTAGTTTTTACATTGCTCCGGTAGGCATCAAAAGGACACCACAAAAGTTGTTCTACCTGCTTTCTGGGCTGAGATGGGGAATCGCTGAATTTTGGACTCGGCCGGTGACAAAATGTTCCAAACACACCCCATGCACAACTCCACCGGGGAAGGTGCCAGGCAGGAGTTCTCTTGGTAGTTTTTACACTACCTTGGTAGGCAGCTAAAAGGCACCACAAAAGTTGTTCTACCTGCTTTCTGGGCTGAGATGGGGAACCGCTGAATTTTGGAGTCGGCTGGTGACAAAATGTTCCAAACACACCCCATGCACAACTCCACCGGGGAAGGTGCCAGACAGGAGTTCTCCTGGTAGTTTTTACATTGCTCTGGTAGGCATCTGAAAGACACCACAAAAGTTGTTCTACCTGCTTTCTGGGCTGAGATGGGGAACCGCTGAATTTTGGACTCGGCCGGTGACAAAATGTTCCAAACACACCCCCTGCACAACTCCACCGGGGAAGGTTCCAGACAGGAGTTCTCTTAGTAGTTTTTACACTACCTTGGTAGGCAGCTGAAAGGCACCACAAAAGTTGTTCTACCTGCTTTCTGGGCTGAGATGGGGAACCGCTGAATTTTGGAGTCGGCCGGTGACAAAATGTTCCAAACACACCCCATGCACAACTCCACCGGGGAAGGTGCCAGACAGGAGTTCCCTGGTAGTTTTTAAATTGCTCCGGTAGGCATCTGAAAGACACCACAAAAGTTGTTCTACCTGCTTTCTGGGCTGAGATGGGGAACCGCTGAATTTTGGACTCGGCCGGTGACAAAATGTTCCAAACACACCCCATGCACAACTCCACCGGGGAAGGTGCCAGGGACGAGCTCTTTTGGTAGTTTTTACATTGCTCCGGTAGGCATCAAAAGGACACCACAAAAGTTGTTCTACCTGCTTTCTGGGCTGAGATGGGGAATCGCTGAATTTTGGACTCGGCCGGTGACAAAATGTTCCAAACACACCCCATGCACAACTCCACCGGGGAAGGTGCCAGGCAGGAGTTCTCTTGGTAGTTTTTACACTACCTTGGTAGGCAGCTAAAAGGCACCACAAAAGTTGTTCTACCTGCTTTCTGGGCTGAGATGGGGAACCGCTGAATTTTGGAGTCGGCTGGTGACAAAATGTTCCAAACACACCCCATGCACAACTCCACCGGGGAAGGTGCCAGACAGGAGTTCTCCTGGTAGTTTTTACATTGCTCTGGTAGGCATCTGAAAGACACCACAAAAGTTGTTCTACCTGCTTTCTGGGCTGAGATGGGGAACCGCTGAATTTTGGACTCGGCCGGTGACAAAATGTTCCAAACACACCCCCTGCACAACTCCACCGGGGAAGGTTCCAGACAGGAGTTCTCTTAGTAGTTTTTACACTACCTTGGTAGGCAGCTGAAAGGCACCACAAAAGTTGTTCTACCTGCTTTCTGGGCTGAGATGGGGAACCGCTGAATTTTGGAGTCGGCCGGTGACAAAATGTTCCAAACACACCCCATGCACAACTCCACCGGGGAAGGTGCCAGACAGGAGTTCCCTGGTAGTTTTTACACTACCTTGGTAGGCAGCTGAAAGGCACCACAAAAGTTGTTCTACCTGCTTTCTGGGCTGAGATGGGGAACCGCTGAATTTTGGACTCTGCTGGTGACAAAATGTTCCAAACACACCCCATGCACAACTCCACTAGCGAAGGTGCCAGGGACGAGCTCTGTTGGTAGTTTTTACATTGCTCCGGTAGGCATCAAAAGGACACCACAAAAGTTGTTCTACCTGCTTTCTGGGCTGAGATGGGGAATCGCTGAATTTTGGACTCGGCCGGTGACAAAATGTTCCAAACACACCCCATGCACAACTCCACCGGGGAAGGTGCCAGGCAGGAGTTCTCTTGGTAGTTTTTACACTACCTTGGTAGGCATTTGAAAGGCACCACAAAAGTTGTTCTACCTGCTTTCTGGGCTGAGATGGGGAATCGCTGAATTTTGGACTCGGCCAGTGACAAAATGTTCCAAACACATCCCATGCACAACTCCACCGGGGAAGATGCCAGGCAGGAGTTCTCTTGGTAGTTTTTACACTACCTTGGTAGGCAGCTGAAAGACACCACAAAAGTTGTTCTACCTGCTTTCTGGGCTGAGATGGGGAACCGCTGAATTTTTGGACTCGGCTGGTGACAAAATGTTCCAAACACACCCCATGCACAACTCCACCGGGGAAGGTGCCAGACAGGAGTTCTCCTGGTAGTTTTTACATTGCTCCGGTAGGCATCTGAAAGACACCACAAAAGTTGTTCTACCTGCTTTCTGGGCTGAGATGGGGAACCGCTGAATTTTGGACTCGGCCAGTGGCAAAATGTTCCAAAGACACCCCATGCACAACTCCACCGGGGAAGGTGCCAGACAGGAGTTCTCTTAGTAGTTTTTACACTACATTGGTAGGCACCTGAAAGGCACCACAAAAGTTGTTCTACCTGCTTTCTGGGCTGAGATGGGGAACCGCTGAATTTTGGACTCGGCCGGTGACAAAATGTTCCAAACACACCCCATGCACAACTCCACCGGGGAAGGTGCCAGGCAGGAGTTCTCTTGGTAGTTTTTACACTACCTTGGTAGGCAGCTGAAAGACACCACAAAAGTTGTTCTACCTGCTTTCTGGGCTGAGATGGGGAACCGCTGAATTTTTGGACTCGTCTGGTGTCAAAATGTTCCGAACACACCCCATGCACAACTCCACCGGGGAAGGTGCCAGACAGGAGTTCTCCTGGTAGTTTTTACATTGCTCCGGTAGGCATCTGAAAGACACCACAAAAGTTGTTCTACCTGCTTTCTGGGCTGAGATGGGGAACCGCTGAATTTTGGACTCGGCCGGTGACAAAATGTTCCAAACACACCCCCTGCACAACTCCACCGGGGAAGGTGCCAGACAGGAGTTCTCTTAATAGTTTTTACACTACCTTGGTAGGCAGCTGAAAGGCACCACAAAAGTTGTTCTACCTGCTTTCTGGGCTGAGATGGGGAATCGCTGAATTTTGGACTCGGCTGGTGACAAAATGTTCCAAACACACCCCCTGCACAACTCCACCGGGGAAGGTGCCAGACAGGAGTTCTCCTGGTAGTTTTTACATTGCTCCGCTAGGCATCTGAAAGACACCACAAAAGTTGTTCTACCTGCTTTCTGGGCTGAGATGGGGAATCGCTGAATTTTGGACTCGGCCGGTGACAAAATGTTCCAAAGACACCCCATGCACAACTCCACCGGGGAATGTGCCAGACAAGCGTTCTCCTGGTAGTTTTTACACTACCTTGGTAGGCATCTGAAAGACACCACAAAAGTTGTTCTACCTGCTTTCTGGGCTGAGATGGGGAAACGCTGAATTTTGGAGTCGGCTGGTGACAAAATGTTCCAAACACACCCCATGCACAACTCCACCGGGGAAGGTGCCAGACAGGAGTTCTCCTGGTAGTTTTTACATTGCTCCGGTAGGCATCTGAAAGACACCACAAAAGTTGTTCTACCTGCTTTCTGGGCTGAGATGGGGAACCGCTGAATTTTGGACTCGGCTGGTGACAAAATATTCCAAACACACCCCCTGCACAACTCCACCGGGGAAGGTGCCAGACAGGAGTTCTCCTGGTAGTTTTTACATTGCTCCGGTAGGCATCTGAAAGACACCACAAAAGTTGTTCTACCTGCTTTCTGGGCTGAGATGGGGAATCGCTGAATTTTGGACTCGGCTGGTGACAAAATGTTCCAAACACACCCCCTGCACAACTCCACCGGGGAAGGTGCCAGACAGGAGTTCTCCTGGTAGTTTTTACATTGCTCCGCTAGGCATCTGAAAGACACCACAAAAGTTGTTCTATCTGCTTTCTGGGCTGAGATGGGGAATCGCTGAATTTTGGACTCGGCCGGTGACAAAATGTTCCAAAGACACCCCATGCACAACTCCACCGGGGAATGTGCCAGACAAGCGTTCTCCTGGTAGTTTTTACACTACCTTGGTAGGCATCTGAAAGACACCACAAAAGTTGTTCTACCTGCTTTCTGGGCTGAGATGGGGAAACGCTGAATTTTGGAGTCGGCTGGTGACAAAATGTTCCAAACACACCCCATGCACAACTCCACCGGGGAAGGTGCCAGACAGGAGTTCTCCTGGTAGTTTTTACATTGCTCCGGTAGGCATCTGAAAGACACCACAAAAGTTGTTCTACCTGCTTTCTGGGCTGAGATGGGGAACAGCTGAATTTTGGAGTCGGCTGGTGACAAAATATTCCAAACACACCCCCTGCACAACTCCACCGGGGAAGGTGCCAGACAGGAGTTCTCCTGGTAGTTTTTACATTGCTCCGGTAGGCATCTGAAAGACACCACAAAAGTTGTTCTACCTGCTTTCTGGGCTGAGATGGGGAATCGCTGAATTTTGGAGTCGGCCGGTGACAAAATGTTCCAAACACACCCCATGCACAACTCCACCGGGGAAGGTGCCAGAAAGGAGTTCTGTTGCTAGTTTTTACATTGCTCCGGTAGGCATCTGAAAGACACCACAAAAGTTGTTCTACCTGCTTTCTGGGCTGAGATGGGGAACCGCTGAATTTTGGACTCGGCCGGTGACAAAATGTTCCAAACACACCCCCTGCACAACTCCACCGGGGAAGGTGCCAGACAGGAGTTCTCTTAATAGTTTTTACACTACCTTGGTAGGCAGCTGAAAGGCACCACAAAAGTTGTTCTACCTGCTTTCTGGGCTGAGATGGGGAATCGCTGAATTTTGGACTCGGCTGGTGACAAAATGTTCCAAACACACCCCCTGCACAACTCCACCGGGGAAGGTGCCAGACAGGAGTTCTCCTGGTAGTTTTTACATTGCTCCGCTAGGCATCTGAAAGACACCACAAAAGTTGTTCTATCTGCTTTCTGGGCTGAGATGGGGAATCGCTGAATTTTGGACTCGGCCGGTGACAAAATGTTCCAAAGACACCCCATGCACAACTCCACCGGGGAATGTGCCAGACAAGCGTTCTCCTGGTAGTTTTTACACTACCTTGGTAGGCATCTGAAAGACACCACAAAAGTTGTTCTACCTGCTTTCTGGGCTGAGATGGGGAAACGCTGAATTTTGGAGTCGGCTGGTGACAAAATGTTCCAAACACACCCCATGCACAACTCCACCGGGGAAGGTGCCAGACAGGAGTTCTCCTGGTAGTTTTTACATTGCTCCGGTAGGCATCTGAAAGACACCACAAAAGTTGTTCTACCTGCTTTCTGGGCTGAGATGGGGAACCGCTGAATTTTGGACTCGGCTGGTGACAAAATATTCCAAACACACCCCCTGCACAACTCCACCGGGGAAGGTGCCAGACAGGAGTTCTCCTGGTAGTTTTTACATTGCTCCGGTAGGCATCTGAAAGACACCACAAAAGTTGTTCTACCTGCTTTCTGGGCTGAGATGGGGAATCGCTGAATTTTGGAGTCGGCCGGTGACAAAATGTTCCAAACACACCCCATGCACAACTCCACTAGCGAAGGTGCCAGGGACGAGCTCTGTTGGTAGTTTTTACATTGCTCCGGTAGGCATCAAAAGGACACCACAAAAGTTGTTCTACCTGCTTTCTGGCCTGAGATGGGGAATCGCTGAATTTTGGACTCGGCCGGTGACAAAATGTTCCAAAGACACCCCATGCACAACTCCATCGGGGAAGGTGCCAGACAGGAGTTCTCTTAATAGTTTTTACACTACCTTGGTAGGCAGCTGAAAGGCACCACAAAAGTTGTTCTACCTGCTTTCTGGGCTGAGATGGGGAACCGCTGAATTTTGGACTCGGCTGGTGACAAAATGTTCCAAACACATCCCATGCACAACTCCACCGGGGAAGGTGCCAGGCAGGAGTTCTCTTGGTAGTTTTTACACTACCTTGGTAGGCAGCTGAAAGACACCACAAAAGTTGTTCTACCTGCTTTCTGGGCTGAGATGGGGAACCGCTGAATTTTTGGACTCGGCTGGTGACAAAATGTTCCAAACACACCCCATGCACAACTCCACCGGGGAAGGTGCCAGACAGGAGTTCTCCTGGTAGTTTTTACATTGCTCCGGTAGGCATCTGAAAGACACCACAAAAGTTGTTCTACCTGCTTTCTGGGCTGAGATGGGGAACCGCTGAATTTTGGACTCGGCCGGTGACAAAATGTTCCAAACACACCCCCTGCACAACTCCACCGGGGAAGGTGCCAGACAGGAGTTCTCTTAATAGTTTTTACACTACCTTGGTAGGCAGCTGAAAGGCACCACAAAAGTTGTTCTACCTGCTTTCTGGGCTGAGATGGGGAATCGCTGAATTTTGGACTCGGCTGGTGACAAAATGTTCCAAACACACCCCCTGCACAACTCCACCGGGGAAGGTGCCAGACAGGAGTTCTCCTGGTAGTTTTTACATTGCTCCGCTAGGCATCTGAAAGACACCACAAAAGTTGTTCTATCTGCTTTCTGGGCTGAGATGGGGAATCGCTGAATTTTGGACTCGGCTGGTGACAAAATGTTCCAAACACACCCCCTGCACAACTCCACCGGGGAAGGTGCCAGACAGGAGTTCTCCTGGTAGTTTTTACACTACCTTGGTAGGCAGCTGAAAGGCACCACAAAAGTTGTTCTACCTGCTTTCTGGGCTGAGATGGGGAATCGCTGAATTTTGGACTCGGCCGGTGACAAAATGTTCCAAACACACCCCCTGCACAACTCCACCGGGAAGGTGCCAGACAGGAGTTCTCCTGGTAGTTTTTACACTACCTTGGTAGGCAGCTGAAAGGCACCACAAAAGTTGTTCTACCTGCTTTCTGGGCTGAGATGGGGAATCGCTGAATTTTGGACTCGGCCGGTGACAAAATGTTCCAAAGACACCCCCTGCACAACTCCACCGGAAAAGGTGCCAGACAAGCGTTCTCTTAGTAGTTTTTACACTACCTTGGTAGGCATCTAAAAGACACCACAAAAGTTGTTCTACCTGCTTTCTGGGCTGAGATGGGGAACAGCTGAATTTTGGACTCGGCTGGTGACAAAATGTTCCAAAGACACCCCCTGCACAACTATACCGGGGAAGGTGCCAGACAGGAGTTCTCCTGGTAGTTTTTACATTGCTCTGGTAGGCATCTAAAAGACACCACAAAAGTTGTTCTACCTGCTTTCTGGGCTGAGATGGGGAACCGCTGAATTTTGGAGTCGGCCGGTGACAAAATGTTCCAAACACACCCCCTGCAGAACTCCACCGGGGAAGGTGCCAGACAGGAGTTCTCCTGGTAGTTTTTACATTGCTCCGGTAGGCATCTGAAAGACACCACAAAAGTTGTTCTACCTGCTTTCTGGGCTAGAGATGGGGAACCGCTGAATTTTGGACTCGGCCGGTGACAAAATGTTCCAAACACACCCCCTGCACAACTCCACCGGGGAAGGTGCCAGACAGGAGTTCTCCTGTAGTTTTTACATTGCTCCGGTAGGCAGCTGAAAGACACCACAAAAGTTGTTCTACCTGCTTTCTGGGCTGAGATGGGGAAACGCTGAATTTTGGACTCGGCCGGTGACAAAATGTTCCAAACACACCCCATGCACAACTCCACCGGGGAAGGTGCCAGACAGGAGTTCTCTTAATAGTTTTTACACTACCTTGGTAGGCAGCTGAAAGGCACCACAAAAGTTGTTCTACCTGCTTTCTGGGCTGAGATGGGGAACAGCTGAATTTTGGAGTCGGCCGGTGACAAAATGTTCCAAACACACCCCATGCACAACTCCACTAGCGAAGGTGCCAGGGACGAGCTCTTTTGGTAGTTTTTACATTGCTCCGGTAGGCATCAAAAGGACACCACAAAAGTTGTTCTTCCTGCTTTCGGGGCTGAGATGGGGAATCGCTGAATTTTGGACTCGGCCGGTGACAAAATGTTCCAACACACCCCATGCAGAACTCCACCGGGGAAGGTGCCAGACAGGAGTTCTCTTGGTAGTTTTTACACTACCTTGGTAGGCACCTGAAAGGCACCACAAAAGTTGTTCTACCTGCTTTCTGGGCTGAGATGGGGAAACCGCTGAATTTTGGAGTCGGCTGGTGACAAAATGTTCCAAACACACCCCATGCACAACTCCACCGGGGAAGGTGCCAGACAGGAGTTCTCCTGGTAGTTTTTACATTGCTCTGGTAGGCAGCTGAAAGGCACCACAAAAGTTGTTCTACCTGCTTTCTGGGCTGAGATGGGGAACAGCTGAATTTTGGAGTCGGCCGGTGACAAAATGTTCCAAACACACCCCATGCACAACTCCACCGGGGAAGGTGCCAGGGACGAGCTCTTTTGGTAGTTTTTACATTGCTCCGGTAGGCATCAAAAGGACACCACAAAAGTTGTTCTACCTGCTTTCTGGGCTGAGATGGGGAATCGCTGAATTTTGGACTCGGCCGGTGACAAAATGTTCCAAACACACCCCATGCACAACTCCACCGGGGAAGGTGCCAGACAGGAGTTCTCGTGGTAGTTTTTACACTACCTTGGTAGGCAGCTAAAAGGCACCACAAAAGTTGTTCTACCTGCTTTCTGGGCTGAGATGGGGAACCGCTGAATTTTGGAGTCGGCTGGTGACAAAATGTTCCAAACACACCCCATGCACAACTCCACCGGGGAAGGTGCCAGACAGGAGTTCTCCTGGTAGTTTTTACATTGCTCTGGTAGGCATCTGAAAGACACCACAAAAGTTGTTTTACCTGCTTTCTGGGCTGAGATGGGGAACCGCTGAATTTTGGACTCGGCCGGTGACAAAATGTTCCAAACACACCCCCTGCACAACTCCACCGGGGAAGGTTCCAGACAGGAGTTCTCTTAGTAGTTTTTACACTACCTTGGTAGGCAGCTGAAAGGCACCACAAAAGTTGTTCTACCTGCTTTCTGGGCTGAGATGGGGAACCGCTGAATTTTGGAGTCGGCCGGTGACAAAATGTTCCAAACACACCCCATGCACAACTCCACCGGGGAAGGTGCCAGACAGGAGTTCCCTGGTAGTTTTTACACTACCTTGGTAGGCAGCTGAAAGGCACCACAAAAGTTGTTCTACCTGCTTTCTGGGCTGAGATGGGGAACCGCTGAATTTTGGACTCTGCTGGTGACAAAATGTTCCAAACACACCCCATGCACAACTCCACTAGCGAAGGTGCCAGGGACGAGCTCTGTTGGTAGTTTTTACATTGCTCTGGTAGGCAGCTGAAAGGCACCACAAAAGTTGTTCTACCTGCTTTCTGGGCTGAGATGGGGAACCGCTGAATTTTGGAGTCGGCCGGTGACAAAATGTTCCAAACACACCCCATGCACAACTCCACCGGGGAAGGTGCCAGGGACGAGCTCTTTTGGTAGTTTTTACATTGCTCCGGTAGGCATCAAAAGGACACCACAAAAGTTGTTCTACCTGCTTTCTGGGCTGAGATGGGGAATCGCTGAATTTTGGACTCGGCCGGTGACAAAATGTTCCAAACACACCCCCTGCACAACTCCACCGGGGAAGGTGCCAGACAGGAGTTCTCGTGGTAGTTTTTACACTACCTTGGTAGGCAGCTAAAAGGCACCACAAAAGTTGTTCTACCTGCTTTCTGGGCTGAGATGGGGAACCGCTGAATTTTGGAGTCGGCTGGTGACAAAATGTTCCAAACACACCCCATGCACAACTCCACCGGGGAAGGTGCCAGACAGGAGTTCTCCTGGTAGTTTTTACATTGCTCTGGTAGGCATCTGAAAGACACCACAAAAGTTGTTTTACCTGCTTTCTGGGCTGAGATGGGGAACCGCTGAATTTTGGACTCGGCCGGTGACAAAATGTTCCAAACACACCCCCTGCACAACTCCACCGGGGAAGGTTCCAGACAGGAGTTCTCTTAGTAGTTTTTACACTACCTTGGTAGGCAGCTGAAAGGCACCACAAAAGTTGTTCTACCTGCTTTCTGGGCTGAGATGGGGAACCGCTGAATTTTGGAGTCGGCCGTTGACAAAATGTTCCAAACACACCCCATGCACAACTCCACCGGGGAAGGTGCCAGACAGGAGTTCCCTGGTAGTTTTTACACTACCTTGGTAGGCAGCTGAAAGGCACCACAAAAGTTGTTCTACCTGCTTTCTGGGCTGAGATGGGGAACCGCTGAATTTTGGACTCTGCTGGTGACAAAATGTTCCAAACACACCCCATGCACAACTCCACTAGCGAATGTGCCAGGGACGAGCTCTGTTGGTAGTTTTTACATTGCTCCGGTAGGCATCAAAAGGACACCACAAAAGTTGTTCTACCTGCTTTCTGGCCTGAGATGGGGAATCGCTGAATTTTGGACTCGGCCGGTGACAAAATGTTCCAAAGACACCCCATGCACAACTCCACCGGGGAAGGTGCCAGACAGGAGTTCTCTTAATAGTTTTTACACTACCTTGGTAGGCAGCTGAAAGGCACCACAAAAGTTGTTCTACCTGCTTTCTGGGCTGAGATGGGGAACCGCTGAATTTTGGACTCGGCTGGTGACAAAATGTTCCAAACACATCCCATGCACAACTCCACCGGGGAAGGTGCTAGGCAGGAGTTCTCTTGGTAGTTTTTACACTACCTTGGTAGGCAGCTGAAAGACACCACAAAAGTTGTTCTACCTGCTTTCTGGGCTGAGATTGGGGGAAACCGCTGAATTTTTGGACTCGGCTGGTGACAAAATGTTCCAAACACACCCCATGCACAACTCCACCGGGGAAGGTGCCAGACAGGAGTTCTCCTGGTAGTTTTTACATTGCTCCGGTAGGCATCTGAAAGACACCACAAAAGTTGTTCTACCTGCTTTCTGGGCTGAGATGGGGAACCGCTGAATTTTGGGACTCGGCCGGTGACAAAATGTTCCAAACACACCCCCTGCACAACTCCACCGGGGAAGGTGCCAGACAGGAGTTCTCCTGGTAGTTTTTACATTGCTCTGGTAGGCATCTGAAAGGCACCACAAAAGTTGTTCTACCTGCTTTCTGGGCTGAGATGGGGAATCGCTGAATTTTGGACTCGGCTGGTGACAAAATGTTCCAAACACACCCCCTGCACAACTCCACCGGGGAAGGTGCCAGACAGGAGTTCTCCTGGTAGTTTTTACATTGCTCCGCTAGGCATCTGAAAGACACCACAAAAGTTGTTCTATCTGCTTTCTGGGCTGAGATGGGGAATCGCTGAATTTTGGACTCGGCTGGTGACAAAATGTTCCAAACACACCCCCTGCACAACTCCACCGGGGAAGGTGCCAGACAGGAGTTCTCCTGGTAGTTTTTACACTACCTTGGTAGGCAGCTGAAAGGCACCACAAAAGTTGTTCTACCTGCTTTCTGGGCTGAGATGGGGAATCGCTGAATTTTGGACTCGGCCGGTGACAAAATGTTCCAAACACACCCCCTGCACAACTCCACCGGAAAAGGTGCCAGACAAGCGTTCTCTTAGTAGTTTTTACACTACCTTGGTAGGCATCTAAAAGACACCACAAAAGTTGTTCTACCTGCTTTCTGGGCTGAGATGGGGAACAGCTGAATTTTGGACTCGGCTGGTGACAAAATGTTCCAAAGACACCCCCTGCACAACTATACCGGGGAAGGTGCCAGACAGGAGTTCTCCTGGTAGTTTTTACATTGCTCTGGTAGGCATCTAAAAGACACCACAAAAGTTGTTCTACCTGCTTTCTGGGCTGAGATGGGGAACCGCTGAATTTTGGACTCGGCCGGTGACAAAATGTTCCAAACACACCCCCTGCAGAACTCCACCGGGGAAGGTGCCAGACAGGAGTTCTCCTGGTAGTTTTTACATTGCTCCGGTAGGCATCTGAAAGACACCACAAAAGTTGTTCTACCTGCTTTCTGGGCTAGAGATGGGGAACCGCTGAATTTTGGACTCGGCCGTTGACAAAATGTTCCAAACACACCCCATGCACAACTCCACCGGGGAAGGTGCCAGACAGGAGTTCTCTTAGTAGTTTTTACACTACCTTGGTAGGCATCTGAAAGGCACCACAAAAGCTGTTCTACCTGCTTTCTGGGCTGAGATGGGGAACCGCTGAATTTTGGAGTCGGGCGGTGACAAAATGTTCCAAACACACCCCATGCACAACTCCCCGGGGAAGGTGCCAGGCAGGAGTTCTCTTGGTAGTTTTTTACACTACCTTGGTAGGCATTTGAAAGGCACCACAAAAGTTGTTCTACCTGCTTTCTGGGCTGAGATGGGGAACCGCTGAATTTTTGGACTCGGCTGGTGACAAAATATTCCGAACACACCCCATGCACAACTCCACCGGGGAAGGTGCCAGACAGGAGTTCTCCTGTAGTTTTTACATTGCTCCGGTAGGCAGCTGAAAGACACCACAAAAGTTGTTCTACCTGCTTTCTGGGCTGAGATGGGGAAACGCTGAATTTTGGACTCGGCCGGTGACAAAATGTTCCAAACACACCCCCTGCACAACTCCACCGGGGAAGGTGCCAGACAGGAGTTCTCTTAATAGTTTTTACACTACCTTGGTAGGCAGCTGAAAGGCACCACAAAAGTTGTTCTACCTGCTTTCTGGGCTGAGATGGGGAACAGCTGAATTTTGGAGTCGGCCGGTGACAAAATGTTCCAAACACACCCCATGCACAACTCCACTAGCGAAGGTGCCAGGGACGAGCTCTTTTGGTAGTTTTTACATTGCTCCGGTAGGCATCAAAAGGACACCACAAAAGTTGTTCTTCCTGCTTTCGGGGCTGAGATGGGGAATCGCTGAATTTTGGACTCGGCCGGTGACAAAATGTTCCAAACACACCCCATGCAGAACTCCACCGGGGAAGGTGCCAGACAGGAGTTCTCTTGGTAGTTTTTACACTACCTTGGTAGGCACCTGAAAGGCACCACAAAAGTTGTTCTACCTGCTTTCTGGGCTGAGATGGGGAACCGCTGAATTTTGGAGTCGGCTGGTGACAAAATGTTCCAAACACACCCCATGCACAACTCCACCGGGGAAGGTGCCAGACAGGAGTTCTCCTGGTAGTTTTTACATTGCTCTGGTAGGCAGCTGAAAGGCACCACAAAAGTTGTTCTACCTGCTTTCTGGGCTGAGATGGGGAACAGCTGAATTTTGGAGTCGGCCGGTGACAAAATGTTCCAAACACACCCCATGCACAACTCCACCGGGGAAGGTGCCAGGGACGAGCTCTTTTGGTAGTTTTTACATTGCTCCGGCAGGCATCAAAAGGACACCACAAAAGTTGTTCTACCTGCTTTCTGGGCTGAGATGGGGAATCGCTGAATTTTGGACTCGGCCGGTGACAAAATGTTCCAAACACACCCCCTGCACAACTCCACCGGAAAAGGTGCCAGACAAGCGTTCTCTTAGTAGTTTTTACACTACCTTGGTAGGCATCTAAAAGACACCACAAAAGTTGTTCTACCTGCTTTCTGGGCTGAGATGGGGAACAGCTGAATTTTGGACTCGGCTGGTGACAAAATGTTCCAAAGACACCCCCTGCACAACTATACCGGGGAAGGTGCCAGACAGGAGTTCTCCTGGTAGTTTTTACATTGCTCTGGTAGGCATCTAAAAGACACCACAAAAGTTGTTCTACCTGCTTTCTGGGCTGAGATGGGGAACCGCTGAATTTTGGAGTCGGCCGGTGACAAAATGTTCCAAACACACCCCCTGCAGAACTCCACCGGGGAAGGTGCCAGACAGGAGTTCTCCTGGTAGTTTTTACATTGCTCCGGTAGGCATCTGAAAGACACCACAAAAGTTGTTCTACCTGCTTTCTGGGCTAGAGATGGGGAACCGCTGAATTTTGGACTCGGCCGGTGACAAAATGTTCCAAACACACCCCCTGCACAACTCCACCGGGGAAGGTGCCAGACAGGAGTTCTCTTAGTAGTTTTTACACTACCTTGGTAGGCACCTGAAAGGCACCACAAAAGCTGTTCTACCTGCTTTCTGGGCTGAGATGGGGAACCGCTGAATTTTGGAGTCGGCCGGTGACAAAATGTTCCAAACACAACCCATGCACAACTCCCCGGGGAAGGTGCCAGACAGGAGTTCTCCTGGTAGTTTTTACACTTCCTTGGTAGGCATTTGAAAGGCACCTCAAAAGTTGTTCTACCTGCTTTCTGGGCTGAGATGGGGAACCGCTGAATTTTTGGACTCGGCTGGTGACAAAATATTCCGAACACACCCCATGCACAACTCCACCGGGGAAGGTGCCAGACAGGAGTTCTCCTGTAGTTTTTACATTGCTCCGGTAGGCAGCTGAAAGACACCACAAAAGTTGTTCTACCTGCTTTCTGGGCTGAGATGGGGAAACGCTGAATTTTGGACTCGGCCGGTGACAAAATGTTCCAAACACACCCCATGCACAACTCCACCGGGGAAGGTGCCAGACAGGAGTTCTCTTAATAGTTTTTACACTACCTTGGTAGGCAGCTGAAAGGCACCACAAAAGTTGTTCTACCTGCTTTCTGGGCTGAGATGGGGAACAGCTGAATTTTGGACTCGGCTGGTGACAAAATGTTCCAAACACACCCCATGCACAACTCCACTAGCGAAGGTGCCAGGGACGAGCTCTTTTGGTAGTTTTTACATTGCTCCGGTAGGCATCAAAAGGACACCACAAAAGTTGTTCTTCCTGCTTTCTGGGCTGAGATGGGGAATCGCTGAATTTTGGACTCGGCCGGTGACAAAATGTTCCAAACACACCCCATGCACAACTCCACCGGGGAAGGTGCCAGACAGGAGTTCTCTTAGTAGTTTTTACACTACCTTGGTAGGCACCTGAAAGGCACCACAAAAGTTGTTCTACCTGCTTTCTGGGCTGAGATGGGGAACCGCTGAATTTTGGAGTCGGCTGGTGACAAAATGTTCCAAACACACCCCATGCACAACTCCACCGGGGAAGGTGCCAGACAGGAGTTCTCCTGGTAGTTTTTACACTACCTTGGTAGGCAGCTGAAAGGCACCACAAAAGTTGTTCTACCTGCTTTCTGGGCTGAGATGGGGAACAGCTGAATTTTGGAGTCGGCCGGTGACAAAATGTTCCAAACACACCCCATGCACAACTCCACCGGGGAAGGTGCCAGACAGGAGTTCTCCTGGTAGTTTTTACATTGCTCCGGTAGGCATCTGAAAGACACCACAAAAGTTGTTCTACCTGCTTTCTGGGCTGAGATGGGGAATCGCTGAATTTTGGACTCGGCCGGTGACAAAATGTTCCAAACACACCCCCTGCACAACTCCACCGGGGAAGGTGCCAGACAGGAGTTCTCTTAGTAGTTTTTACACTACCTTGGTAGGCAGCTGAAAGGCACCACAAAAGTTGTTCTACCTGCTTTCTGGGCTGAGATGGGGAACCGCTGAATTTTGGAGTCGGGGCGGTGACAAAATGTTCCAAACACACCCCATGCACAACTCCACCGGGGAAGGTGCCAGGCAGGAGTTCTCTTGGTAGTTTTTACACTACCTTGGTAGGCATTTGAAAGGCACCACAAAAGTTGTTCTACCTGCTTTCTGGGCTGAGATGGGGAACCGCTGAATTTTTGGACTCGGCTGGTGACAAAATATTCCGAACACACCCCATGCACAACTCCACCGGGGAAGGTGCCAGACAGGAGTTCTCCTGTAGTTTTTACATTGCTCCGGTAGGCAGCTGAAAGACACCACAAAAGTTGTTCTACCTGCTTTCTGGGCTGAGATGGGGAAACGCTGAATTTTGGACTCGGCCGGTGACAAAATGTTCCAAACACACCCCATGCACAACTCCACCGGGGAAGGTGCCAGACAGGAGTTCTCTTAATAGTTTTTACACTACCTTGGTAGGCAGCTGAAAGGCACCACAAAAGTTGTTCTACCTGCTTTCTGGGCTGAGATGGGGAACAGCTGAATTTTGGAGTCGGCCGGTGACAAAATGTTCCAAACACACCCCATGCACAACTCCACTAGCGAAGGTGCCAGGGACGAGCTCTTTTGGTAGTTTTTACATTGCTCCGGTAGGCATCAAAAGGACACCACAAAAGTTGTTCTTCCTGCTTTCGGGGCTGAGATGGGGAATCGCTGAATTTTGGACTCGGCCGGTGACAAAATGTTCCAAACACACCCCATGCAGAACTCCACCGGGGAAGGTGCCAGACAGGAGTTCTCTTGGTAGTTTTTACACTACCTTGGTAGGCACCTGAAAGGCACCACAAAAGTTGTTCTACCTGCTTTCTGGGCTGAGATGGGGAACCGCTGAATTTTGGAGTCGGCTGGTGACAAAATGTTCCAAACACACCCCATGCACAACTCCACCGGGGAAGGTGCCAGACAGGAGTTCTCCTGGTAGTTTTTACATTGCTCTGGTAGGCAGCTGAAAGGCACCACAAAAGTTGTTCTACCTGCTTTCTGGGCTGAGATGGGGAACAGCTGAATTTTGGAGTCGGCCGGTGACAAAATGTTCCAAACACACCCCATGCACAACTCCACCGGGGAAGGTGCCAGGGACGAGCTCTTTTGGTAGTTTTTACATTGCTCCGGTAGGCATCAAAAGGACACCACAAAAGTTGTTCTACCTGCTTTCTGGGCTGAGATGGGGAATCGCTGAATTTTGGACTCGGCCGGTGACAAAATGTTCCAAACACACCCCATGCACAACTCCACCGGGGAAGGTGCCAGGCAGGAGTTCTCTTGGTAGTTTTTACACTACCTTGGTAGGCAGCTAAAAGGCACCACAAAAGTTGTTCTACCTGCTTTCTGGGCTGAGATGGGGAACCGCTGAATTTTGGAGTCGGCTGGTGACAAAATGTTCCAAACACAACCCATGCACAACTCCACCGGGGAAGGTGCCAGACAGGAGTTCTCCTGGTAGTTTTTACATTGCTCTGGTAGGCATCTGAAAGACACCACAAAAGTTGTTCTACCTGCTTTCTGGGCTGAGATGGGGAACAGCTGAATTTTGGAGTCGGCCGGTGACAAAATGTTCCAAACACACCCCATGCACAACTCCACTAGCGAAGGTGCCAGGGACGAGCTCTTTTGGTAGTTTTTACATTGCTCCGGTAGGCATCAAAAGGACACCACAAAAGTTGTTCTTCCTGCTTTCGGGGCTGAGATGGGGAATCGCTGAATTTTGGACTCGGCCGGTGACAAAATGTTCCAAACACACCCCATGCAGAACTCCACCGGGGAAGGTGCCAGACAGGAGTTCTCTTGGTAGTTTTTACACTACCTTGGTAGGCACCTGAAAGGCACCACAAAAGTTGTTCTACCTGCTTTCTGGGCTGAGATGGGGAACCGCTGAATTTTGGAGTCGGCTGGTGACAAAATGTTCCAAACACACCCCATGCACAACTCCACCGGGGAAGGTGCCAGACAGGAGTTCTCCTGGTAGTTTTTACATTGCTCTGGTAGGCAGCTGAAAGGCACCACAAAAGTTGTTCTACCTGCTTTCTGGGCTGAGATGGGGAACAGCTGAATTTTGGAGTCGGCCGGTGACAAAATGTTCCAAACACACCCCCATGCACAACTCCACCGGGGAAGGTGCCAGGGACGAGCTCTTTTGGTAGTTTTTACATTGCTCCGGTAGGCATCAAAAGGACACCACAAAAGTTGTTCTACCTGCTTTCTGGGCTGAGATGGGGAATCGCTGAATTTTGGACTCGGCCGGTGACAAAATGTTCCAAACACACCCCATGCACAACTCCACCGGGGAAGGTGCCAGGCAGGAGTTCTCTTGGTAGTTTTTACACTACCTTGGTAGGCAGCTAAAAGGCACCACAAAAGTTGTTCTACCTGCTTTCTGGGCTGAGATGGGGAACCGCTGAATTTTGGAGTCGGCTGGTGACAAAATGTTCCAAACACACCCCATGCACAACTCCACCGGGGAAGGTGCCAGACAGGAGTTCTCCTGGTAGTTTTTACATTGCTCTGGTAGGCATCTGAAAGACACCACAAAAGTTGTTCTACCTGCTTTCTGGGCTGAGATGGGGAACCGCTGAATTTTGGACTCGGCCGGTGACAAAATGTTCCAAACACACCCCCTGCACAACTCCACCGGGGAAGGTTCCAGACAGGAGTTCTCTTAGTAGTTTTTACACTACCTTGGTAGGCAGCTGAAAGGCACCACAAAAGTTGTTCTACCTGCTTTCTGGGCTGAGATGGGGAACCGCTGAATTTTGGAGTCGGCCGGTGACAAAATGTTCCAAACACACCCCATGCACAACTCCACCGGGGAAGGTGCCAGACAGGAGTTCCCTGGTAGTTTTTACACTACCTTGGTAGGCAGCTGAAAGGCACCACAAAAGTTGTTCTACCTGCTTTCTGGGCTGAGATGGGGAACCGCTGAATTTTGGACTCTGCTGGTGACAAAATGTTCCAAACACACCCCATGCACAACTCCACTAGCGAAGGTGCCAGGGACGAGCTCTGTTGGTAGTTTTTTACATTGCTCCGGTAGGCATCAAAAGGACACCACAAAAGTTGTTCTACCTGCTTTCTGGCCTGAGATGGGGAATCGCTGAATTTTGGACTCGGCCGGTGACAAAATGTTCCAAAGACACCCCATGCACAACTCCACCGGGGAAGGTGCCAGGCAGGAGTTCTCTTGGTAGTTTTTACACTACCTTGGTAGGCATTTGAAAGGCACCACAAAAGTTGTTCTACCTGCTTTCTGGGCTGAGATGGGGAACCGCTGAATTTTGGACTCGGCCAGTGACAAAATGTTCCAAACACATCCCATGCACAACTCCACCGGGGAAGGTGCCAGGCAGGAGTTCTCTTGGTAGTTTTTACACTACCTTGGTAGGCAGCTGAAAGACACCACAAAAGTTGTTCTACCTGCTTTCTGGGCTGAGATGGGGAACCGCTGAATTTTTGGACTCGGCTGGTGACAAAATGTTCCAAACACACCCCATGCACAACTCCACCGGGGAAGGTGCCAGACAGGAGTTCTCCTGGTAGTTTTTACATTGCTCCGGTAGGCATCTGAAAGACACCACAAAAGTTGTTCTACCTGCTTTCTGGGCTGAGATGGGGAACCGCTGAATTTTGGACTCGGCCAGTGGCAAAATGTTCCAAAGACACCCCATGCACAACTCCACCGGGGAAGGTGCCAGACAGGAGTTCTCTTAGTAGTTTTTACACTACATTGGTAGGCACCTGAAAGGCACCACAAAAGTTGTTCTACCTGCTTTCTGGGCTGAGATGGGGAACCGCTGAATTTTGGACTCGGCCGGTGACAAAATGTTCCGAACACACCCCATGCACAACTCCACCGGGGAAGGTGCCAGACAGGAGTTCTCCTGGTAGTTTTTACATTGCTCCGGTAGGCATCTGAAAGACACCACAAAAGTTGTTCTACCTGCTTTCTGGGCTGAGATGGGGAACCGCTGAATTTTGGAGTCGCCCGGTGACAAAATGTTCCAAACACACCCCATGCACAACTCCACCGGGGAAGGTGCCAGACAGGAGTTCTCTTAATAGTTTTTACACTACCTTGGTAGGCAGCTGAAAGGCACCACAAAAGTTGTTCTACCTGCTTTCTGGGCTGAGATGGGGAATCGCTGAATTTTGGACTCGGCTGGTGACAAAATGTTCCAAACACACCCCCTGCACAACTCCACCGGGGAAGGTGCCAGACAGGAGTTCTCCTGGTAGTTTTTACATTGCTCCGCTAGGCATCTGAAAGACACCACAAAAGTTGTTCTATCTGCTTTCTGGGCTGAGATGGGGAATCGCTGAATTTTGGACTCGGCCGGTGACAAAATGTTCCAAAGACACCCCATGCACAACTCCACCGGGGAATGTGCCAGACAAGCGTTCTCTTGGTAGTTTTTACACTACCTTGGTAGGCATCTGAAAGACACCACAAAAGTTGTTCTACCTGCTTTCTGGGCTGAGATGGGGAAACGCTGAATTTTGGACTCGGCTGGTGACAAAATGTTCCAAACACACCCCATGCACAACTCCACCGGGGAAGGTGCCAGACAGGAGTTCTCCTGATAGTTTTTACATTGCTCCGGTAGGCATCTGAAAGACACTACAAAAGTTGTTCTACCTGCTTTCTGGGCTGAGATGGGGAACCGCTGAATTTTGGACTCGGCTGGTGACAAAATGTTCCAAACACACCCCCTGCACAACTCCACCACGGAAGGTGCCAGACAGGAGTTCTCCTGGTAGTTTTTAAATTGCTCCGGTAGGCATCTGAAAGACACCACAAAAGTTGTTCTACCTGCTTTCTGGGCTGAGATGGGGAACCGCTGAATTTTGGACTCGGCCGGTGACAAAATGTTCCAAACACACCCCATGCACAACTCCACTAGCGAAGGTGCCAGGGACGAGCTCTGCTGGTAGTTTTTACATTGCTCCGGTAGGCAGCTGAAAGACACCACAAAAGTTGTTCTACCTGCTTTCTGGGCTGAGATGGGGAACCGCTGAATTTTGGACTCGGCCGGTGACAAAATGTTCCAAACACACCCCCTGCACAACTCCACCGGGGAAGGTGCCAGACAGGAGTTCTCTTGGTAGTTTTTACACTACCTTGGTAGGCAGCTGAAAGGCACCACAAAAGTTGTTCTACCTGCTTTCTGGGCTGAGATGGGGATCCGCTGAATTTTGGAGTCGGCTGGTGACAAAATGTTCCAAACACACCCCATGCACAACTCCACCGGGGAAGGTGCCAGACAGGAGTTCTCCTGGTAGTTTTTACATTGCTCCGGTAGGCATCTGAAAGACACCACAAAAGTTGTTCTACCTGCTTTCTGGGCTGAGATGGGGAACCGCTGAATTTTGGACTGGGCCAGTGACAAAATGTTCCAAAGACACCCCATGCACAACTCCACCGGGGAAGGTGCCAGACAGGAGTTCTCTTAATAGTTTTTACACTACCTTGGTAGGCACCTGAAAGGCACCGCAAAAGTTGTTCTACCTGCTTTCTGGGCTGAGATGGGGAACCGCTGAATTTTGGACTCGGCCGGTGACAAAATGTTCCAAACACACCCCCTGCACAACTCCACCGGGGAAGGTGCCAGGCAGGAGTTCTCTTGGTAGTTTTTACACTACCTTGGTAGGCAGCTGAAAGACACCACAAAAGTTGTTCTACCTGCTTTCTGGGCTGAGATGGGGAAACGCTGAATTTTTGGACTCGGCTGGTGACAAAATGTTCCGAACACACCCCATGCACAACTCCACCGGGGAAGGTGCCAGACAGGAGTTCTCCTGGTAGTTTTTACATTGCTCCGGTAGGCAGCTGAAAGACACCACAAAAGTTGTTCTACCTGCTTTCTGGGCTGAGATGGGGAACCGCTGAATTTTGGACTCGGCCGGTGACAAAATGTTCCAAAGACACCCCATGCACAACTCCACCGGGGAATGTGCCAGACAAGCGTTCCCTTGATAGTTTTTACACTACCTTGGTAGGCATCTGAAAGACACCACAAAAGTTGTTCTACCTGCTTTCTGGGCTGAGATGGGGAAACGCTGAATTTTGGAGTCGGCTGGTGACAATATGTTCCAAACACACCCCCTGCACAACTCCACCGGGGAAGGTGCCAGACAGGAGTTCTCCTGGTAGTTTTTACATTGCTCCGCTAGGCATCTGAAAGACACCACAAAAGTTGTTCTATCTGCTTTCTGGGCTGAGATGGGGAATCGCTGAATTTTGGACTCGGCCGGTGACAAAATGTTCCAAAGACACCCCATGCACAACTCCACCGGGGAATGTGCCAGACAAGCGTTCTCCTGGTAGATTTTACACTACCTTGGTAGGCATCTGAAAGACACCACAAAAGTTGTTCTACCTGCTTTCTGGGCTGAGATGGGGAAACGCTGAATTTTGGAGTCGGCTGGTGACAAAATGTTCCAAACACACCCCATGCACAACTCCACCGGGGAAGGTGCCAGACAGGAGTTCTCCTGGTAGTTTTTACATTGCTCCGGTAGGCATCTGAAAGACACCACAAAAGTTGTTCTACCTGCTTTCTGGGCTGAGATGGGGAACCGCTGAATTTTGGACTCGGCTGGTGACAAAATATTCCAAACACACCCCCTGCACAACTCCACCGGGGAAGGTGCCAGACAGGAGTTCTCCTGGTAGTTTTTAAATTGCTCCGGTAGGCATCTGAAAGACACCACAAAAGTTGTTCTACCTGCTTTCTGGGCTGAGATGGGGAATCGCTGAATTTTGGAGTCGGCCGGTGACAAAATGTTCCAAACACACCCCCTGCACAACTCCACCGGGGAAGGTTCCAGACAGGAGTTCTCTTAGTAGTTTTTACACTACCTTGGTAGGCAGCTGAAAGGCACCACAAAAGTTGTTCTACCTGCTTTCTGGGCTGAGATGGGGAACCGCTGAATTTTGGACTCTGCTGGTGACAAAATGTTCCAAACACACCCCATGCACAACTCCACTAGCGAAGGTGCCAGGGACGAGCTCTGTTGGTAGTTTTTACATTGCTCCGGTAGGCATCAAAAGGACACCACAAAAGTTGTTCTACCTGCTTTCTGGCCTGAGATGGGGAACCGCTGAATTTTGGACTCGGCCAGTGACAAAATGTTCCAAAGACACCCCATGCACAACTCCACCGGGGAAGGTGCCAGACAGGAGTTCTCTTGGTAGTTTTTACACTACCTTGGTAGGCAGCTGAAAGGCACCACAAAAGTTGTTCTACCTGCTTTCTGGGCTGAGATGGGGAACCGCTGAATTTTGGAGTCGCCCGGTGACAAAATGTTCCAAAGACACCCCATGCACAACTCCACCGGGGAAGGTGCCAGACAGGAGTTCTCCTGGTAGTTTTTACACGACCTTGGTAGGCACCTGAAAGGCACCACAAAAGTTGTTCTACCTGCTTTCTGGGCTGAGATGGGGAATCGCTGAATTTTGGACTCGGCCAGTGACAAAATGTTCCAAACACACCCCATGCACAACTCCACCGGGGAAGGTGCCAGACAGGAGTTCTCTTAGTAGTTTTTACACTACATTGGTAGGCAGCTGAAAGGCACCACAAAAGTTGTTCTACCTGCTTTCTGGGCTGAGATGGGGAACCGCTGAATTTTGGACTCGGCCGGTGACAAAATGTTCCAAACACACCCCATGCACAACTCCACCGGGGAAGGTGCCAGACAGGAGTTCTCTTGGTAGTTTTTACACTACCTTGGTAGGCAGCTGAAAGACACCACAAAAGTTGTTCTACCTGCTTTCTGGGCTGAGATGGGGAACCGCTGAATTTTTGGACTCGGCTGGTGACAAAATGTTCCGAACACACCCCATGCACAACTCCACCGGGGAAGGTGCCAGACAGGAGTTCTCCTGGTAGTTTTTACATTGCTCCGGTAGGCATCTGAAAGACACCACAAAAGTTGTTCTACCTGCTTTCTGGGCTGAGATGGGGAACCGCTGAATTTTGGACTCGGCCGGTGACAAAATGTTCCAAACACACCCCATGCACAACTCCACCGGGGAAGGTGCCAGGCAGGAGTTCTCTTAATAGTTTTTACACTACCTTGGTAGGCAGCTGAAAGGCACCACAAAAGTTGTTCTACCTGCTTTCTGGGCTGAGATGGGGAAACGCTGAATTTTGGAGTCGGCTGGTGACAAAATGTTCCAAACACACCCCCTGCACAACTCCACCGGGGAAGGTGCCAGACAGGAGTTCTCCTGGTAGTTTTTACATTGCTCCGGTAGGCATCTGAAAGACACTACAAAAGTTGTTCTACCTGCTTTCTGGGCTGAGATGGGGAACCGCTGAATTTTGGACTCGGCTGGTGACAAAATGTTCCAAACACACCCCCTGCACAACTCCACCGGGGAAGGTGCCAGACAGGAGTTCTCCTGGTAGTTTTTAAATTGCTCCGGTAGGCATCTGAAAGACACCACAAAAGTTGTTCTACCTGCTTTCTGGGCTGAGATGGGGAATCGCTGAATTTTGGACTCGGCCGGTGACAAAATGTTCCAAACACACCCCATGCACAACTCCACTAGCGAAGGTGCCAGGGACGAGCTCTGTTGGTAGTTTTTACATTGCTCCGGTAGGCATCTGAAAGACACCACAAAAGTTGTTCTACCTGCTTTCTGGGCTGAGATGGGGAATCGCTGAATTTTGGACTCGGCCGGTGACAAAATGTTCCAAAGACACCCCATGCACAACTCCACCGGGGAAGGTGCCAGACAGGAGTTCTCTTAGTAGTTTTTACACTACATTGGTAGGCACCTGAAAGGCACCACAAAAGTTGTTCTACCTGCTTTCTGGGCTGAGATGGGGAACCGCTGAATTTTGGACTCGGCCGGTGACAAAATGTTCCAAACACACCCCATGCACAACTCCACCGGGGAAGGTGCCAGACAGGAGTTCTCTTAATAGTTTTTACACTACCTTGGTAGGCAGCTGAAAGGCACCACAAAAGTTGTTCTACCTGCTTTCTGGGCTGAGATGGGGAATCGCTGAATTTTGGAGTCGGCTGGTGACAAAATGTTCCAAACACACCCCCTGCACAACTCCACCGGGGAAGGTGCCAGACAGGAGTTCTCCTGGTAGTTTTTACATTGCTCCGCTAGGCATCTGAAAGACACCACAAAAGTTGTTCTATCTGCTTTCTGGGCTGAGATGGGGAATCGCTGAATTTTGGACTCGGCCGGTGACAAAATGTTCCAAAGACACCCCATGCACAACTCCACCGGGGAATGTGCCAGACAAGCGTTCTCTTGATAGTTTTTACACTACCTTGGTAGGCATCTGAAAGACACCACAAAAGTTGTTCTACCTGCTTTCTGGGCTGAGATGGGGAAACGCTGAATTTTGGAGTCGGCTGGTGACAAAATGTTCCAAACACACCCCATGCACAACTCCACCGGGGAAGGTGCCAGACAGGAGTTCTCCTGGTAGTTTTTACATTGCTCCGGTAGGCATCTGAAAGACACTACAAAAGTTGTTCTACCTGCTTTCTGGGCTGAGATGGGGAACCGCTGAATTTTGGACTCGGCTGGTGACAAAATGTTCCAAACACACCCCCTGCACAACTCCACCGGGGAAGGTGCCAGACAGGAGTTCTCCTGGTAGTTTTTAAATTGCTCCGGTAGGCATCTGAAAGACACCACAAAAGTTGTTCTACCTGCTTTCTGGGCTGAGATGGGGAACCGCTGAATTTTGGACTCGGCCGGTGACAAAATGTTCCAAACACACCCCATGCACAACTCCACTAGCGAAGGTGCCAGGGACGAGCTCTGCTGGTAGTTTTTACATTGCTCCGGTAGGCAGCTGAAAGACACCACAAAAGTTGTTCTACCTGCTTTCTGGGCTGAGATGGGGAACCGCTGAATTTTGGACTCGGCCGGTGACAAAATGTTCCAAACACACCCCCTGCACAACTCCACCGGGGAAGGTGCCAGACAGGAGTTCTCTTGGTAGTTTTTACACTACCTTGGTAGGCATTTGAAAGGCACCACAAAAGTTGTTCTACCTGCTTTCTGGGCTGAGATGGGGATCCGCTGAATTTTGGAGTCGGCTGGTGACAAAATGTTCCAAACACACCCCATGCACAACTCCACTAGCGAAGGTGCCAGGGACGAGCTCTGCTGGTAGTTTTTACATTGCTCCGGTAGGCAGCTGAAAGACACCACAAAAGTTGTTCTACCTGCTTTCTGGGCTGAGATGGGGAACCGCTGAATTTTGGACTCGGCCGGTGACAAAATGTTCCAAACACACCCCCTGCACAACTCCACCGGGGAAGGTGCCAGACAGGAGTTCTCTTGGTAGTTTTTACACTACCTTGGTAGGCATTTGAAAGGCACCACAAAAGTTGTTCTACCTGCTTTCTGGGCTGAGATGGGGATCCGCTGAATTTTGGAGTCGGCTGGTGACAAAATGTTCCAAACACACCCCATGCACAACTCCACCACGGAAGGTGCCAGACAGGAGTTCTCCTGGTAGTTTTTACACTACCTTGGTAGGCATCTGAAAGACACCACAAAAGTTGTTCTACCTGCTTTCTGGGCTGAGATGGGGAACCGCTGAATTTTGGACTGGGCCAGTGACAAAATGTTCCAAAGACACCCCATGCACAACTCCACCGGGGAAGGTGCCAGACAGGAGTTCTCTTAATAGTTTTTACACTACCTTGGTAGGCACCTGAAAGGCACCGCAAAAGTTGTTCTACCTGCTTTCTGGGCTGAGATGGGGAACCGCTGAATTTTGGACTCGGCCGGTGACAAAATGTTCCAAACACACCCCATGCACAACTCCACCGGGGAAGGTGCCAGGCAGGAGTTCTCTTGGTAGTTTTTACACTACCTTGGTAGGCAGCTGAAAGACACCACAAAAGTTGTTCTACCTGCTTTCTGGGCTGAGATGGGGAAACGCTGAATTTTTGGACTCGGCTGGTGACAAAATGTTCCGAACACACCCCATGCACAACTCCACCGGGGAAGGTGCCAGACAGGAGTTCTCCTGGTAGTTTTTACATTGCTCCGGTAGGCATCTGAAAGACACCACAAAAGTTGTTCTACCTGCTTTCTGGGCTGAGATGGGGAACCGCTGAATTTTGGACTCGGCCGGTGACAAAATGTTCCAAACACACCCCATGCACAACTCCACCGGGGAATGTGCCAGACAAGCGTTCCCTTGATAGTTTTTACACTACCTTGGTAGGCATCTGAAAGACACCACAAAAGTTGTTCTACCTGCTTTCTGGGCTGAGATGGGGAAACGCTGAATTTTGGAGTCGGCTGGTGACAAAATGTTCCAAACACACCCCCTGCACAACTCCACCGGGGAAGGTGCCAGACAGGAGTTCTCCTGGTAGTTTTTACATTGCTCCGGTAGGCATCTGAAAGACACTACAAAAGTTGTTCTACCTGCTTTCTGGGCTGAGATGGGGAATCGCTGAATTTTGGACTCGGCCGGTGACAAAATGTTCCAAACACACCCCCTGCACAACTCCACCGGGGAAGGTGCCAGACAGGAGTTCTCCTGGTAGTTTTTAAATTGCTCCGGTAGGCATCTGAAAGACACCACAAAAGTTGTTCTACCTGCTTTCTGGGCTGAGATGGGGAGCCGCTGAATTTTGGACTCGGCTGGTGACAAAATGTTCCAAACACACCCCCTGCACAACTCCACCGGGGAAGGTGCCAGACAGCAGTTCTCCTGGTAGATTTTACACTACCTTGGTAGGGAGCTGAAAGGCAGCACAAAAGTTGTTCTACCTGCTTTCTGGGCTGAGATGGGGAATCGCTGAATTTTGGACTCGGCCGGTGACAAAATGTTCCAAACACACCCCATGCACAACTCCACCGGGGAAGGTGCCAGACAGGAGTTCTCCTGGTAGTTTTTACACTACCTTGGTAGGCACCTGAAAGGCACCACAAAAGTTGTTCTACCTGCTTTCTGGGCTGAGATGGGGAACCGCTGAATTTTTGGACTCGGCTGGTGACAAAATGTTCCGAACACACCCCATGCACAACTCCACCGGGGAAGGTGCCAGACAGGAGTTCTCTTGGTAGTTTTTACATTGCTCCGGTAGGCATCTGAAAGACACCACAAAAGTTGTTCTACCTGCTTTCTGGGCTGAGATGGGGAACCGCTGAATTTTGGACTCGGCCGGTGACAAAATGTTCCAAACACACCCCCTGCACAACTCCACCGGGGAAGGTGCCAGACAGGAGTTCTCTTAATAGTTTTTACACTACCTTGGTAGGCACCTGAAAGGCACCACAAAAGTTGTTCTACCTGCTTTCTGGGCTGAGATGGGGAACCGCTGAATTTTGGACTCGGCTGGTGACAAAATGTTCCAAACACACCCCATGCACAACTCCACCACGGAAGGTGCCAGACAGGAGTTCTCCTGGTAGTTTTTACACTACCTTGGTAGGCATCTGAAAGACACCACAAAAGTTGTTCTACCTGCTTTCTGGGCTGAGATGGGATACCGCTGAATTTTGGACTCGGCCAGTGACAAAATGTTCCAAACACACCCCATGCACAACTCCACCGGGGAAGGTGCCAGGCAGGAGTTCTCTTGGTAGTTTTTACACTACCTTGGTAGGCATTTGAAAGGCACCACAAAAGTTGTTCTACCTGCTTTCTGGGCTGAGATGGGGAACCGCTGAATTTTGGACTCGGCCAGAGACAAAATGTTCCAAACACACCCCATGCACAACTCCACTAGCGAAGGTGCCAGGGACGAGCTCTGTTGGTAGTTTTTACATTGCTCCGGTAGGCATCTGAAAGACACCACAAAAGTTGTTCTACCTGCTTTCTGGGCTGAGATGGGGAACCGCTGAATTTTGGACTCGGCCGGTGACAAAATGTTCCAAACACACCCCATGCACAACTCCACCGGGGAAGGTGCCAGACAGGAGTTCTCTTAGTAGTTTTTACACTACATTGGTAGGCACCTGAAAGGCACCACAAAAGTTGTTCTACCTGCTTTCTGGGCTGAGATGGGGAACCGCTGAATTTTGGACTCGGCCGGTGACAAAATGTTCCAAACACACCCCATGCACAACTCCACCGGGGAAGGTGCCAGGCAGGAGTTCTCTTGGTAGTTTTTACACTACCTTGGTAGGCAGCTGAAAGACACCACAAAAGTTGTTCTACCTGCTTTCTGGGCTGAGATGGGGAACCGCTGAATTTTTGGACTCGGCTGGTGACAAAATGTTCCGAACACACCCCATGCACAACTCCACCGGGGAAGGTGCCAGACAGGAGTTCTCCTGGTAGTTTTTACATTGCTCCGGTAGGCATCTGAAAGACACCACAAAAGTTGTTCTACCTGCTTTCTGGGCTGAGATGGGGAACCGCTGAATTTTGGACTCGGCCGGTGACAAAATGTTCCAAACACACCCCATGCACAACTCCACCGGGGAAGGTGCCAGACAGGAGTTCTCTTAATAGTTTTTACACTACCTTGGTAGGCAGCTGAAAGGCACCACAAAAGTTGTTCTACCTGCTTTCTGGGCTGAGATGGGGAATCGCTGAATTTTGGAGTCGGCTGGTGACAAAATGTTCCAAACACACCCCCTGCACAACTCCACCGGGGAAGGTGCCAGACAGGAGTTCTCCTGGTAGTTTTTACATTGCTCCGCTAGGCATCTGAAAGACACCACAAAAGTTGTTCTATCTGCTTTCTGGGCTGAGATGGGGAATCGCTGAATTTTGGACTCGGCCGGTGACAAAATGTTCCAAAGACACCCCATGCACAACTCCACCGGGGAATGTGCCAGACAAGCGTTCTCTTGATAGTTTTTACACTACCTTGGTAGGCATCTGAAAGACACCACAAAAGTTGTTCTACCTGCTTTCTGGGCTGAGATGGGGAAACGCTGAATTTTGGAGTCGGCTGGTGACAAAATGTTCCAAACACACCCCATGCACAACTCCACCGGGGAAGGTGCCAGACAGGAGTTCTCCTGGTAGTTTTTACATTGCTCCGGTAGGCATCTGAAAGACACTACAAAAGTTGTTCTACCTGCTTTCTGGGCTGAGATGGGGAACCGCTGAATTTTGGACTCGGCTGGTGACAAAATGTTCCAAACACACCCCCTGCACAACTCCACCACGGAAGGTGCCAGACAGGAGTTCTCCTGGTAGTTTTTAAATTGCTCCGGTAGGCATCTGAAAGACACCACAAAAGTTGTTCTACCTGCTTTCTGGGCTGAGATGGGGAGCCGCTGAATTTTGGAGTCGGCCGGTGACAAAATGTTCCAAACACACCCCATGCACAACTCCACTAGCGAAGGTGCCAGGGACGAGCTCTGCTGGTAGTTTTTACATTGCTCCGGTAGGCAGCTGAAAGACACCACAAAAGTTGTTCTACCTGCTTTCTGGGCTGAGATGGGGAATCGCTGAATTTTGGACTCGGCCGGTGACAAAATGTTCCAAACACACCCCCTGCACAACTCCACCGGGGAAGGTGCCAGACAGGAGTTCTCTTGGTAGTTTTTACACTACCTTGGTAGGCATTTGAAAGGCACCACAAAAGTTGTTCTACCTGCTTTCTGGGCTGAGATGGGGATCCGCTGAATTTTGGAGTCGGCTGGTGACAAAATGTTCCAAACACACCCCATGCACAACTCCACCGGGGAAGGTGCCAGACAGGAGTTCTCCTGGTAGTTTTTACATTGCTCCGGTAGGCATCTGAAAGACACCACAAAAGTTGTTCTACCTGCTTTCTGGGCTGAGATGGGGAACCGCTGAATTTTGGACTGGGCCAGTGACAAAATGTTCCAAAGACACCCCATGCACAACTCCACCGGGGAAGGTGCCAGACAGGAGTTCTCTTAATAGTTTTTACACTACCTTGGTAGGCACCTGAAAGGCACCGCAAAAGTTGTTCTACCTGCTTTCTGGGCTGAGATGGGGAACCGCTGAATTTTGGAGTCGGCCGGTGACAAAATGTTCCAAACACACCCTCTGCACAACTCCACCGGGGAAGGTGCCAGACAGGAGTTCTCTTGGTAGTTTTTACACTACCTTGGTAGGCATTTGAAAGGCACCACAAAAGTTGTTCTACCTGCTTTCTGGGCTGAGATGGGGATCCGCTGAATTTTGGAGTCGGCTGGTGACAAAATGTTCCAAACACACCCCATGCACAACTCCACCGGGGAAGGTGCCAGACAGGAGTTCTCCTGGTAGTTTTTACATTGCTCCGGTAGGCATCTGAAAGACACCACAAAAGTTGTTCTACCTGCTTTCTGGGCTGAGATGGGGAACCGCTGAATTTTGGACTGGGCCAGTGACAAAATGTTCCAAAGACACCCCATGCACAACTCCACCGGGGAAGGTGCCAGACAGGAGTTCTCTTAATAGTTTTTACACTACCTTGGTAGGCACCTGAAAGGCACCGCAAAAGTTGTTCTACCTGCTTTCTGGGCTGAGATGGGGAACCGCTGAATTTTGGAGTCGGCCGGTGACAAAATGTTCCAAACACACCCCCTGCACAACTCCACCGGGGAAGGTGCCAGACAGGAGTTCTCTTAATAGTTTTTACACTACCTTGGTAGGCACCTGAAAGGCACCACAAAAGTTGTTCTACCTGCTTTCTGGGCTGAGATGGGGAACCGCTGAATTTTGGACTCGGCTGGTGACAAAATGTTCCGAACACACCCCATGCACAACTCCACCGGGGAAGGTGCCAGACAGGAGTTCTCCTGGTAGTTTTTACATTGCTCCGGTAGGCAGCTGAAAGACACCACAAAAGTTGTTCTACCTGCTTTCTGGGCTGAGATGGGGAACCGCTGAATTTTGGACTCGGCCGGTGACAAAATGTTCCAAACACACCCCATGCACAACTCCACCGGGGAAGGTGCCAGACAAGCGTTCCCTTGATAGTTTTTACACTACCTTGGTAGGCATCTGAAAGACACCACAAAAGTTGTTCTACCTGCTTTCTGGGCTGAGATGGGGAAACGCTGAATTTTGGAGTCGGCTGGTGACAAAATGTTCCAAACACACCCCATGCACAACTCCACCGGGGAAGGTGCCAGACAGGAGTTCTCCTGGTAGTTTTTACATTGCTCCGGTAGGCATCTGAAAGACACTACAAAAGTTGTTCTACCTGCTTTCTGGGCTGAGATGGGGAACAGCTGAATTTTGGACTCGGCCGGTGACAAAATGTTCCAAACACACCCCCTGCACAACTCCACCGGGGAAGGTGCCAGACAGGAGTTCTCCTGGTAGTTTTTACATTGCTCCGGTAGGCATCTGAAAGACACCAAAAAAGTTGTTCTACCTGCTTTCTGGGCTGAGATGGGGAACCGCTGAATTTTGGAGTCGGCTGGTGACAAAATGTTCCAAACACACCCCATGCACAACTCCACCGGGGAAGGTGCCAGACAGGAGTTCTCCTGGTAGTTTTTACATTGCTCCGGTAGGCATCTGAAAGACACCACAAAAGTTGTTCTACCTGCTTTCTGGGCTGAGATGGGGAATCGCTGAATTTTGGACTCGGCTGGTGAAAAAATGTTCCAAAGACACCCCATGCACAACTCCACCGGGGAAGGTGCCAGACAGGAGTTCTCTTAGTAGTTTTTACACTACCTTGGTAGGCATCTAAAAGACACCACAAAAGTTGTTCTACCTGCTTTCTGGGCTGAGATGGGGAAACGCTGAATTTTGGACTCGGCCAGTGACAAAATGTTCCAAACACATCCCCTGCACAACTCCACCGGGGAAGGTGCCAGACAGGAGTTCTCCTGGTAGTTTTTACATTGCTCCGGTAGGCATCTGAAAGACACCACAAAAGTTGTTCTACCTGCTTTCTGGGCTGAGATGGGGAACCGCTGAATTTTGGACTCGGCTGGTGACAAAATGTTCCAAACACACCCCCTGCACAACTCCACCGGGGAAGGTGCCAGACAGGAGTTCTCCTGGTAGATTTTACACTACCTTGGTAGGGAGCTGAAAGGCACCACAAAAGTTGTTCTACCTGCTTTCTGGGCTGAGATGGGGAACCGCTGAATTTTGGACTCGGCCGGTGACAAAATGTTCCAAACACACCCCATGCACAACTCCACCGGGGAAGGTGCCAGACAGGAGTTCTCCTGGTAGTTTTTACACTACCTTGGTAGGCACCTGAAAGGCACCACAAAAGTTGTTCTACCTGCTTTCTGGGCTGAGATGGGGAATCGCTGAATTTTGGACTCGGCCGGTGACAAAATGTTCCAAAGACACCCCATGCACAACTCCACCGGGGAAGGTGCCAGACAGGAGTTCTCCTGGTAGTTTTTACATTGCTCCGCTAGGCATCTGAAAGACACCACAAAAGTTGTTCTACCTGCTTTCTGGGCTGAGATGGGGAACCGCTGAATTTTGGAGTCGGCCGGTGACAAAATGTTCCAAACACACCCCATGCACAACTCCACTAGCGAAGGTGCCAGACAGGAGTTCTCCTGGTAGTTTTTACACTACCTTGGTAGGCACCTGAAAGGCACCACAAAAGTTGTTCTACCTGCTTTCTGGGCTGAGATGGGGAACCGCTGAATTTTGGACTCGGCCAGAGACAAAATGTTCCAAACACACCCCCTGCACAACTCCACCGGGGAAGGTGCCAGACAGGAGTTCTCCTGATAGTTTTTACATTGCTCCGGTAGGCATCTGAAAGACACCACAAAAGTTGTTTTACCTGCTTTCTGGGCTGAGATGGGGAATCGCTGAATTTTGGACTCGGCCGGTGACAAAATGTTCCAAACACACCCCCTGCAAAACTCCACCGGGGAAGGTGCCAGACAAGCGTTCTCTTGATAGTTTTTACACTACCTTGGTAGGCATCTAAAAGACACCACAAAAGTTGTTCTACCTGCTTTCTGGGCTGAGATGGGGAACAGCTGAATTTTGGACTCGGCCGGTGACAAAATGTTCCAAAGACACCCCCTGCACAACTATACCGGGGAAGGTGCCAGACAGGAGTTCTCCTGGTAGTTTTTACATTGCTCCGGTAGGCATCTAAAAGACACCACAAAAGATGTTCTACCTGCTTTCTGGGCTGAGATGGGGAACCGCTGAATTTTGGACTCGGCCGGTGACAAAATGTTCCAAACACACCCCCTGCACAACTCCACCGGGGAAGGTGCCAGACAGGAGTTCTCCTGGTAGTTTTTACACTACCTTGGTAGGCACCTGAAAGGCACCACAAAAGTTGTTCTACCTGCTTTCTGGGCTGAGATGGGGAATCGCTGAATTTTGGACTCGGCCGGTGACAAAATGTTCCAAAGACACCCCATGCACAACTCCACCGGGGAAGGTGCCAGGCAGGAGTTCTCCTGGTAGTTTTTACATTGCTCCGGTAGGCATCTGAAAGACACCACAAAAGTTGTTCTACCTGCTTTCTGGGCTGAGATGGGGAACCGCTGAATTTTGGACTCGGCCGGTGACAAAATGTTCCAAACACACCCCCTGCACAACTCCACCGGGGAAGGTGCCAGACAGGAGTTCTCTTAGTAGTTTTTACACTACCTTGGTAGGCATTTGAAAGGCACCACAAAAGTTGTTCTACCTGCTTTCTGGGCTGAGATGGGGAACCGCTGAATTTTGGACTCGGCCGGTGACAAAATGTTCCAAACACACCCCATGCACAACTCCACTAGCGAAGGTGCCAGACAGGAGTTCTCCTGGTAGTTTTTACACTACCTTGGTAGGCACCTGAAAGGCACCACAAAAGTTGTTCTACCTGCTTTCTGGGCTGAGATGGGGAACCGCTGAATTTTGGACTCGGCCGGTGACAAAATGTTCCAAACACACCCCATGCACAACTCCACCGGGGAAGGTGCCAGGCAGGAGTTCTCTTGGTAGTTTTTACACTACCTTGGTAGGCATTTGAAAGACACCAAAAAAGTTGTTCTACCTGCTTTCTGGGCTGAGATGGGGAACCGCTGAATTTTTGGGCTCGGCTGGTGACAAAATATTCCGAACACACCCCATGCACAACTCCACCGGGGAAGGTGCCAGACAGGAGTTCTCCTGTAGTTTTTACATTGCTCCGGTAGGCAGCTGAAAGACACCACAAAAGTTGTTCTACCTGCTTTCTGGGCTGAGATGGGGAAACGCTGAATTTTGGACTCGGCCGGTGACAAAATGTTCCAAAGACACCCCCTGCACAACTATACCGGGGAAGGTGCCAGACAGGAGTTCTCCTGGTAGTTTTTATATTGCTCCGGTAGGCATCTAAAAGACACCACAAAAGATGTTCTACCTGCTTTCTGGGCTGAGATGGGGAACCGCTGAATTTTGGACTCGGCCGGTGACAAAATGTTCCAAACACACCCCCTGCACAACTCCACCGGGGAAGGTGCCAGACAGGAGTTCTCTTAGTAGTTTTTACACTACCTTGGTAGGCACCTGAAAGGCACCACAAAAGTTGTTCTACCTGCTTTCTGGGCTGAGATGGGGAATCGCTGAATTTTGGACTCGGCCGGTGACAAAATGTTCCAAAGACACCCCATGCACAACTCCACCGGGGAAGGTGCCAGGCGGGAGTTCTCCTGGTAGTTTTTACATTGCTCCGGTAGGCATCTGAAAGACACCACAAAAGTTGTTCTACCTGCTTTCTGGGCTGAGATGGGGAACCGCTGAATTTTGGACTCGGCCGGTGACAAAATGTTCCAAACACACCCCCTGCACAACTCCACCGGGGAAGGTGCCAGACAGGAGTTCTCTTAGTAGTTTTTACACTACCTTGGTAGGCACCTGAAAGGCACCACAAAAGTTGTTCTACCTGCTTTCTGGGCTGAGATGGGGAATCGCTGAATTTTGGACTCGGCCGGTGACAAAATGTTCCAAAGACACCCCATGCACAACTCCACCGGGGAAGGTGCCAGACAGGAGTTCTCCTGGTAGTTTTTACATTGCTCCGCTAGGCATCTGAAAGACACCACAAAAGTTGTTCTACCTGCTTTCTGGGCTGAGATGGGGAACCGCTGAATTTTGGAGTCGGCCGGTGACAAAATGTTCCAAACACACCCCATGCACAACTCCACTAGCGAAGGTGCCAGACAGGAGTTCTCCTGGTAGTTTTTACACTACCTTGGTAGGCACCTGAAAGGCACCACAAAAGTTGTTCTACCTGCTTTCTGGGCTGAGATGGGGAACCGCTGAATTTTGGACTCGGCCAGAGACAAAATGTTCCAAACACACCCCCTGCACAACTCCACCGGGGAAGGTGCCAGACAGGAGTTCTCCTGATAGTTTTTACATTGCTCCGGTAGGCATCTGAAAGACACCACAAAAGTTGTTCTACCTGCTTTCTGGGCTGAGATGGGGAATCGCTGAATTTTGGACTCGGCCGGTGACAAAATGTTCCAAACACACCCCCTGCAAAACTCCACCGGGGAAGGTGCCAGACAAGCGTTCTCTTGATAGTTTTTACACTACCTTGGTAGGCATCTAAAAGACACCACAAAAGTTGTTCTACCTGCTTTCTGGGCTGAGATGGGGAACAGCTGAATTTTGGACTCGGCCGGTGACAAAATGTTCCAAAGACACCCCCTGCACAACTATACCGGGGAAGGTGCCAGACAGGAGTTCTCCTGGTAGTTTTTACATTGCTCCGGTAGGCATCTAAAAGACACCACAAAAGATGTTCTACCTGCTTTCTGGGCTGAGATGGGGAACCGCTGAATTTTGGACTCGGCCGGTGACAAAATGTTCCAAACACACCCCCTGCACAACTCCACCGGGGAAGGTGCCAGACAGGAGTTCTCCTGGTAGTTTTTACACTACCTTGGTAGGCACCTGAAAGGCACCACAAAAGTTGTTCTACCTGCTTTCTGGGCTGAGATGGGGAATCGCTGAATTTTGGACTCGGCCGGTGACAAAATGTTCCAAAGACACCCCATGCACAACTCCACCGGGGAAGGTGCCAGGCAGGAGTTCTCCTGGTAGTTTTTACATTGCTCCGGTAGGCATCTGAAAGACACCACAAAAGTTGTTCTACCTGCTTTCTGGGCTGAGATGGGGAACCGCTGAATTTTGGAGTCGGCCGGTGACAAAATGTTCCAAACACACCCCCTGCACAACTCCACCGGGGAAGGTGCCAGACAGGAGTTCTCTTAGTAGTTTTTACACTACCTTGGTAGGCATTTGAAAGGCACCACAAAAGTTGTTCTACCTGCTTTCTGGGCTGAGATGGGGAACCGCTGAATTTTGGACTCGGCCGGTGACAAAATGTTCCAAACACACCCCATGCACAACTCCACTAGCGAAGGTGCCAGACAGGAGTTCTCCTGGTAGTTTTTACACTACCTTGGTAGGCACCTGAAAGGCACCACAAAAGTTGTTCTACCTGCTTTCTGGGCTGAGATGGGGAACCGCTGAATTTTGGACTCGGCCGGTGACAAAATGTTCCAAACACACCCCATGCACAACTCCACCGGGGAAGGTGCCAGGCAGGAGTTCTCTTGGTAGTTTTTACACTACCTTGGTAGGCATTTGAAAGACACCAAAAAAGTTGTTCTACCTGCTTTCTGGGCTGAGATGGGGAACCGCTGAATTTTTGGGCTCGGCTGGTGACAAAATATTCCGAACACACCCCATGCACAACTCCACCGGGGAAGGTGCCAGACAGGAGTTCTCCTGTAGTTTTTACATTGCTCCGGTAGGCAGCTGAAAGACACCACAAAAGTTGTTCTACCTGCTTTCTGGGCTGAGATGGGGAATCGCTGAATTTTGGACTCGGCCGGTGACAAAATGTTCCAAAGACACCCCATGCACAACTCCACCGGGGAAGGTGCCAGGCGGGAGTTCTCCTGGTAGTTTTTACATTGCTCCGGTAGGCATCTGAAAGACACCACAAAAGTTGTTCTACCTGCTTTCTGGGCTGAGATGGGGAACCGCTGAATTTTGGACTCGGCCGGTGACAAAATGTTCCAAACACACCCCCTGCACAACTCCACCGGGGAAGGTGCCAGACAGGAGTTCTCTTAGTAGTTTTTACACTACCTTGGTAGGCAGCTGAAAGGCACCACAAAAGTTGTTCTACCTGCTTTCTGGGCTGAGATGGGGAACCGCTGAATTTTGGACTCGGCCGGTGACAAAATGTTCCAAACACACCCCATGCACAACTCCACTAGCGAAGGTGCCAGACAGGAGTTCTCCTGGTAGTTTTTACACTACCTTGGTAGGCACCTGAAAGGCACCACAAAAGTTGTTCTACCTGCTTTCTGGGCTGAGATGGGGAACCGCTGAATTTTGGAGTCGCCCGGTGACAAAATGTTCCAAACACACCCCATGCACAACTCCACCGGGGAAGGTGCCAGGCAGGAGTTCTCTTGATAGTTTTTACACTACCTTGGTAGGCATTTGAAAGGCACCACAAAAGTTGTTCTACCTGCTTTCTGGGCTGAGATGGGGAACCGCTGAATTTTTGGGCTCGGCTGGTGACAAAATATTCCGAACACACCCCATGCACAACTCCACCGGGGAAGGTGCCAGACAGGAGTTCTCCTGTAGTTTTTACATTGCTCCGGTAGGCAGCTGAAAGACACCACAAAAGTTGTTCTACCTGCTTTCTGGGCTGAGATGGGGAAACGCTGAATTTTGGACTCGGCCGGTGACAAAATGTTCCAAACACACCCCATGCACAACTCCACTAGCGAAGGTGCCAGGGACGAGCTCTGTTGGTAGTTTTTACATTGCTCCGGTAGGCATCAAAAGGACACCACAAAAGTTGTTCTACCTGCTTTCTGGGCTGAGATGGGGAACCGCTGAATTTTGGACTCGGCCGGTGACAAAATGTTCCAAACACACCCCATGCACAACTCCACCGGGGAAGGTGCCAGGCAGGAGTTCTCTTGGTAGTTTTTACACTACCTTGGTAGGCAGCTGAAAGACACCACAAAAGTTGTTCTACCTGCTTTCTGGGCTGAGATGGGGAACCGCTGAATTTTTGGACTCGGCTGGTGACAAAATGTTCCGAACACACCCCATGCACAACTCCACCGGGGAAGGTGCCAGACAGGAGTTCTCCTGGTAGTTTTTACATTGCTCCGGTAGGCAGCTGAAAGACACCACAAAAGTTGTTCTACCTGCTTTCTGGGCTGAGATGGGGAACCGCTGAATTTTGGACTCGGCCGGTGACAAAATGTTCCAAACACACCCCATGCACAACTCCACCGGGGAAGGTGCCAGACAGGAGTTCTCTTAATAGTTTTTACACTACCTTGGTAGGCAGCTGAAAGGCACCACAAAAGTTGTTCTACCTGCTTTCTGGGCTGAGATGGGGAATCGCCGAATTTTGGAGTCGGCTGGTGACAAAATGTTCCAAACACACCCCCTGCACAACTCCACCGGGGAAGGTGCCAGACAGGAGTTCTCCTGGTAGTTTTTACATTGCTCCGGTAGGCATCTGAAAGACACCACAAAAGTTGTTCTATCTGCTTTCTGGGCTGAGATGGGGAACCGCTGAATTTTGGACTCGGCTGGTGACAAAATGTTCCAAACACACCCCCTGCACAACTCCACCGGGGAAGGTGCCAGACAGGAGTTCTCTTGGTAGTTTTTAAATTGCTCCGGTAGGCATCTGAAAGACACGGCAAAAGTTGTTCTACCTGCTTTCTGGGCTGAGATGGGGAACCGCTGAATTTTGGAGTCGGCCGGTGACAAAATGTTCCAAACACACCCCATGCACAACTCCACTAGCGAAGGTGCCAGGGACGAGCTCTGTTGGTAGTTTTTACATTGCTCCGGTAGGCAGCTGAAAGACACCACAAAAGTTGTTCTACCTGCTTTCTGGGCTGAGATGGGGAACTGCTGAATTTTGGACTCGGCCGGTGACAAAATGTTCCAAACACACCCCCTGCACAACTCCACCGGGGAAGGTGCCAGACAGGAGTTCTCTTGGTAGTTTTTACACTACCTTGGTAGGCATTTGAAAGGCACCACAAAAGTTGTTCTACCTGCTTTCTGGGCTGAGATGGGGATCCGCTGAATTTTGGAGTCGGCTGGTGACAAAATGTTCCAAACACACCCCATGCACAACTCCACCGGGGAAGGTGCCAGACAGGAGTTCTCCTGGTAGTTTTTACATTGCTCCGGTAGGCATCTGAAAGACACCACAAAAGTTGTTCTACCTGCTTTCTGGGCTGAGATGGGGAACCGCTGAATTTTGGACTGGGCCAGTGACAAAATGTTCCAAAGACACCCCATGCACAACTCCACCGGGGAAGGTGCCAGACAGGAGTTCTCTTAATAGTTTTTACACTACCTTGGTAGGCACCTGAAAGGCACCGCAAAAGTTGTTCTACCTGCTTTCTGGGCTGAGATGGGGAACCGCTGAATTTTGGACTCGGCCGGTGACAAAATGTTCCAAACACACCCCATGCACAACTCCACCGGGGAAGGTGCCAGGCAGGAGTTCTCTTGGTAGTTTTTACACTACCTTGGTAGGCAGCTGAAAGACACCACAAAAGTTGTTCTACCTGCTTTCTGGGCTGAGATGGGGAAACGCTGAATTTTTGGACTCGGCTGGTGACAAAATGTTCCGAACACACCCCATGCACAACTCCACCGGGGAAGGTGCCAGGCAGGAGTTCTCTTGGTAGTTTTTACACTACCTTGGTAGGCATTTGAAAGGCACCACAAAAGTTGTTCTACCTGCTTTCTGGGCTGAGATGGGGAACCGCTGAATTTTGGACTCGGCCGGTGACAAAATGTTCCAAACACACCCCATGCACAACTCCACCGGGGAAGGTGCCAGACAGGAGTTCTCTTAATAGTTTTTACACTACCTTGGTAGGCAGCTAAAAGGCACCACAAAAGTTGTTCTACCTGCTTTCTGGGCTGAGATGGGGAACAGCTGAATTTTGGAGTCGGCCGGTGACAAAATGTTCCAAACACACCCCATGCACAACTCCACTAGCGAAGGTGCCAGGGACGAGCTCTGTTGGTAGTTTTTACATTGCTCCGGTAGGCATCAAAAGGACACCACAAAAGTTGTTCTACCTGCTTTCTGGGCTGAGATGGGGAATCGCTGAATTTTGGACTCGGCCGGTGACAAAATGTTCCAAACACACCCCATGCACAACTCCACCGGGGAAGGTGCCAGGCAGGAGTTCTCTTGGTAGTTTTTACACTACCTTGGTAGGCATTTGAAAGGCACCACAAAAGTTGTTCTACCTGCTTTCTGGGCTGAGATGGGGAACCGCTGAATTTTGGACTCGGCTGGTGACAAAATGTTCCAAACACACCCCATGCACAACTCCACCGGGGAAGGTGCCAGACAGGAGTTCTCCTGGTAGTTTTTACATTGCTCCGGTAGGCATCTGAAAGACACCACAAAAGTTGTTCTACCTGCTTTCTGGGCTGAGATGGGGAACCGCTGAATTTTGGACTCGGCCGGTGACAAAATGTTCCAAAGACACCCCATGCACAACTCCACCGGGGAAGGTGCCAGACAGGAGTTCTCTTAGTAGTTTTTACACTACCTTGGTAGGCACCTGAAAGGCACCACAAAAGTTGTTCTACCTGCTTTCTGGGCTGAGATGGGGAAACGCTGAATTTTGGACTCGGCTGGTGACAAAATGTTCCAAACACACCCCATGCACAACTCCACCGGGGAAGGTGCCAGGCAGGAGTTCTCTTGGTAATTTTACACTACCTTGGTAGGCATTTGAAAGGCACCACAAAAGTTGTTCTACCTGCTTTCTGGGCTGAGATGGGGAAACGCTGAATTTTGGACTCGGCCGGTGACAAAATGTTCCAAACACACCCCCAGCACAACTCCACCGGGGAAGGTGCCAGACAGGAGTTCTCCTGGTAGATTTTACACTACCTTGGTAGGGAGCTGAAAGGCAGCACAAAAATTGTTCTACCTGCTTTCTGGGCTGAGATGGGGAATCGCTGAATTTTGGACTCGGCCGGTGACAAAATGTTCCAAACACACCCCATGCACAACTCCACCGGGGAAGGTGCCAGACAGGAGTTCTCCTGGTAGTTTTTACACTACCTTGGTAGGCACCTGAAAGGCACCACAAAAGTTGTTCTACCTGCTTTCTGGGCTGAGATGGGGAAACGCTGAATTTTGGACTCGGCCGGTGACAAAATGTTCCAAACACACCCCATGCACAACTCCACCGGGGAAGGTGCCAGACAGGAGTTCTCCTGGTAGTTTTTACATTGCTCCGCTAGGCATCTGAAAGACACCACAAAAGTTGTTCTACCTGCTTTCTGGGCTGAGATGGGGAACCGCTGAATTTTGGACTCGGCCGGTGACAAAATGTTCCAAACACACCCCATGCACAACTCCACTAGCGAAGGTGCCAGACAGGAGTTCTCCTGGTAGTTTTTACACTACCTTGGTAGGCACCTGAAAGGCACCACAAAAGTTGTTCTACCTGCTTTCTGGGCTGAGATGGGGAACCGCTGAATTTTGGACTCGGCCGGTGACAAAATGTTCCAAACACACCCCATGCACAACTCCACCGGGGAAGGTGCCAGGCAGGAGTTCTCTTGGTAGTTTTTACACTACCTTGGTAGGCATTTGAAAGGCACCACAAAAGTTGTTCTACCTGCTTTCTGGGCTGAGATGGGGAACCGCTGAATTTTGGACTCGGCCAGAGACAAAATGTTCCAAACACACCCCCTGCACAACTCCACCGGGGAAGGTGCCAGACAGGAGTTCTCCTGGTAGTTTTTACATTGCTCCGGTAGGCATCTGAAAGACACCACAAAAGTTGTTCTACCTGCTTTCTGGGCTGAGATGGGGAATCGCTGAATTTTGGACTCGGCCGGTGACAAAATGTTCCAAACACACCCCCTGCAAAACTCCACCGGGGAAGGTGCCAGACAAGCGTTCTCTTAATAGTTTTTACACTACCTTGGTAGGCATCTAAAAGACACCACAAAAGTTGTTCTACCTGCTTTCTGGGCTGAGATGGGGAACAGCTGAATTTTGGACTCGGCCGGTGACAAAATGTTCCAAAGACACCCCCTGCACAACTATACCGGGGAAGGTGCCAGACAGGAGTTCTCCTGGTAGTTTTTACATTGCTCCGGTAGGCATCTAAAAGACACCACAAAAGATGTTCTACCTGCTTTCTGGGCTGAGATGGGGAACCGCTGAATTTTGGACTCGGCCGGTGACAAAATGTTCCAAACACACCCCCTGCACAACTCCACCGGGGAAGGTGCCAGACAGGAGTTCTCTTAGTAGTTTTTACACTACCTTGGTAGGCACCTGAAAGGCACCACAAAAGTTGTTCTACCTGCTTTCTGGGCTGAGATGGGGAATCGCTGAATTTTGGACTCGGCCGGTGACAAAATGTTCCAAAGACACCCCATGCACAACTCCACCGGGGAAGGTGCCAGGCAGGAGTTCTCCTGGTAGTTTTTACATTGCTCCGGTAGGCATCTGAAAGACACCACAAAAGTTGTTCTACCTGCTTTCTGGGCTGAGATGGGGAACCGCTGAATTTTGGACTCGGCCGGTGACAAAATGTTCCAAACACACCCCCTGCACAACTCCACCGGGGAAGGTGCCAGACAGGAGTTCTCTTAGTAGTTTTTACACTACCTTGGTAGGCAGCTGAAAGACACCACAAAAGTTGTTCTACCTGCTTTCTGGGCTGAGATGGGGAACCGCTGAATTTTGGACTCAGCCGGTGACAAAATGTTCCAAACACACCCCATGCACAACTCCACTAGCGAAGGTGCCAGACAGGAGTTCTCCTGGTAGTTTTTACACTACCTTGGTAGGCACCTGAAAGGCACCACAAAAGTTGTTCTACCTGCTTTCTGGGCTGAGATGGGGAACCGCTGAATTTTGGACTCGGCCGGTGACAAAATGTTCCAAACACACCCCATGCACAACTCCACCGGGGAAGGTGCCAGGCAGGAGTTCTCTTGGTAGTTTTTACACTACCTTGGTAGGCATTTGAAAGACACCAAAAAAGTTGTTCTACCTGCTTTCTGGGCTGAGATGGGGAACCGCTGAATTTTGGAGTCGGCCGGTGACAAAATATTCCGAACACACCCCCTGCACAACTCCACCGGGGAAGGTGCCAGACAGGAGTTCTCCTGTAGTTTTTACATTGCTCCGGTAGGCAGCTGAAAGACACCACAAAAGTTGTTCTACCTGCTTTCTGGGCTGAGATGGGGAAACGCTGAATTTTGGACTCGGCCGGTGACAAAATGTTCCAAAGACACCCCCTGCACAACTATACCGGGGAAGGTGCCAGACAGGAGTTCTCCTGGTAGTTTTTACATTGCTCCGGTAGGCATCTAAAAGACACCACAAAAGATGTTCTACCTGCTTTCTGGGCTGAGATGGGGAACCGCTGAATTTTGGACTCGGCCGGTGACAAAATGTTCCAAACACACCCCCTGCACAACTCCACCGGGGAAGGTGCCAGACAGGAGTTCTCTTAGTAGTTTTTACACTACCTTGGTAGGCACCTGAAAGGCACCACAAAAGTTGTTCTACCTGCTTTCTGGGCTGAGATGGGGAATCGCTGAATTTTGGACTCGGCCGGTGACAAAATGTTCCAAAGACACCCCATGCACAACTCCACTAGCGAAGGTGCCAGACAGGAGTTCTCCTGGTAGTTTTTACATTGCTCCGCTAGGCATCTGAAAGACACCACAAAAGTTGTTCTACCTGCTTTCTGGGCTGAGATGGGGAACCGCTGAATTTTGGAGTCGGCCGGTGACAAAATGTTCCAAACACACCCCATGCACAACTCCACTAGCGAAGGTGCCAGACAGGAGTTCTCCTGGTAGTTTTTACACTACCTTGGTAGGCACCTGAAAGGCACCACAAAAGTTGTTCTACCTGCTTTCTGGGCTGAGATGGGGAACCGCTGAATTTTGGACTCGGCCGGTGACAAAATGTTCCAAACACACCCCATGCACAACTCCACCGGGGAAGGTGCCAGGCAGGAGTTCTCTTGGTAGTTTTTACACTACCTTGGTAGGCATTTGAAAGGCACCACAAAAGTTGTTCTACCTGCTTTCTGGGCTGAGATGGGGAACCGCTGAATTTTGGACTCGGCCAGAGACAAAATGTTCCAAACACACCCCCTGCACAACTCCACCGGGGAAGGTGCCAGACAGGAGTTCTCCTGGTAGTTTTTACATTGCTCCGGTAGGCATCTGAAAGACACCACAAAAGTTGTTCTACCTGCTTTCTGGGCTGAGATGGGGAATCGCTGAATTTTGGACTCGGCCGGTGACAAAATGTTCCAAACACACCCCCTGCAAAACTCCACCGGGGAAGGTGCCAGACAAGCGTTCTCTTAATAGTTTTTACACTACCTTGGTAGGCATCTAAAAGACACCACAAAAGTTGTTCTACCTGCTTTCTGGGCTGAGATGGGGAACAGCTGAATTTTGGACTCGGCCGGTGACAAAATGTTCCAAAGACACCCCCTGCACAACTATACCGGGGAAGGTGCCAGACAGGAGTTCTCCTGGTAGTTTTTACATTGCTCCGGTAGGCATCTAAAAGACACCACAAAAGATGTTCTACCTGCTTTCTGGGCTGAGATGGGGAACCGCTGAATTTTGGACTCGGCCGGTGACAAAATGTTCCAAACACACCCCCTGCACAACTCCACCGGGGAAGGTGCCAGACAGGAGTTCTCTTAGTAGTTTTTACACTACCTTGGTAGGCACCTGAAAGGCACCACAAAAGTTGTTCTACCTGCTTTCTGGGCTGAGATGGGGAATCGCTGAATTTTGGACTCGGCCGGTGACAAAATGTTCCAAAGACACCCCATGCACAACTCCACCGGGGAAGGTGCCAGGCAGGAGTTCTCCTGGTAGTTTTTACATTGCTCCGGTAGGCATCTGAAAGACACCACAAAAGTTGTTCTACCTGCTTTCTGGGCTGAGATGGGGAACCGCTGAATTTTGGACTCGGCCGGTGACAAAATGTTCCAAACACACCCCCTGCACAACTCCACCGGGGAAGGTGCCAGACAGGAGTTCTCTTAGTAGTTTTTACACTACCTTGGTAGGCATCTGAAAGACACCACAAAAGTTGTTCTACCTGCTTTCTGGGCTGAGATGGGGAACCGCTGAATTTTGGACTCAGCCGGTGACAAAATGTTCCAAACACACCCCATGCACAACTCCACTAGCGAAGGTGCCAGACAGGAGTTCTCCTGGTAGTTTTTACACTACCTTGGTAGGCACCTGAAAGGCACCACAAAAGTTGTTCTACCTGCTTTCTGGGCTGAGATGGGGAACCGCTGAATTTTGGACTCGGCCGGTGACAAAATGTTCCAAACACACCCCATGCACAACTCCACCGGGGAAGATGCCAGGCAGGAGTTCTCTTGGTAGTTTTTACACTACCTTGGTAGGCATTTGAAAGACACCAAAAAAGTTGTTCTACCTGCTTTCTGGGCTGAGATGGGGAAACGCTGAATTTTGGACTCGGCCGGTGACAAAATATTCCGAACACACCCCCTGCACAACTCCACCGGGGAAGGTGCCAGACAGGAGTTCTCCTGTAGTTTTTACATTGCTCCGGTAGGCAGCTGAAAGACACCACAAAAGTTGTTCTACCTGCTTTCTGGGCTGAGATGGGGAAACGCTGAATTTTGGACTCGGCCGGTGACAAAATGTTCCAAAGACACCCCCTGCACAACTATACCGGGGAAGGTGCCAGACAGGAGTTCTCCTGGTAGTTTTTACATTGCTCCGGTAGGCATCTAAAAGACACCACAAAAGATGTTCTACCTGCTTTCTGGGCTGAGATGGGGAACCGCTGAATTTTGGACTCGGCCGGTGACAAAATGTTCCAAACACACCCCCTGCACAACTCCACCGGGGAAGGTGCCAGGCAGGAGTTCTCTTGGTAGTTTTTACACTACCTTGCTAGGCATTTGAAAGGCACCACAAAAGTTGTTCTACCTGCTTTCTGGGCTGAGATGGGGAATCGCTGAATTTTGGACTCGGCCGGTGACAAAATGTTCCAAAGACACCCCATGCACAACTCCACCGGGGAAGGTGCCAGGCAGGAGTTCTCCTGGTAGTTTTTACATTGCTCCGGTAGGCATCTGAAAGACACCACAAAAGTTGTTCTACCTGCTTTCTGGGCTGAGATGGGGAACCGCTGAATTTTGGACTCGGCCGGTGACAAAATGTTCCAAACACACCCCCTGCACAACTCCACCGGGGAAGGTGCCAGACAGGAGTTCTCTTAGTAGTTTTTACACGACCTTGGTAGGCACCTGAAAGGCACCACAAAAGTTGTTCTACCTGCTTTCTGGGCTGAGATGGGGAACCGCTGAATTTTGGAGTCGGCCAGTGACAAAATGTTCCAAACACACCCCATGCACAACTCCACTAGCGAAGGTGCCAGACAGGAGTTCTCCTGGTAGTTTTTACACTACCTTGGTAGGCACCTGAAAGGCACCACAAAAGTTGTTCTACCTGCTTTCTGGGCTGAGATGGGGAACCGCTGAATTTTGGACTCGGCCGGTGACAAAATGTTCCAAACACACCCCATGCACAACTCCACCGGGGAAGGTGCCAGGCAGGAGTTCTCTTGGTAGTTTTTACACTACCTTGGTAGGCATTTGAAAGGCACCACAAAAGTTGTTCTACCTGCTTTCTGGGCTGAGATGGGGAACCGCTGAATTTTTGGGCTCGGCTGGTGACAAAATATTCCGAACACACCCCATGCACAACTCCACCGGGGAAGGTGCCAGACAGGAGTTCTCCTGTAGTTTTTACATTGCTCCGGTAGGCAGCTGAAAGACACCACAAAAGTTGTTCTACCTGCTTTCTGGGCTGAGATGGGGAAACGCTGAATTTTGGACTCGGCCGGTGACAAAATGTTCCAAACACACCCCATGCACAACTCCACCGGGGAAGGTGCCAGACAGGAGTTCTCTTAATAGTTTTTACACTACCTTGGTAGGCAGCTAAAAGGCACCACAAAAGTTGTTCTACCTGCTTTCTGGGCTGAGATGGGGAACCGCTGAATTTTGGAGTCGGCCGGTGACAAAATGTTCCAAACACACCCCATGCACAACTCCACTAGCGAAGGTGCCAGGGACGAGCTCTGTTGGTAGTTTTTACATTGCTCCGGTAGGCATCAAAAGGACACCACAAAAGTTGTTCTACCTGCTTTCTGGGCTGAGATGGGGAATCGCTGAATTTTGGACTCGGCCGGTGACAAAATGTTCCAAAGACACCCCATGCACAACTCCACCGGGGAAGGTGCCAGGCAGGAGTTCTCTTGGTAGTTTTTACACTACCTTGGTAGGCAGCTGAAAGACACCACAAAAGTTGTTCTACCTGCTTTCTGGGCTGAGATAGGGAACAGCTGAATTTTGGACTCGGCTGGTGACAAAATGTTCCAAACACACCCCCTGCACAACTCCACCGGGGAAGGTGCCAGACAGGAGTTCTCCTGGTAGTTTTTACATTGCTCCGGTAGGCATCTGAAAGACACCACAAAAGTTGTTCTACCTGCTTTCTGGGCTGAGATGGGGAACCGCTGAATTTTGGACTCGGCCAGTGACAAAATGTTCCAAAGACACCCCCTGCACAACTATACCGGGGAAGGTGCCAGACAGGAGTTCTCTTAGTAGTTTTTACACTACCTTGGTAGGCACCTGAAAGGCACCACAAAAGTTGTTCTACCTGCTTTCTGGGCTGAGATGGGGAACCGCTGAATTTTGGACTCGGCCGGTGACAAAATGTTCCAAAGACACCCCATGCACAACTCCACCGGGGAAGGTGCCAGGCAGGAGTTCTCTTGGTAGTTTTTACACTACCTTGGTAGGCAGCTGAAAGGCACCACAAAAGTTGTTCTACCTGCTTTCTGGGCTGAGATGGGGAACCGCTGAATTTTTGGACTCGGCTGGTGACAAAATGTTCCGAACACACCCCATGCACAACTCCACCGGGGAAGGTGCCAGACAGGAGTTCTCTTGGTAGTTTTTACATTGCTCCGGTAGGCATCTGAAAGACACCACAAAAGTTGTTCTATCTGCTTTCTGGGCTGAGATGGGGAATCGCTGAATTTTGGACTCGGCCGGTGACAAAATGTTCCAAAGACACCCCATGCACAACTCCACCGGGGAATGTGCCAGACAAGCGTTCTCTTGATAGTTTTTACACTACCTTGGTAGGCATCTGAAAGACACCACAAAAGTTGTTCTACCTGCTTTCTGGGCTGAGATGGGGAAACGCTGAATTTTGGACTCGGCTGGTGACAAAATGTTCCAAACACACCCCCTGCACAACTCCACCGGGGAAGGTGCCAGACAGGAGTTCTCCTGGTAGTTTTTACATTGCTCCGGTAGGCATCTGAAAGACACCACAAAAGTTGTTCTACCTGCTTTCTGGGCTGAGATGGGGAACGGCTGAATTTTGGAGTCGGCTGGTGACAAAATGTTCCAAACACACCCCATGCACAACTCCACCGGGGAAGGTGCCAGGCAGGAGTTCTCCTGGTAGTTTTTACATTGCTCTGGTAGGCATCTGAAAGACACCACAAAAGTTGTTCTACCTGCTTTCTGGGCTGAGATGGGGAACCCCTGAATTTTGGAGTCGGCTGGTGACAAAATGTTCCAAACACACCCCCTGCACAACTCCACCGGGGAAGGTGCCAGACAGGAGTTCTCTTAGTAGTTTTTACACTACCTTGGTAGGCACCTGAAAGGCACCACAAAAGTTGTTCTACCTGCTTTCTGGGCTGAGATGGGGAATCGCTGAATTTTGGACTCGGCCGGTGACAAAATGTTCCAAAGACACCCCATGCACAACTCCACCGGGGAAGGTGCCAGGCAGGAGTTCTCCTGGTAGTTTTTACATTGCTCCGGTAGGCATCTGAAAGACACCACAAAAGTTGTTCTACCTGCTTTCTGGGCTGAGATGGGGAACCGCTGAATTTTGGACTCGGCCGGTGACAAAATGTTCCAAACACACCCCCTGCACAACTCCACCGGGGAAGGTGCCAGACAGGAGTTCTCTTAGTAGTTTTTACACTACCTTGGTAGGCAGCTGAAAGGCACCACAAAAGTTGTTCTACCTGCTTTCTGGGCTGAGATGGGGAACCGCTGAATTTTGGAGTCGGCCGGTGACAAAATGTTCCAAACACACCCCATGCACAACTCCACTAGCGAAGGTGCCAGACAGGAGTTCTCCTGGTAGTTTTTACACTACCTTGGTAGGCACCTGAAAGGCACCACAAAAGTTGTTCTACCTGCTTTCTGGGCTGAGATGGGGAACCGCTGAATTTTGGACTCGGCCGGTGACAAAATGTTCCAAACACACCCCATGCACAACTCCACCGGGGAAGGTGCCAGGCAGGAGTTCTCTTGGTAGTTTTTACACTACCTTGGTAGGCATTTGAAAGGCACCACAAAAGTTGTTCTACCTGCTTTCTGGGCTGAGATGGGGAACCGCTGAATTTTTGGGCTCGGCTGGTGACAAAATATTCCGAACACACCCCATGCACAACTCCACCGGGGAAGGTGCCAGACAGGAGTTCTCCTGTAGTTTTTACATTGCTCTGGTAGGCAGCTGAAAGACACCACAAAAGTTGTTCTACCTGCTTTCTGGGCTGAGATGGGGAAACGCTGAATTTTGGACTCGGCCGGTGACAAAATGTTCCAAACACACCCCATGCACAACTCCACCGGGGAAGGTGCCAGACAGGAGTTCTCTTAATAGTTTTTACACTACCTTGGTAGGCAGCTAAAAGGCACCACAAAAGTTGTTCTACCTGCTTTCTGGGCTGAGATGGGGAACCGCTGAATTTTGGAGTCGGCCGGTGACAAAATGTTCCAAACACACCCCATGCACAACTCCACTAGCGAAGGTGCCAGGGACGAGCTCTGTTGGTAGTTTTTACATTGCTCCGGTAGGCATCAAAAGGACACCACAAAAGTTGTTCTACCTGCTTTCTGGGCTGAGATGGGGAATCGCTGAATTTTGGACTCGGCCGGTGACAAAATGTTCCAAAGACACCCCATGCACAACTCCACCGGGGAAGGTGCCAGGCAGGAGTTCTCTTGGTAGTTTTTACACTACCTTGGTAGGCAGCTGAAAGACACCACAAAAGTTGTTCTACCTGCTTTCTGGGCTGAGATAGGGAACAGCTGAATTTTGGACTCGGCTGGTGACAAAATGTTCCAAACACACCCCCTGCACAACTCCACCGGGGAAGGTGCCAGACAGGAGTTCTCCTGGTAGTTTTTACATTGCTCCGGTAGGCATCTGAAAGACACCACAAAAGTTGTTCTACCTGCTTTCTGGGCTGAGATGGGGAACCGCTGAATTTTGGACTCGGCCAGTGACAAAATGTTCCAAAGACACCCCATGCACAACTCCACCGGGGAAGGTGCCAGACAGGAGTTCTCTTAGTAGTTTTTACACTACCTTGGTAGGCACCTGAAAGGCACCACAAAAGTTGTTCTACCTGCTTTCTGGGCTGAGATGGGGAAACGCTGAATTTTGGACTCGGCCGGTGACAAAATGTTCCAAACACACCCCATGCACAACTCCACCGGGGAAGGTGCCAGACAGGAGTTCTCTTGGTAGTTTTTACACTACCTTGGTAGGCAGCTGAAAGGCACCACAAAAGTTGTTCTACCTGCTTTCTGGGCTGAGATGGGGAACCGCTGAATTTTTGGACTCGGCTGGTGACAAAATGTTCCGAACACACCCCATGCACAACTCCACCGGGGAAGGTGCCAGACAGGAGTTCTCTTGGTAGTTTTTACATTGCTCCGGTAGGCATCTGAAAGACACCACAAAAGTTGTTCTATCTGCTTTCTGGGCTGAGATGGGGAATCGCTGAATTTTGGAGTCGGCCGGTGACAAAATGTTCCAAAGACACCCCATGCACAACTCCACCGGGGAATGTGCCAGACAAGCGTTCTCTTGATAGTTTTTACACTACCTTGGTAGGCATCTGAAAGACACCACAAAAGTTGTTCTACCTGCTTTCTGGGCTGAGATGGGGAAACGCTGAATTTTGGACTCGGCTGGTGACAAAATGTTCCAAACACACCCCCTGCACAACTCCACCGGGGAAGGTGCCAGACAGGAGTTCTCCTGGTAGTTTTTACATTGCTCCGGTAGGCATCTGAAAGACACCACAAAAGTTGTTCTACCTGCTTTCTGGGCTGAGATGGGGAACCGCTGAATTTTGGAGTCGCCCGGTGACAAAATGTTCCAAAGACACCCCCTGCACAACTCCACCGGGGAAGGTGCCAGACAGGAGTTCTCTTAGTAGTTTTTACACTACCTTGGTAGGCATCTGAAAGACACCACAAAAGTTGTTCTACCTGCTTTCTGGGCTGAGATGGGGAAACGCTGAATTTTGGACTCGGCTGGTGACAAAATGTTCCAAACACACCCCCTGCACAACTCCACCGGGGAAGGTGCCAGACAGGAGTTCTCCTGGTAGTTTTTACATTGCTCCGGTAGGCATCTGAAAGACACCACAAAAGTTGTTCTACCTGCTTTCTGGGCTGAGATGGGGAACAGCTGAATTTTGGAGTCGGCTGGTGACAAAATGTTCCAAACACACCCCATGCACAACTCCACCGGGGAAGGTGCCAGGCAGGAGTTCTCCTGGTAGTTTTTACATTGCTCTGGTAGGCATCTGAAAGACACCACAAAAGTTGTTCTACCTGCTTTCTGGGCTGAGATGGGGAACCCCTGAATTTTGGAGTCGGCTGGTGACAAAATGTTCCAAAGACACCCCCTGCACAACTCCACCGGGGAAGGTGCCAGACAAGAGTTCCCTTGAGAGTTTTTACACTACCTTGGTAGGCATCTGAAAGACACCACAAAAGTTGTTCTACCTGCTTTCTGGGCTGAGATGGGGAAACGCTGAATTTTGGACTCGGCCGGTGACAAAATGTTCCAAAGACACCCCCTGCACAACTATACCGGGGAAGGTGCCAGACAGGAGTTCTCCTGGTAGTTTTTACATTGCTCCGGTAGGCATCTAAAAGACACCACAAAAGATGTTCTACCTGCTTTCTGGGCTGAGATGGGGAACCGCTGAATTTTGGACTCGGCCGGTGACAAAATGTTCCAAACACACCCCCTGCACAACTCCACCGGGGAAGGTGCCAGACAGGAGTTCTCTTAGTAGTTTTTACACTACCTTGGTAGGCACCTGAAAGGCACCACAAAAGTTGTTCTACCTGCTTTCTGGGCTGAGATGGGGAATCGCTGAATTTTGGACTCGGCCGGTGACAAAATGTTCCAAAGACACCCCATGCACAACTCCACCGGGGAAGGTGCCAGGCAGGAGTTCTCCTGGTAGTTTTTACATTGCTCCGGTAGGCATCTGAAAGACACCACAAAAGTTGTTCTACCTGCTTTCTGGGCTGAGATGGGGAACCGCTGAATTTTGGACTCGGCCGGTGACAAAATGTTCCAAACACACCCCCTGCACAACTCCACCGGGGAAGGTGCCAGACAGGAGTTCTCTTAGTAGTTTTTACACTACCTTGGTAGGCAGCTGAAAGGCACCACAAAAGTTGTTCTACCTGCTTTCTGGGCTGAGATGGGGAACCGCTGAATTTTGGAGTCGGCCGGTGACAAAATGTTCCAAACACACCCCATGCACAACTCCACTAGCGAAGGTGCCAGACAGGAGTTCTCCTGGTAGTTTTTACACTACCTTGGTAGGCACCTGAAAGGCACCACAAAAGTTGTTCTACCTGCTTTCTGGGCTGAGATGGGGAACCGCTGAATTTTGGACTCGGCCGGTGACAAAATGTTCCAAACACACCCCATGCACAACTCCACCGGGGAAGGTGCCAGGCAGGAGTTCTCTTGGTAGTTTTTACACTACCTTGGTAGGCATTTGAAAGGCACCACAAAAGTTGTTCTACCTGCTTTCTGGGCTGAGATGGGGAACCGCTGAATTTTTGGGCTCGGCTGGTGACAAAATATTCCGAACACACCCCATGCACAACTCCACCGGGGAAGGTGCCAGACAGGAGTTCTCCTGTAGTTTTTACATTGCTCCGGTAGGCAGCTGAAAGACACCACAAAAGTTGTTCTACCTGCTTTCTGGGCTGAGATGGGGAAACGCTGAATTTTGGACTCGGCCGGTGACAAAATGTTCCAAACACACCCCATGCACAACTCCACCGGGGAAGGTGCCAGACAGGAGTTCTCTTAATAGTTTTTACACTACCTTGGTAGGCAGCTAAAAGGCACCACAAAAGTTGTTCTACCTGCTTTCTGGGCTGAGATGGGGAACCGCTGAATTTTGGAGTCGGCCGGTGACAAAATGTTCCAAACACACCCCATGCACAACTCCACTAGCGAAGGTGCCAGGGACGAGCTCTGTTGGTAGTTTTTACATTGCTCCGGTAGGCATCAAAAGGACACCACAAAAGTTGTTCTACCTGCTTTCTGGGCTGAGATGGGGAACCGCTGAATTTTGGACTCGGCCGGTGACAAAATGTTCCAAACACACCCCATGCACAACTCCACCGGGGAAGGTGCCAGGCAGGAGTTCTCTTGGTAGTTTTTACACTACCTTGGTAGGCATTTGAAAGGCACCACAAAAGTTGTTCTACCTGCTTTCTGGGCTGAGATGGGGAACCGCTGAATTTTTGGGCTCGGCTGGTGACAAAATATTCCGAACACACCCCATGCACAACTCCACCGGGGAAGGTGCCAGACAGGAGTTCTCCTGTAGTTTTTACATTGCTCCGGTAGGCAGCTGAAAGACACCACAAAAGTTGTTCTACCTGCTTTCTGGGCTGAGATGGGGAAACGCTGAATTTTGGACTCGGCCGGTGACAAAATGTTCCAAACACACCCCATGCACAACTCCACCGGGGAAGGTGCCAGACAGGAGTTCTCTTAATAGTTTTTACACTACCTTGGTAGGCAGCTAAAAGGCACCACAAAAGTTGTTCTACCTGCTTTCTGGGCTGAGATGGGGAACCGCTGAATTTTGGAGTCGGCCGGTGACAAAATGTTCCAAACACACCCCATGCACAACTCCACTAGCGAAGGTGCCAGGGACGAGCTCTGTTGGTAGTTTTTACATTGCTCCGGTAGGCATCAAAAGGACACCACAAAAGTTGTTCTACCTGCTTTCTGGGCTGAGATGGGGAATCGCTGAATTTTGGACTCGGCCGGTGACAAAATGTTCCAAAGACACCCCATGCACAACTCCACCGGGGAAGGTGCCAGGCAGGAGTTCTCTTGGTAGTTTTTACACTACCTTGGTAGGCAGCTGAAAGACACCACAAAAGTTGTTCTACCTGCTTTCTGGGCTGAGATAGGGAACAGCTGAATTTTGGACTCGGCTGGTGACAAAATGTTCCAAACACACCCCACGCACAACTCCACCGGGGAAGGTGCCAGACAGGAGTTCTCCTGGTAGTTTTTACATTGCTCCGGTAGGCATCTGAAAGACACCACAAAAGTTGTTCTACCTGCTTTCTGGGCTGAGATGGGGAACCGCTGAATTTTGGACTCGGCCAGTGACAAAATGTTCCAAAGACACCCCATGCACAACTCCACCGGGGAAGGTGCCAGACAGGAGTTCTCTTAGTAGTTTTTACACTACCTTGGTAGGCACCTGAAAGGCACCACAAAAGTTGTTCTACCTGCTTTCTGGGCTGAGATGGGGAACCGCTGAATTTTGGACTCGGCCGGTGACAAAATGTTCCAAAGACACCCCATGCACAACTCCACCGGGGAAGGTGCCAGGCAGGAGTTCTCTTGGTAGTTTTTACACTACCTTGGTAGGCAGCTGAAAGGCACCACAAAAGTTGTTCTACCTGCTTTCTGGGCTGAGATGGGGAACCGCTGAATTTTTGGACTCGGCTGGTGACAAAATGTTCCGAACACACCCCATGCACAACTCCACCGGGGAAGGTGCCAGACAGGAGTTCTCTTGGTAGTTTTTACATTGCTCCGGTAGGCATCTGAAAGACACCACAAAAGTTGTTCTATCTGCTTTCTGGGCTGAGATGGGGAATCGCTGAATTTTGGACTCGGCCGGTGACAAAATGTTCCAAAGACACCCCATGCACAACTCCACCGGGGAATGTGCCAGACAAGCGTTCTCTTGATAGTTTTTACACTACCTTGGTAGGCATCTGAAAGACACCACAAAAGTTGTTCTACCTGCTTTCTGGGCTGAGATGGGGAAACGCTGAATTTTGGACTCGGCTGGTGACAAAATGTTCCAAACACACCCCCTGCACAACTCCACCGGGGAAGGTGCCAGACAGGAGTTCTCCTGGTAGTTTTTACATTGCTCCGGTAGGCATCTGAAAGACACCACAAAAGTTGTTCTACCTGCTTTCTGGGCTGAGATGGGGAACAGCTGAATTTTGGAGTCGGCTGGTGACAAAATGTTCCAAACACACCCCATGCACAACTCCACCGGGGAAGGTGCCAGGCAGGAGTTCTCCTGGTAGTTTTTACATTGCTCTGGTAGGCATCTGAAAGACACCACAAAAGTTGTTCTACCTGCTTTCTGGGCTGAGATGGGGAACCGCTGAATTTTGGACTCGGCCGGTGACAAAATGTTCCAAACACACCCCCTGCACAACTCCACCGGGGAAGGTGCCAGACAGGAGTTCTCTTAGTAGTTTTTACACTACCTTGGTAGGCATCTGAAAGACACCACAAAAGTTGTTCTACCTGCTTTCTGGGCTGAGATGGGGAACCGCTGAATTTTGGACTCGGCCGGTGACAAAATGTTCCAAACACACCCCCTGCACAACTCCACCGGGGAAGGTGCCAGACAGGAGTTCTCTTAGTAGTTTTTACACTACCTTGGTAGGCATCTGAAAGACACCACAAAAGTTGTTCTACCTGCTTTCTGGGCTGAGATGGGGAAACGCTGAATTTTGGACTCGGCTGGTGACAAAATGTTCCAAACACACCCCCTGCACAACTCCACCGGGGAAGGTGCCAGACGGGAGTTCTCCTGGTAGTTTTTACATTGCTCCGGTAGGCATCTGAAAGACACCACAAAAGTTGTTCTACCTGCTTTCTGGGCTGAGATGGGGAACCGCTGAATTTTGGACTCGGCCAGTGACAAAATGTTCCAAACACACCCCCTGCACAACTCCACCGGGGAAGGTGCCAGACAGGAGTTCTCTTAGTAGTTTTTACACTACCTTGGTAGGCATCTGAAAGACACCAAAAAAGTTGTTCTACCTGCTTTCTGGGCTGAGATGGGGAACCGCTGAATTTTGGACTCGGCCGGTGACAAAATGTTCCAAACACACCCCATGCACAACTCCACTAGCGAAGGTGCCAGACAGGAGTTCTCCTGGTAGTTTTTACACTACCTAGTAGGCAGCTGAAAGGCACCACAAAAGTTGTTCTACCTGCTTTCTGGGCTGAGATGGGGAACCGCTGAATTTTGGACTCGGCCGGTGACAAAATGTTCCAAACACACCCCATGCACAACTCCACCGGGGAAGGTGCCAGGCAGGAGTTCTCTTGGTAGTTTTTACACTACCTTGGTAGGCATTTGAAAGGCACCACAAAAGTTGTTCTACCTGCTTTCTGGGCTGAGATGGGGAACCGCTGAATTTTTGGACTCGGCTGGTGACAAAATGTTCCGAACACACCCCATGCACAACTCCACCGGGGAAGGTGCCAGACAGGAGTTCTCCTGGTAGTTTTTACATTGCTCCGGTAGGCATCTGAAAGATACCACAAAAGTTGTTCTACCTGCTTTCTGGGCTGAGATGGGGAATCGCTGAATTTTGGACTCGGCCGGTGACAAAATGTTCCAAACACACCCCCTGCAAAACTCCACCGGGGAAGGTGCCAGACAAGCGTTCTCTTGATAGTTTTTACACTACCTTGGTAGGCATCTAAAAGACACCACAAAAGTTGTTCTACCTGCTTTCTGGGCTGAGATGGGGAACAGCTGAATTTTGGACTCGGCCGGTGACAAAATGTTCCAAAGACACCCCCTGCACAACTATACCGGGGAAGGTGCCAGACAGGAGTTCTTCTGGTAGTTTTTACATTGCTCCGGTAGGCATCTAAAAGACACCACAAAAGATGTTCTACCTGCTTTCTGGGCTGAGATGGGGAACGGCTGAATTTTGGACTCGGCCGGTGACAAAATGTTCCAAACACACCCCATGCACAACTCCACCGGGGAAGGTGCCAGACAGGAGTTCTCCTGGTAGTTTTTACACTACCTTGGTAGGCACCTGAAAGGCACCACAAAAGTTGTTCTACCTGCTTTCTGGGCTGAGATGGGGAATCGCTGAATTTTGGACTCGGCCGGTGACAAAATGTTCCAAAGACACCCCATGCACAACTCCACCGGGGAAGGTGCCAGACAGGAGTTCTCCTGGTAGTTTTTACATTGCTCCGGTAGGCATCTGAAAGACACCACAAAAGTTGTTCTACCTGCTTTCTGGGCTGAGATGGGGAACCGCTGAATTTTGGACTCGGCCGGTGACAAAATGTTCCAAACACACCCCCTGCACAACTCCACCGGGGAAGGTGCCAGACAGGAGTTCTCTTAGTAGTTTTTACACTACCTTGGTAGGCAGCTGAAAGGCACCACAAAAGTTGTTCTACCTGCTTTCTGGGCTGAGATGGGGAACCGCTGAATTTTGGAGTCGGCCGGTGACAAAATGTTCCAAACATACCCCATGCACAACTCCACTAGCGAAGGTGCCAGACAGGAGTTCTCCTGGTAGTTTTTACACTACCTTGGTAGGCACCTGAAAGGCACCACAAAAGTTGTTCTACCTGCTTTCTGGGCTGAGATGGGGAACCGCTGAATTTTGGACTCGGCCGGTGACAAAATGTTCCAAACACACCCCCTGCACAACTCCACCGGGGAAGGTGCCAGACAGGAGTTCTCTTGGTAGTTTTTACACTACCTTGGTAGGCATTTGAAAGGCACCACAAAAGTTGTTCTACCTGCTTTCTGGGCTGAGATGGGGAACCGCTGAATTTTTGGACTCGGCTGGTGACAAAATATTCCGAACACACCCCATGCACAACTCCACCGGGGAAGGTGCCAGACAGGAGTTCTCCTGTAGTTTTTACATTGCTCCGGTAGGCAGCTGAAAGGCACCACAAAAGTTGTTCTACCTGCTTTCTGGGCTGAGATGGGGAACCGCTGAATTTTGGACTCGGCCGGTGACAAAATGTTCCAAACACACCCCATGCACAACTCCACCGGGGAAGGTGCCAGACAGGAGTTCTCTTAATAGTTTTTACACTACCTTGGTAGGCAGCTAAAAGGCACCACAAAAGTTGTTCTACCTGCTTTCTGGGCTGAGATGGGGAACCGCTGAATTTTGGAGTCGGCCGGTGACAAAATGTTCCAAACACACCCCATGCACAACTCCACTAGCGAAGGTGCCAGGGACGAGCTCTGTTGGTAGTTTTTACATTGCTCCGGTAGGCATCAAAAGGACACCACAAAAGTTGTTCTACCTGCTTTCTGGGCTGAGATGGGGAATCGCTGAATTTTGGACTCGGCCGGTGACAAAATGTTCCAAAGACACCCCATGCACAACTCCACCGGGGAAGGTGCCAGGCAGGAGTTCTCTTGGTAGTTTTTACACTACCTTGGTAGTCAGCTGAAAGGCACCACAAAAGTTGTTCTACCTGCTTTCTGGGCTGAGATGGGGAACCGCTGAATTTTGGACTCGGCTGGTGACAAAATGTTCCAAACACACCCCCTGCACAACTCCACCGGGGAAGGTGCCAGACAGGAGTTCTCCTGGTAGTTTTTACATTGCTCCGGTAGGCATCTGAAAGACACCACAAAAGTTGTTCTACCTGCTTTCTGGGCTGAGATGGGGAACCGCTGAATTTTGGACTCGGCCAGTGACAAAATGTTCCAAAGACACCCCATGCACAACTCCACCGGGGAAGGTGCCAGACAGGAGTTCTCTTAGTAGTTTTTACACTACCTTGGTAGGCACCTGAAAGGCACCACAAAAGTTGTTCTACCTGCTTTCTGGGCTGAGATGGGGAACCGCTGAATTTTGGACTCGGCCGGTGACAAAATGTTCCAAAGACACCCCATGCACAACTCCACCGGGGAAGGTGCCAGGCAGGAGTTCTCTTGGTAGTTTTTACACTACCTTGGTAGGCAGCTGAAAGGCACCACAAAAGTTGTTCTACCTGCTTTCTGGGCTGAGATGGGGAACCGCTGAATTTTTGGACTCGGCTGGTGACAAAATGTTCCGAACACACCCCATGCACAACTCCACCGGGGAAGGTGCCAGACAGGAGTTCTCTTGGTAGTTTTTACATTGCTCCGGTAGGCATCTGAAAGACACCACAAAAGTTGTTCTATCTGCTTTCTGGGCTGAGATGGGGAATCGCTGAATTTTGGACTCGGCCGGTGACAAAATGTTCCAAAGACACCCCATGCACAACTCCACCGGGGAATGTGCCAGACAAGCGTTCTCTTGATAGTTTTTACACTACCTTGGTAGGCATCTGAAAGACACCACAAAAGTTGTTCTACCTGCTTTCTGGGCTGAGATGGGGAAACGCTGAATTTTGGACTCGGCTGGTGACAAAATGTTCCAAACACACCCCCTGCACAACTCCACCGGGGAAGGTGCCAGACAGGAGTTCTCCTGGTAGTTTTTACATTGCTCCGGTAGGCATCTGAAAGACACCACAAAAGTTGTTCTACCTGCTTTCTGGGCTGAGATGGGGAACAGCTGAATTTTGGAGTCGGCTGGTGACAAAATGTTCCAAACACACCCCATGCACAACTCCACCGGGGAAGGTGCCAGGCAGGAGTTCTCCTGGTAGTTTTTACATTGCTCTGGTAGGCATCTGAAAGACACCACAAAAGTTGTTCTACCTGCTTTCTGGGCTGAGATGGGGAACCGCTGAATTTTGGACTCGGCCGGTGACAAAATGTTCCAAACACACCCCCTGCACAACTCCACCGGGGAAGGTGCCAGACAGGAGTTCTCTTAGTAGTTTTTACACTACCTTGGTAGGCATCTGAAAGACACCACAAAAGTTGTTCTACCTGCTTTCTGGGCTGAGATGGGGAACCGCTGAATTTTGGACTCGGCCGGTGACAAAATGTTCCAAACACACCCCCTGCACAACTCCACCGGGGAAGGTGCCAGACAGGAGTTCTCTTAGTAGTTTTTACACTACCTTGGTAGGCATCTGAAAGACACCACAAAAGTTGTTCTACCTGCTTTCTGGGCTGAGATGGGGAAACGCTGAATTTTGGACTCGGCTGGTGACAAAATGTTCCAAACACACCCCCTGCACAACTCCACCGGGGAAGGTGCCAGACGGGAGTTCTCCTGGTAGTTTTTACATTGCTCCGGTAGGCATCTGAAAGACACCACAAAAGTTGTTCTACCTGCTTTCTGGGCTGAGATGGGGAACCGCTGAATTTTGGACTCGGCCAGTGACAAAATGTTCCAAACACACCCCCTGCACAACTCCACCGGGGAAGGTGCCAGACAGGAGTTCTCTTAGTAGTTTTTACACTACCTTGGTAGGCATCTGAAAGACACCAAAAAAGTTGTTCTACCTGCTTTCTGGGCTGAGATGGGGAACCGCTGAATTTTGGACTCGGCCGGTGACAAAATGTTCCAAACACACCCCATGCACAACTCCACTAGCGAAGGTGCCAGACAGGAGTTCTCCTGGTAGTTTTTACACTACCTAGTAGGCAGCTGAAAGGCACCACAAAAGTTGTTCTACCTGCTTTCTGGGCTGAGATGGGGAACCGCTGAATTTTGGACTCGGCCGGTGACAAAATGTTCCAAACACACCCCATGCACAACTCCACCGGGGAAGGTGCCAGGCAGGAGTTCTCTTGGTAGTTTTTACACTACCTTGGTAGGCATTTGAAAGGCACCACAAAAGTTGTTCTACCTGCTTTCTGGGCTGAGATGGGGAACCGCTGAATTTTTGGACTCGGCTGGTGACAAAATGTTCCGAACACACCCCATGCACAACTCCACCGGGGAAGGTGCCAGACAGGAGTTCTCCTGGTAGTTTTTACATTGCTCCGGTAGGCATCTGAAAGATACCACAAAAGTTGTTCTACCTGCTTTCTGGGCTGAGATGGGGAATCGCTGAATTTTGGACTCGGCCGGTGACAAAATGTTCCAAACACACCCCCTGCAAAACTCCACCGGGGAAGGTGCCAGACAAGCGTTCTCTTGATAGTTTTTACACTACCTTGGTAGGCATCTAAAAGACACCACAAAAGTTGTTCTACCTGCTTTCTGGGCTGAGATGGGGAACAGCTGAATTTTGGACTCGGCCGGTGACAAAATGTTCCAAAGACACCCCCTGCACAACTATACCGGGGAAGGTGCCAGACAGGAGTTCTTCTGGTAGTTTTTACATTGCTCCGGTAGGCATCTAAAAGACACCACAAAAGATGTTCTACCTGCTTTCTGGGCTGAGATGGGGAACGGCTGAATTTTGGACTCGGCCGGTGACAAAATGTTCCAAACACACCCCATGCACAACTCCACCGGGGAAGGTGCCAGACAGGAGTTCTCCTGGTAGTTTTTACACTACCTTGGTAGGCACCTGAAAGGCACCACAAAAGTTGTTCTACCTGCTTTCTGGGCTGAGATGGGGAATCGCTGAATTTTGGACTCGGCCGGTGACAAAATGTTCCAAAGACACCCCATGCACAACTCCACCGGGGAAGGTGCCAGACAGGAGTTCTCCTGGTAGTTTTTACATTGCTCCGGTAGGCATCTGAAAGACACCACAAAAGTTGTTCTACCTGCTTTCTGGGCTGAGATGGGGAACCGCTGAATTTTGGACTCGGCCGGTGACAAAATGTTCCAAACACACCCCCTGCACAACTCCACCGGGGAAGGTGCCAGACAGGAGTTCTCTTAGTAGTTTTTACACTACCTTGGTAGGCAGCTGAAAGGCACCACAAAAGTTGTTCTACCTGCTTTCTGGGCTGAGATGGGGAACCGCTGAATTTTGGAGTCGGCCGGTGACAAAATGTTCCAAACATACCCCATGCACAACTCCACTAGCGAAGGTGCCAGACAGGAGTTCTCCTGGTAGTTTTTACACTACCTTGGTAGGCACCTGAAAGGCACCACAAAAGTTGTTCTACCTGCTTTCTGGGCTGAGATGGGGAACCGCTGAATTTTGGACTCGGCCGGTGACAAAATGTTCCAAACACACCCCCTGCACAACTCCACCGGGGAAGGTGCCAGACAGGAGTTCTCTTGGTAGTTTTTACACTACCTTGGTAGGCATTTGAAAGGCACCACAAAAGTTGTTCTACCTGCTTTCTGGGCTGAGATGGGGAACCGCTGAATTTTTGGACTCGGCTGGTGACAAAATATTCCGAACACACCCCATGCACAACTCCACCGGGGAAGGTGCCAGACAGGAGTTCTCCTGTAGTTTTTACATTGCTCCGGTAGGCAGCTGAAAGGCACCACAAAAGTTGTTCTACCTGCTTTCTGGGCTGAGATGGGGAACCGCTGAATTTTGGACTCGGCCGGTGACAAAATGTTCCAAACACACCCCATGCACAACTCCACCGGGGAAGGTGCCAGACAGGAGTTCTCCTGGTAGTTTTTACATTGCTCTGGTAGGCATCTGAAAGACACCACAAAAGTTGTTCTACCTGCTTTCTGGGCTGAGATGGGGAACCGCTGAATTTTGGACTCGGCCGGTGACAAAATGTTCCAAACACACCCCATGCACAACTCCACTAGCGAAGGTGCCAGGGACGAGCTCTGTTGGTAGTTTTTACATTGCTCCGGTAGGCATCAAAAGGACACCACAAAAGTTGTTCTACCTGCTTTCTGGGCTGAGATGGGGAATCGCTGAATTTTGGACTCGGCCGGTGACAAAATGTTCCAAAGACACCCCATGCACAACTCCACCGGGGAAGGTGCCAGGCAGGAGTTCTCTTGGTAGTTTTTACACTACCTTGGTAGTCAGCTGAAAGGCACCACAAAAGTTGTTCTACCTGCTTTCTGGGCTGAGATGGGGAACCGCTGAATTTTGGACTCGGCTGGTGACAAAATGTTCCAAACACACCCCCTGCACAACTCCACCGGGGAAGGTGCCAGACAGGAGTTCTCCTGGTAGTTTTTACACTACCTTGGTAGGCACCTGAAAGGCACCACAAAAGTTGTTCTACCTGCTTTCTGGGCTGAGATGGGGAATCGCTGAATTTTGGAGTCGGCCGGTGACAAAATGTTCCAAAGACACCCCATGCACAACTCCACCGGGGAAGGTGCCAGACAGGAGTTCTCCTGGTAGTTTTTACATTGCTCCGGTAGGCATCTGAAAGACACCACAAAAGTTGTTCTACCTGCTTTCTGGGCTGAGATGGGGAACCGCTGAATTTTGGACTCGGCCGGTGACAAAATGTTCCAAACACACCCCCTGCACAACTCCACCGGGGAAGGTGCCAGACAGGAGTTCTCTTAGTAGTTTTTACACTACCTTGGTAGGCAGCTGAAAGGCACCACAAAAGTTGTTCTACCTGCTTTCTGGGCTGAGATGGGGAACCGCTGAATTTTGGAGTTGGCCGGTGACAAAATGTTCCAAACATACCCCATGCACAACTCCACTAGCGAAGGTGCCAGACAGGAGTTCTCCTGGTAGTTTTTACACTACCTTGGTAGGCACCTGAAAGGCACCACAAAAGTTGTTCTACCTGCTTTCTGGGCTGAGATGGGGAACCGCTGAATTTTGGAGTCGGCCGGTGACAAAATGTTCCAAACACACCCCATGCACAACTCCACCGGGGAAGGTGCCAGGCAGGAGTTCTCTTGGTAGTTTTTACACTACCTTGGTAGGCATTTGAAAGGCACCACAAAAGTTGTTCTACCTGCTTTCTGGGCTGAGATGGGGAACCGCTGAATTTTTGGACTCGGCTGGTGACAAAATATTCCGAACACACCCCATGCACAACTCCACCGGGGAAGGTGCCAGACAGGAGTTCTCCTGTAGTTTTTACATTGCTCCGGTAGGCAGCTGAAAGACACCACAAAAGTTGTTCTACCTGCTTTCTGGGCTGAGATGGGGAACCGCTGAATTTTGGACTCGGCCGGTGACAAAATGTTCCAAACACACCCCATGCACAACTCCACCGGGGAAGGTGCCAGACAGGAGTTCTCTTAATAGTTTTTACACTACCTTGGTAGGCAGCTAAAAGGCACCACAAAAGTTGTTCTACCTGCTTTCTGGGCTGAGATGGGGAACCGCTGAATTTTGGAGTCGGCCGGTGACAAAATGTTCCAAACACACCCCATGCACAACTCCACTAGCGAAGGTGCCAGGGACGAGCTCTGTTGGTAGTTTTTACATTGCTCCGGTAGGCATCAAAAGGACACCACAAAAGTTGTTCTACCTGCTTTCTGGGCTGAAATGGGGAATCGCTGAATTTTGGACTCGGCCGGTGACAAAATGTTCCAAACACACCCCATGCACAACTCCACCGGGGAAGGTGCCAGGCAGGAGTTCTCTTGGTAGTTTTTACACTACCTTGGTAGGCAGCTGAAAGGCACCACAAAAGTTGTTCTACCTGCTTTCTGGGCTGAGATGGGGAACCGCTGAATTTTGGACTCGGCTGGTGACAAAATGTTCCAAACACACCCCCTGCACAACTATACCGGGGAAGGTGCCAGACAGGAGTTCTCCTGGTAGTTTTTACATTGCTCCGGTAGGCATCTGAAAGACACCACAAAAGTTGTTCTACCTGCTTTCTGGGCTGAGATGGGGAACCGCTGAATTTTGGACTCGGCCAGTGACAAAATGTTCCAAAGACACCCCATGCACAACTCCACCGGGGAAGGTGCCAGACAGGAGTTCTCTTGGTAGTTTTTACACTACCTTGGTAGGCACCTGAAAGGCACCACAAAAGTTGTTCTACCTGCTTTCTGGGCTGAGATGGGGAACCGCTGAATTTTGGAGTCGCCCGGTGACAAAATGTTCCAAAGACACCCCATGCACAACTCCACCGGGGAAGGTGCCAGACAGGAGTTCTCCTGGTAGTTTTTACACGACCTTGGTAGGCACCTGAAAGGCACCACAAAAGTTGTTCTACCTGCTTTCTGGGCTGAGATGGGGAATCGCTGAATTTTGGACTCGGCCGGTGACAAAATGTTCCAAACACACCCCCTGCACAACTCCACCGGGGAAGGTGCCAGACAGGAGTTCTCCTGGTAGTTTTTACATTGCTCCGGTAGGCATCTGAAAGACACCACAAAAGTTGTTCTACCTGCTTTCTGGGCTGAGATGGGGAACCGCTGAATTTTGGACTCGGCCGGTGACAAAATGTTCCAAACACACCCCATGCACAACTCCACTAGCAAAGGTGCCAGACAGGAGTTCTCCTGGTAGTTTTTACACTACCTTGGTAGGCACCTGAAAGGCACCACAAAAGTTGTTCTACCTGCTTTCTGGGCTGAGATGGGGAACCGCTGAATTTTGGAGTCGCCCGGTGACAAAATGTTCCAAAGACACCCCATGCACAACTCCACCGGGGAAGGTGCCAGGCAGGAGTTCTCTTGGTAGTTTTTACACTACCTTGGTAGGCATTTGAAAGGCACCACAAAAGTTGTTCTACCTGCTTTCTGGGCTGAGATGGGGAACCGCTGAATTTTGGACTCGGCCAGAGACAAAATGTTCCAAACACACCCCCTGCACAACTCCACCGGGGAAGGTGCCAGACAGGAGTTCTCCTGGTAGTTTTTACATTGCTCCGGTAGGCATCTGAAAGACACCACAAAAGTTGTTCTACCTGCTTTCTGGGCTGAGATGGGGAATCGCTGAATTTTGGACTCGGCTGGTGACAAAATGTTCCAAACACACCCCATGCACAACTCCACTAGCGAAGGTGCCAGGGACGAGCTCTGTTGGTAGTTTTTACATTGCTCCGGTAGGCATCAAAAGGACACCACAAAAGTTGTTCTACCTGCTTTCTGGGCTGAGATGGGGAATCGCTGAATTTTGGACTCGGCCGGTGACAAAATGTTCCAAACACACCCCATGCACAACTCCACCGGGGAAGGTGCCAGGCAGGAGTTCTCTTGGTAGTTTTTACACTACCTTGGTAGGCAGCTGAAAGGCACCACAAAAGTTGTTCTACCTGCTTTCTGGGCTGAGATGGGGAACCGCTGAATTTTGGACTCGGCTGGTGACAAAATGTTCCAAACACACCCCATGCACAACTCCACCGGGGAAGGTGCCAGACAGGAGTTCTCCTGGTAGTTTTTACATTGCTCCGGTAGGCATCTGAAAGACACCACAAAAGTTGTTCTACCTGCTTTCTGGGCTGAGATGGGGAACCGCTGAATTTTGGACTCGGCCAGTGACAAAATGTTCCAAACACACCCCATGCACAACTCCACCGGGGAAGGTGCCAGGCAGGAGTTCTCTTGGTAGTTTTTACACTACCTTGGTAGGCATTTGAAAGGCACCACAAAAGTTGTTCTACCTGCTTTCTGGGCTGAGATGGGGAACCGCTGAATTTTGGACTCGGCCGGTGACAAAATGTTCCAAACACACCCCATGCACAACTCCACCGGGGAAGGTGCCAGACAGGAGTTCTCTTAATAGTTTTTACACTACCTTGGTAGGCAGCTAAAAGGCACCACAAAAGTTGTTCTACCTGCTTTCTGGGCTGAGATGGGGAACCGCTGAATTTTGGAGTCGGCCGGTGACAAAATGTTCCAAACACACCCCATGCACAACTCCACTAGCGAAGGTGCCAGGGACGAGCTCTGTTGGTAGTTTTTACATTGCTCCGGTAGGCATCAAAAGGACACCACAAAAGTTGTTCTACCTGCTTTCTGGGCTGAGATGGGGAATCGCTGAATTTTGGACTCGGCCGGTGACAAAATGTTCCAAACACACCCCATGCACAACTCCACCGGGGAAGGTGCCAGGCAGGAGTTCTCTTGGTAGTTTTTACACTACCTTGGTAGGCATTTGAAAGGCACCACAAAAGTTGTTCTACCTGCTTTCTGGGCTGAGATGGGGAACCGCTGAATTTTGGACTCGGCTGGTGACAAAATGTTCCAAACACACCCCATGCACAACTCCACCGGGGAAGGTGCCAGACAGGAGTTCTCCTGGTAGTTTTTACATTGCTCCGGTAGGCATCTGAAAGACACCACAAAAGTTGTTCTACCTGCTTTCTGGGCTGAGATGGGGAACCGCTGAATTTTGGACTCGGCCGGTGACAAAATGTTCCAAAGACACCCCATGCACAACTCCACCGGGGAAGGTGCCAGACAGGAGTTCTCTTAGTAGTTTTTACACTACCTTGGTAGGCACCTGAAAGGCACCACAAAAGTTGTTCTACCTGCTTTCTGGGCTGAGATGGGGAAACGCTGAATTTTGGACTCGGCTGGTGACAAAATGTTCCAAACACACCCCATGCACAACTCCACCGGGGAAGGTGCCAGGCAGGAGTTCTCTTGGTAATTTTACACTACCTTGGTAGGCATTTGAAAGGCACCACAAAAGTTGTTCTACCTGCTTTCTGGGCTGAGATGGGGAACCGCTGAATTTTGGACTCGGCTGGTGACAAAATGTTCCAAACACACCCCCTGCACAACTCCACCGGGGAAGGTGCCAGACAGGAGTTCTCCTGGTAGATTTTACATTGCTCCGGTAGGCATCTGAAAGACACCACAAAAGTTGTTCTACCTGCTTTCTGGGCTGAGATGGGGAATCGCTGAATTTTGGACTCGGCCGGTGACAAAATGTTCCAAACACACCCCCTGCAAAACTCCACCGGGGAAGGTGCCAGACAAGCGTTCTCTTGATAGTTTTTACACTACCTTGGTAGGCATCTAAAAGACACCACAAAAGTTGTTCTACCTGCTTTCTGGGCTGAGATGGGGAACAGCTGAATTTTGGAGTCGGCCGGTGACAAAATGTTCCAAAGACACCCCCTGCACAACTATACCGGGGAAGGTGCCAGACAGGAGTTCTCCTGGTAGTTTTTACATTGCTCCGGTAGGCATCTAAAAGACACCACAAAAGATGTTCTACCTGCTTTCTGGGCTGAGATGGGGAACCGCTGAATTTTGGAGTCGGCCGGTGACAAAATGTTCCAAACATACCCCATGCACAACTCCACTAGCGAAGGTGCCAGACAGGAGTTCTCCTGGTAGTTTTTACACTACCTTGGTAGGCACCTGAAAGGCACCACAAAAGTTGTTCTACCTGCTTTCTGGGCTGAGATGGGGAACCGCTGAATTTTGGACTCGGCCGGTGACAAAATGTTCCAAACACACCCCCTGCACAACTCCACCGGGGAAGGTGCCAGACAGGAGTTCTCTTGGTAGTTTTTACACTACCTTGGTAGGCATTTGAAAGGCACCACAAAAGTTGTTCTACCTGCTTTCTGGGCTGAGATGGGGAACCGCTGAATTTTTGGACTCGGCTGGTGACAAAATATTCCGAACACACCCCATGCACAACTCCACCGGGGAAGGTGCCAGACAGGAGTTCTCCTGTAGTTTTTACATTGCTCCGGTAGGCAGCTGAAAGGCACCACAAAAGTTGTTCTACCTGCTTTCTGGGCTGAGATGGGGAACCGCTGAATTTTGGACTCGGCCGGTGACAAAATGTTCCAAACACACCCCCTGCACAACTCCACCGGGGAAGGTGCCAGACAGGAGTTCTCTTAATAGTTTTTACACTACCTTGGTAGGCAGCTAAAAGGCACCACAAAAGTTGTTCTACCTGCTTTCTGGGCTGAGATGGGGAACCGCTGAATTTTGGAGTCGGCCGGTGACAAAATGTTCCAAACACACCCCATGCACAACTCCACTAGCGAAGGTGCCAGGGACGAGCTCTGTTGGTAGTTTTTACATTGCTCCGGTAGGCATCAAAAGGACACCACAAAAGTTGTTCTACCTGCTTTCTGGGCTGAGATGGGGAATCGCTGAATTTTGGACTCGGCCGGTGACAAAATGTTCCAAAGACACCCCATGCACAACTCCACCGGGGAAGGTGCCAGGCAGGAGTTCTCTTGGTAGTTTTTACACTACCTTGGTAGTCAGCTGAAAGGCACCACAAAAGTTGTTCTACCTGCTTTCTGGGCTGAGATGGGGAACCGCTGAATTTTGGACTCGGCTGGTGACAAAATGTTCCAAACACACCCCCTGCACAACTCCACCGGGGAAGGTGCCAGGCAGGAGTTCTCCTGGTAGTTTTTACACTACCTTGGTAGGCACCTGAAAGGCACCACAAAAGTTGTTCTACCTGCTTTCTGGGCTGAGATGGGGAATCGCTGAATTTTGGAGTCGGCCGGTGACAAAATGTTCCAAAGACAACCCCATGCACAACTCCACCGGGGAAGGTGCCAGACAGGAGTTCTCCTGGTAGTTTTTACATTGCTCCGGTAGGCATCTGAAAGACACCACAAAAGTTGTTCTACCTGCTTTCTGGGCTGAGATGGGGAACCGCTGAATTTTGGACTCGGCCGGTGACAAAATGTTCCAAACACACCCCCTGCACAACTCCACCGGGGAAGGTGCCAGACAGGAGTTCTCTTAGTAGTTTTTACACTACCTTGGTAGGCAGCTGAAAGGCACCACAAAAGTTGTTCTACCTGCTTTCTGGGCTGAGATGGGGAACCGCTGAATTTTGGAGTCGGCCGGTGACAAAATGTTCCAAACATACCCCATGCACAACTCCACTAGCGAAGGTGCCAGACAGGAGTTCTCCTGGTAGTTTTTACACTACCTTGGTAGGCACCTGAAAGGCACCACAAAAGTTGTTCTACCTGCTTTCTGGGCTGAGATGGGGAACCGCTGAATTTTGGAGTCGGCCGGTGACAAAATGTTCCAAACACACCCCATGCACAACTCCACCGGGGAAGGTGCCAGGCAGGAGTTCTCTTGGTAGTTTTTACACTACCTTGGTAGGCATTTGAAAGGCACCACAAAAGTTGTTCTACCTGCTTTCTGGGCTGAGATGGGGAACCCGCTGAATTTTTGGACTCGGCTGGTGACAAAATATTCCGAACACACCCCATGCACAACTCCACCGGGGAAGGTGCCAGGCAGGAGCTCCTGTAGTTTTTACATTGCTCCGGTAGGCAGCTGAAAGACACCACAAAAGTTGTTCTACCTGCTTTCTGGGCTGAGATGGGGAACCGCTGAATTTTGGACTCGGCCGGTGACAAAATGTTCCAAAGACACCCCCTGCACAACTATACCGGGGAAGGTGCCAGACAGGAGTTCTCTTAATAGTTTTTACACTACCTTGGTAGGCAGCTAAAAGGCACCACAAAAGTTGTTCTACCTGCTTTCTGGGCTGAGATGGGGAACCGCTGAATTTTGGAGTCGGCCGGTGACAAAATGTTCCAAACACACCCCATGCACAACTCCACTAGCGAAGGTGCCAGGGACGAGCTCTGTTGGTAGTTTTTACATTGCTCCGGTAGGCATCAAAAGGACACCACAAAAGTTGTTCTACCTGCTTTCTGGGCTGAGATGGGGAATCGCTGAATTTTGGACTCGGCCGGTGACAAAATGTTCCAAAGACACCCCATGCACAACTCCACCGGGGAAGGTGCCAGGCAGGAGTTCTCTTGGTAGTTTTTACACTACCTTGGTAGGCAGCTGAAAGGCACCACAAAAGTTGTTCTACCTGCTTTCTGGGCTGAGATGGGGAACCGCTGAATTTTGGACTCGGCTGGTGACAAAATGTTCCAAACACACCCCCTGCACAACTCCACCGGGGAAGGTGCCAGACAGGAGTTCTCTTGGTAGTTTTTACATTGCTCCGGTAGGCATCTGAAAGACACCACAAAAGTTGTTCTACCTGCTTTCTGGGCTGAGATGGGGAACCGCTGAATTTTGGACTCGGCCAGTGACAAAATGTTCCAAACACACCCCATGCACAACTCCACCGGGGAAGGTGCCAGACAGGAGTTCTCTTAGTAGTTTTTACACTACCTTGGTAGGCAGCTGAAAGGCACCACAAAAGTTGTTCTACCTGCTTTCTGGGCTGAGATGGGGAACCGCTGAATTTTGGAGTCGCCCGGTGACAAAATGTTCCAAAGACACCCCATGCACAACTCCACCGGGGAAGGTGCCAGACAGGAGTTCTCCTGGTAGTTTTTACACGACCTTGGTAGGCACCTGAAAGGCACCACAAAAGTTGTTCTACCTGCTTTCGGGGCTGAGATGGGGAACCGCTGAATTTTGGACTCGGCCGGTGACAAAATGTTCCAAACACACCCCCTGCACAACTCCATCGGGGAAGGTGCCAGACAGGAGTTCTCCTGTAGTTTTTACATTGCTCCGGTAGGCATCTGAAAGACACCATAAAAGTTGTTCTACCTGCTTTCTGGGCTGAGATGGGGAACGGCTGAATTTTGGACTCGGCCGGTGACAAAATGTTCCAAACACACCCCCTGCACAACTCCACCGGGGAAGGTGCCAGACAGGAGTTCTCCTGGTAGTTTTTACATTGCTCCGGTAGGCATCTGAAAGACACCACAAAAGTTGTTCTACCTGCTTTCTGGGCTGAGATGGGGAACCGCTGAATTTTGGACTCGGCCGGTGACAAAATGTTCCAAACACACCCCATGCACAACTCCACTAGCAAAGGTGCCAGACAGGAGTTCTCCTGGTAGTTTTTACACTACCTTGGTAGGCACCTGAAAGGCACCACAAAAGTTGTTCTACCTGCTTTCTGGGCTGAGATGGGGAACCGCTGAATTTTGGAGTCGCCCGGTGACAAAATGTTCCAAAGACACCCCATGCACAACTCCACCGGGGAAGGTGCCAGGCAGGAGTTCTCTTGGTAGTTTTTACACTACCTTGGTAGGCATTTGAAAGGCACCACAAAAGTTGTTCTACCTGCTTTCTGGGCTGAGATGGGGAACTGCTGAATTTTGGACTCGGCCAGAGACAAAATGTTCCAAACACACCCCCTGCACCACTCCACCGGGGAAGGTGCCAGACAGGAGTTCTCCTGGTAGTTTTTACATTGCTCCGGTAGGCATCTGAAAGACACCACAAAAGTTGTTCTACCTGCTTTCTGGGCTGAGATGGGGAATCGCTGAATTTTGGACTCGGCCGGTGACAAAATGTTCCAAACACACCCCCTGCAAAACTCCACCGGGGAAGGTGCCAGACAAGCGTTCTCTTGATAGTTTTTACACTACCTTGGTAGGCATCTGAAAGACACCACAAAAGTTGTTCTACCTGCTTTCTGGGCTGAGATGGGGAACAGCTGAATTTTGGAGTCGGCCGGTGACAAAATGTTCCAAAGACACCCCCTGCACAACTATACCGGGGAAGGTGCCAGACAGGAGTTCTCCTGGTAGTTTTTACATTGCTCCGGTAGGCATCTAAAAGACACCACAAAAGATGTTCTACCTGCTTTCTGGGCTGAGATGGGGAATCGCTGAATTTTGGACTCGGCCGGTGACAAAATGTTCCAAACACACCCCCTGCACAACTCCACCGGGGAAGGTGCCAGACAGGAGTTCTCCTGGTAGTTTTTACACTACCTTGGTAGGCACCTGAAAGGCACCACAAAAGTTGTTCTACCTGCTTTCTGGGCTGAGATGGGGAATCGCTGAATTTTGGACTCGGCCGGTGACAAAATGTTCCAAAGACACCCCATGCACAACTCCACCGGGGAAGGTGCCAGGCAGGAGTTCTCCTGGTAGTTTTTACATTGCTCCGGTAGGCATCTGAAAGACACCACAAAAGTTGTTCTACCTGCTTTCTGGGCTGAGATGGGGAACCGCTGAATTTTGGACTCGGCCGGTGACAAAATGTTCCAAACACACCCCATGCACAACTCCACCGGGGAAGGTGCCAGGCAGGAGTTCTCTTGGTAGTTTTTACACTACCTTGGTAGGCATTTGAAAGGCACCACAAAAGTTGTTCTACCTGCTTTCTGGGCTGAGATGGGGAACCGCTGAATTTTTGGACTCGGCTGGTGACAAAATATTCCGAACACAGCCCATGCACAACTCCACCGGGGAAGGTGCCAGACAGGAGTTCTCCTGGTAGTTTTTACATTGCTCCGGTAGGCAGCTGAAAGACACCACAAAAGTTGTTCTACCTGCTTTCTGGGCTGAGATGGGGAACCGCTGAATTTTGGAGTCGGCCGGTGACAAAATGTTCCAAAGACACCCCATGCACAACTCCACTAGCGAAGGTGCCAGGGACGAGCTCTGTTGGTAGTTTTTACATTGCTCCGGTAGGCATCAAAAGGACACCACAAAAGTTGTTCTACCTGCTTTCTGGGCTGAGATGGGGAATCGCTGAATTTTGGACTCGGCCGGTGACAAAATGTTCCAAACACACCCCATGCACAACTCCACCGGGGAAGGTGCCAGGCAGGAGTTCTCTTGGTAGTTTTTACACTACCTTGGTAGGCAGCTGAAAGGCACCACAAAAGTTGTTCTACCTGCTTTCTGGGCTGAGATGGGGAACCGCTGAATTTTGGACTCGGCTGGTGACAAAATGTTCCAAACACACCCCATGCACAACTCCACCGGGGAAGGTGCCAGACAGGAGTTCTCCTGGTAGTTTTTACATTGCTCCGGTAGGCATCTGAAAGACACCACAAAAGTTGTTCTACCTGCTTTCTGGGCTGAGATGGGGAACCGCTGAATTTTGGACTCGGCCAGTGACAAAATGTTCCAAAGACACCCCATGCACAACTCCACCGGGGAAGGTGCCAGACAGGAGTTCTCTTAGTAGTTTTTACACTACCTTGGTAGGCACCTGAAAGGCACCACAAAAGTTGTTCTACCTGCTTTCTGGGCTGAGATGGGGAACCGCTGAATTTTGGACTCGGCCGGTGACAAAATGTTCCAAACACACCCCATGCACAACTCCACCGGGGAAGGTGCCAGACAGGAGTTCTCTTAATAGTTTTTACACTACCTTGGTAGGCAGCTAAAAGGCACCACAAAAGTTGTTCTACCTGCTTTCTGGGCTGAGATGGGGAACCGCTGAATTTTGGACTCGGCCGGTGACAAAATGTTCCAAACACACCCCATGCACAACTCCACTAGCGAAGGTGCCAGGGACGAGCTCTGTTGGTAGTTTTTACATTGCTCCGGTAGGCATCTGAAAGACACCACAAAAGTTGTTCTACCTGCTTTCTGGGCTGAGATGGGGAAACGCTGAATTTTGGACTCGGCCGGTGACAAAATGTTCCAAACACACCCCATGCACAACTCCACCGGGGAAGGTGCCAGGCAGGAGTTCTCTTGGTAGTTTTTACACTACCTTGGTAGGCATCTGAAAGACACCACAAAAGTTGTTCTACCTGCTTTCTGGGCTGAGATGGGGAACCGCTGAATTTTGGACTCGGCCAGTGACAAAATGTTCCAAAGACACCCCATGCACAACTCCACCGGGGAAGGTGCCAGGCAGGAGTTCTCCTGGTAGTTTTTACACTACCTTGGTAGGCACCTGAAAGGCACCACAAAAGTTGTTCTACCTGCTTTCTGGGCTGAGATGGGGAATCGCTGAATTTTGGACTCGGCCGGTGACAAAATGTTCCAAAGACACCCCATGCACAACTCCACCGGGGAAGGTGCCAGACAGGAGTTCTCCTGGTAGTTTTTACATTGCTCCGGTAGGCATCTGAAAGACACCACAAAAGTTGTTCTACCTGCTTTCTGGGCTGAGATGGGGAACCGCTGAATTTTGGACTCGGCCGGTGACAAAATGTTCCAAACACACCCCCTGCACAACTCCACCGGGGAAGGTGCCAGACAGGAGTTCTCTTAGTAGTTTTTACACTACCTTGGTAGGCAGCTGAAAGGCACCACAAAAGTTGTTCTACCTGCTTTCTGGGCTGAGATGGGGAACCGCTGAATTTTGGACTCGGCCGGTGACAAAATGTTCCAAACACACCCCATGCACAACTCCACTAGCGAAGGTGCCAGGCAGGAGTTCTCTTGGTAGTTTTTACACTACCTTGGTAGGCACCTGAAAGGCACCACAAAAGTTGTTCTACCTGCTTTCTGGGCTGAGATGGGGAACCGCTGAATTTTGGACTCGGCCGGTGACAAAATGTTCCAAACACACCCCATGCACAACTCCACCGGGGAAGGTGCCAGGCAGGAGTTCTCTTGGTAGTTTTTACACTGCCTTGGTAGGCATTTGAAAGGCACCACAAAAGTTGTTCTACCTGCTTTCTGGGCTGAGATGGGGAACCGCTGAATTTTTGGGCTCGGCTGGTGACAAAATGTTCCAAACACACCCCATGCACAACTCCACCGGGGAAGGTGCCAGACAGGAGTTCTCCTGGTAGTTTTTACATTGCTCCGGTAGGCATCTGAAAGACACCACAAAAGTTGTTCTACCTGCTTTCTGGGCTGAGATGGGGAACCGCTGAATTTTGGACTCGGCCAGTGACAAAATGTTCCAAAGACACCCCATGCACAACTCCACCGGGGAAGGTGCCAGACAGGAGTTCTCTTAGTAGTTTTTACACTACCTTGGTAGGCACCTGAAAGGCACCACAAAAGTTGTTCTACCTGCTTTCTGGGCTGAGATGGGGAACCGCTGAATTTTGGACTCGGCTGGTGACAAAATGTTCCAAACACACCCCCTGCACAATTCCACCGGGGAAGGTGCCAGGCAGGAGTTCTCTTGGTAGTTTTTACACTACCTTGGTAGGCATTTGAAAGGCACCACAAAAGTTGTTCTACCTGCTTTCTGGGCTGAGATGGGGAACCGCTGAATTTTGGACTCGGCCGGTGACAAAATGTTCCAAACACACCCCATGCACAACTCCACCGGGGAAGGTGCCAGACAGGAGTTTTCTTGATAGATTTTACATTGCTCTGGTAGGCACCTCAAAGACACCACAAAACTCGTTCTACCTGCTTTCTGGGCTGAGATGGGGAACAGCTGAATTTTGGAGTCGGACGGTGACAAAATGTTCCAAACACACCCCCTGCACAACTCCACCGGGGAAGGTGCCAGGGACGAGCTCTGTTGGTAGTTTTTACATTGCTCCGGTAGGCATCAAAAGGACACCACAAAAGTTGTTCTACCTGCTTTCTGGGCTGAGATGGGGAATCGCTGAATTTTGGACTCGGCCGGTGACAAAATGTTCCAAACACACCCCATGCACAACTCCACCGGGGAAGGTGCCAGGCAGGAGTTCTCTTGGTAGTTTTTACACTACCTTGGTAGGCATTTGAAAGGCACCACAAAAGTTGTTCTACCTGCTTTCTGGGCTGAGATGGGGAACCGCTGAATTTTGGACTCGGCTGGTGACAAAATGTTCCAAACACACCCCATGCACAACTCCACCGGGGAAGGTGCCAGACAGGAGTTCTCCTGGTAGTTTTTACATTGCTCCGGTAGGCATCTGAAAGACACCACAAAAGTTGTTCTACCTGCTTTCTGGGCTGAGATGGGGAACCGCTGAATTTTGGACTCGGCCAGTGACAAAATGTTCCAAAGACACCCCATGCACAACTCCACCGGGGAAGGTGCCAGACAGGAGTTCTCTTAGTAGTTTTTACACTACCTTGGTAGGCACCTGAAAGGCACCACAAAAGTTGTTCTACCTGCTTTCTGGGCTGAGATGGGGAACCGCTGAATTTTGGACTCGGCTGGTGACAAAATGTTCCAAACACACCCCATGCACAACTCCACCGGGGAAGGTGCCAGGCAGGAGTTCTCTTGGTAATTTTACACTACCTTGGTAGGCATTTGAAAGGCACCACAAAAGTTGTTCTACCTGCTTTCTGGGCTGAGATGGGGAACCGCTGAATTTTGGACTCGGCCAGAGACAAAATGTTCCAAACACACCCCATGCACAACTCCACCGGGGAAGGTGCCAGGCAGGAGTTCTCCTGGTAGTTTTTACATTGCTCCGGTAGGCATCTGAAAGACACCACAAAAGTTGTTCTACCTGCTTTCTGGGCTGAGATGGGGAATCGCTGAATTTTGGACTCGGCCGGTGACAAAATGTTCCAAACACACCCCCTGCAAAACTCCACCGGGGAAGGTGCCAGACAAGCGTTCTCTTGATAGTTTTTACACTACCTTGGTAGGCATCTAAAAGACACCACAAAAGTTGTTCTACCTGCTTTCTGGGCTGAGATGGGGAACAGCTGAATTTTGGAGTCGGCCGGTGACAAAATGTTCCAAAGACACCCCCTGCACAACTATACCGGGGAAGGTGCCAGACAGGAGTTCTCCTGGTAGTTTTTACATTGCTCCGGTAGGCATCTAAAAGACACCACAAAAGATGTTCTACCTGCTTTCTGGGCTGAGATGGGGAACCGCTGAATTTTGGACTCGGCCGGTGACAAAATGTTCCAAACACACCCCCTGCACAACTCCACCGGGGAAGGTGCCAGACAGGAGTTCTCTTAGTAGTTTTTACACTACCTTGGTAGGCACCTGAAAGGCACCACAAAAGTTGTTCTACCTGCTTTCTGGGCTGAGATGGGGAATCGCTGAATTTTGGACTCGGCCGGTGACAAAATGTTCCAAAGACACCCCATGCACAACTCCACCGGGGAAGGTGCCAGGCAGGAGTTCTCCTGGTAGTTTTTACATTGCTCCGGTAGGCATCTGAAAGACACCACAAAAGTTGTTCTACCTGCTTTCTGGGCTGAGATGGGGAACCGCTGAATTTTGGACTCGGCCGGTGACAAAATGTTCCAAACACACCCCCTGCACAACTCCACCGGGGAAGGTGCCAGACAGGAGTTCTCTTAGTAGTTTTTACACTACCTTGGTAGGCAGCTGAAAGGCACCACAAAAGTTGTTCTACCTGCTTTCTGGGCTGAGATGGGGAACCGCTGAATTTTGGACTCGGCCGGTGACAAAATGTTCCAAACACACCCCATGCACAACTCCACTAGCGAAGGTGCCAGACAGGAGTTCTCCTGGTAGTTTTTACACTACCTTGGTAGGCAGCTGAAAGGCACCACAAAAGTTGTTCTACCTGCTTTCTGGGCTGAGATGGGGAACCGCTGAATTTTGGACTCGGCCGGTGACAAAATGTTCCAAACACACCCCATGCACAACTCCACCGGGGAAGGTGCCAGGCAGGAGTTCTCTTGGTAGTTTTTACACTACCTTGGTAGGCATTTGAAAGGCACCACAAAAGTTGTTCTACCTGCTTTCTGGGCTGAGATGGGGAACCGCTGAATTTTTGGGCTCGGCTGGTGACAAAATATTCCGAACACACCCCATGCACAACTCCACCGGGGAAGGTGCCAGACAGGAGTTCTCCTGTAGTTTTTACATTGCTCCGGTAGGCAGCTGAAAGACACCACAAAAGTTGTTCTACCTGCTTTCTGGGCTGAGATGGGGAAACGCTGAATTTTGGACTCGGCCGGTGACAAAATGTTCCAAACACACCCCATGCACAACTCCACCGGGGAAGGTGCCAGACAGGAGTTCTCTTAATAGTTTTTACACTACCTTGGTAGGCAGCTAAAAGGCACCACAAAAGTTGTTCTACCTGCTTTCTGGGCTGAGATGGGGAACCGCTGAATTTTGGACTCGGCCGGTGACAAAATGTTCCAAACACACCCCATGCACAACTCCACTAGCGAAGGTGCCAGGGACGAGCTCTGTTGGTAGTTTTTACATTGCTCCGGTAGGCATCAAAAGGACACCACAAAAGTTGTTCTACCTGCTTTCTGGGCTGAGATGGGGAATCGCTGAATTTTGGACTCGGCCGGTGACAAAATGTTCCAAACACACCCCATGCACAACTCCACCGGGGAAGGTGCCAGGCAGGAGTTCTCTTGGTAGTTTTTACACTACCTTGGTAGGCATTTGAAAGGCACCACAAAAGTTGTTCTACCTGCTTTCTGGGCTGAGATAGGGAACCGCTGAATTTTGGACTCGGCTGGTGACAAAATGTTCCAAACACACCCCCAGCACAACTCCACCGGGGAAGGTGCCAGACAGGAGTTCTCCTGGTAGTTTTTACATTGCTCCGGTAGGCATCTGAAAGACACCACAAAAGTTGTTCTACCTGCTTTCTGGGCTGAGATGGGGAACCGCTGAATTTTGGACTCGGCCAGTGACAAAATGTTCCAAAGACACCCCATGCACAACTCCACCGGGGAAGGTGCCAGACAGGAGTTCTCTTAATAGTTTTTACACTACCTTGGTAGGCACCTGAAAGGCACCACAAAAGTTGTTCTACCTGCTTTCTGGGCTGAGATGGGGAACCGCTGAATTTTGGAGTCGCCCGGTGACAAAATGTTCCAAAGACACCCCATGCACAACTCCACCGGGGAAGGTGCCAGGCAGGAGTTCTCTTGGTAGTTTTTACACTACCTTGGTAGGCAGCTGAAAGGCACCACAAAAGTTGTTCTACCTGCTTTCTGGGCTGAGATGGGGAACCGCTGAATTTTGGACTCGGCTGGTGACAAAATGTTCCAAACACACCCCCTGCACAACTCCACCGGGGAAGGTGCCAGACAGGAGTTCTCCTGGTAGTTTTTACACTACCTTGGTAGGCACCTGAAAGGCACCACAAAAGTTGTTCTACCTGCTTTCTGGGCTGAGATGGGGAATCGCTGAATTTTGGAGTCGGCCGGTGACAAAATGTTCCAAAGACACCCCATGCACAACTCCACCGGGGAAGGTGCCAGACAGGAGTTCTCCTGGTAGTTTTTACATTGCTCCGGTAGGCATCTGAAAGACACCACAAAAGTTGTTCTACCTGCTTTCTGGGCTGAGATGGGGAACCGCTGAATTTTGGACTCGGCCGGTGACAAAATGTTCCAAACACACCCCCTGCACAACTCCACCGGGGAAGGTGCCAGACAGGAGTTCTCTTAATAGTTTTTACACTACCTTGGTAGGCAGCTGAAAGGCACCACAAAAGTTGTTCTACCTGCTTTCTGGGCTGAGATGGGGAACCGCTGAATTTTGGAGTCGGCCGGTGACAAAATGTTCCAAACATACCCCATGCACAACTCCACTAGCGAAGGTGCCAGGCAGGAGTTCTCTTGGTAGTTTTTACACTACCTTGGTAGGCATTTGAAAGGCACCACAAAAGTTGTTCTACCTGCTTTCTGGGCTGAGATGGGGAAACGCTGAATTTTTGGGCTCGGCTGGTGACAAAATATTCCGAACACACCCCATGCACAACTCCACCGGGGAAGGTGCCAGACAGGAGTTCTCCTGTAGTTTTTACATTGCTCCGGTAGGCAGCTGAAAGACACCACAAAAGTTGTTCTACCTGCTTTCTGGGCTGAGATGGGGAACCGCTGAATTTTGGACTCGGCCGGTGACAAAATGTTCCAAACACACCCCCTGCACAACTCCACCGGGGAAGGTGCCAGACAGGAGTTCTCTTAATAGTTTTTACACTACCTTGGTAGGCAGCTAAAAGGCACCACAAAAGTTGTTCTACCTGCTTTCTGGGCTGAGATGGGGAACCGCTGAATTTTGGACTCGGCCGGTGACAAAATGTTCCAAAGACACCCCATGCACAACTCCACCGGGGAAGGTGCCAGGGACGAGCTCTGTTGGTAGTTTTTACATTGCTCCGGTAGGCATCAAAAGGACACCACAAAAGTTGTTCTACCTGCTTTCTGGGCTGAGATGGGGAATCGCTGAATTTTGGACTCGGCCGGTGACAAAATGTTCCAAAGACACCCCATGCACAACTCCACCGGGGAAGGTGCCAGGCAGGAGTTCTCTTGGTAGTTTTTACACTACCTTGGTAGGCAGCTGAAAGGCACCACAAAAGTTGTTCTACCTGCTTTCTGGGCTGAGATGGGGAACCGCTGAATTTTGGACTCGGCTGGTGACAAAATGTTCCAAACACACCCCCTGCACAACTCCACCGGGGAAGGTGCCAGACAGGAGTTCTCCTGGTAGTTTTTACATTGCTCTGGTAGGCATCTGAAAGACACCACAAAAGTTGTTCTACCTGCTTTCTGGGCTGAGATGGGGAACCGCTGAATTTTGGACTCGGCCAGTGACAAAATGTTCCAAACACACCCCATGCACAACTCCACCGGGGAAGGTGCCAGACAGGAGTTCTCTTAGTAGTTTTTACACTACCTTGGTAGGCAGCTGAAAGGCACCACAAAAGTTGTTCTACCTGCTTTCTGGGCTGAGATGGGGAACCGCTGAATTTTGGAGTCGCCCGGTGACAAAATGTTCCAAAGACACCCCATGCACAACTCCACCGGGGAAGGTGCCAGACAGGAGTTCTCCTGGTAGTTTTTACACGACCTTGGTAGGCACCTGAAAGGCACCACAAAAGTTGTTCTACCTGCTTTCTGGGCTGAGATGGGGAATCGCTGAATTTTGGACTCGGCCGGTGACAAAATGTTCCAAACACACCCCCTGCACAACTCCACCGGGGAAGGTGCCAGACAGGAGTTCTCCTGGTAGTTTTTACATTGCTCCGGTAGGCATCTGAAAGACACCACAAAAGTTGTTCTACCTGCTTTCTGGGCTGAGATGGGGAACCGCTGAATTTTGGACTCGGCCGGTGACAAAATGTTCCAAACACACCCCATGCACAACTCCACTAGCAAAGGTGCCAGACAGGAGTTCTCCTGGTAGTTTTTACACTACCTTGGTAGGCAGCTGAAAGACACCACAAAAGTTGTTCTACCTGCTTTCTGGGCTGAGATGGGGAACCGCTGAATTTTGGACTCGGCCGGTGACAAAATGTTCCAAAGACACCCCATGCACAACTCCACCGGGGAAGGTGCCAGGCAGGAGTTCTCTTGGTAGTTTTTACACTACCTTGGTAGGCATTTGAAAGGCACCACAAAAGTTGTTCTACCTGCTTTCTGGGCTGAGATGGGGAACCGCTGAATTTTGGACTCGGCCAGAGACAAAATGTTCCAAACACACCCCCTGCACAACTCCACCGGGGAAGGTGCCAGACAGGAGTTCTCCTGGTAGTTTTTACATTGCTCCGGTAGGCATCTGAAAGACACCACAAAAGTTGTTCTACCTGCTTTCTGGGCTGAGATGGGGAACCGCTGAATTTTGGACTCGGCCGGTGACAAAATGTTCCAAACACACCCCCTGCAAAACTCCACCGGGGAAGGTGCCAGACAAGCGTTCTCTTGATAGTTTTTACACTACCTTGGTAGGCATCTAAAAGACACCACAAAAGTTGTTCTACCTGCTTTCTGGGCTGAGATGGGGAACAGCTGAATTTTGGAGTCGGCCGGTGACAAAATGTTCCAAAGACACCCCCTGCACAACTATACCGGGGAAGGTGCCAGACAGGAGTTCTCCTGGTAGTTTTTACATTGCTCCGGTAGGCATCTAAAAGACACCACAAAAGATGTTCTACCTGCTTTCTGGGCTGAGATGGGGAATCGCTGAATTTTGGACTCGGCCGGTGACAAAATGTTCCAAACACACCCCCTGCACAACTCCACCGGGGAAGGTGCCAGACAGGAGTTCTCCTGGTAGTTTTTACACTACCTTGGTAGGCACCTGAAAGGCACCACAAAAGTTGTTCTACCTGCTTTCTGGGCTGAGATGGGGAATCGCTGAATTTTGGACTCGGCCGGTGACAAAATGTTCCAAACACACCCCATGCACAACTCCACCGGGGAAGGTGCCAGGCAGGAGTTCTCCTGGTAGTTTTTACATTGCTCCGGTAGGCAGCTGAAAGACACCACAAAAGTTGTTCTACCTGCTTTCTGGGCTGAGATGGGGAACCGCTGAATTTTGGAGTCGGCCGGTGACAAAATGTTCCAAACACACCCCATGCACAACTCCACTAGCGAAGGTGCCAGGGACGAGCTCTGTTGGTAGTTTTTACATTGCTCCGGTAGGCATCAAAAGGACACCACAAAAGTTGTTCTACCTGCTTTCTGGGCTGAGATGGGGAATCGCTGAATTTTGGACTCGGCCGGTGACAAAATGTTCCAAAGACACCCCATGCACAACTCCACCGGGGAAGGTGCCAGGCAGGAGTTCTCTTGGTAGTTTTTACACTACCTTGGTAGGCACCTGAAAGGCACCACAAAAGTTGTTCTACCTGCTTTCTGGGCTGAGATGGGGAACCGCTGAATTTTGGACTCGGCTGGTGACAAAATGTTCCAAACACACCCCATGCACAACTCCACCGGGGAAGGTGCCAGACAGGAGTTCTCCTGGTAGTTTTTACATTGCTCCGGTAGGCATCTGAAAGACACCACAAAAGTTGTTCTACCTGCTTTCTGGGCTGAGATGGGGAACCGCTGAATTTTGGACTCGGCCAGTGACAAAATGTTCCAAACACACCCCATGCACAACTCCACCGGGGAAGGTGCCAGGCAGGAGTTCTCTTGGTAGTTTTTACACTACCTTGGTAGGCATTTGAAAGGCACCACAAAAGTTGTTCTACCTGCTTTCTGGGCTGAGATGGGGAACCGCTGAATTTTGGAGTCGGCCGGTGACAAAATGTTCCAAACACACCCCCTGCACAACTCCACCGGGGAAGGTGCCAGACAGGAGTTCTCTTAATAGTTTTTACACTACCTTGGTAGGCAGCTAAAAGGCACCACAAAAGTTGTTCTACCTGCTTTCTGGGCTGAGATGGGGAACCGCTGAATTTTGGACTCGGCCGGTGACAAAATGTTCCAAACACACCCCATGCACAACTCCACTAGCGAAGGTGCCAGGGACGAGCTCTGTTGGTAGTTTTTACATTGCTCCGGTAGGCATCAAAAGGACACCACAAAAGTTGTTCTACCTGCTTTCTGGGCTGAGATGGGGAATCGCTGAATTTTGGACTCGGCCGGTGACAAAATGTTCCAAACACACCCCATGCACAACTCCACCGGGGAAGGTGCCAGGCAGGAGTTCTCTTGGTAGTTTTTACACTACCTTGGTAGGCATTTGAAAGGCACCACAAAAGTTGTTCTACCTGCTTTCTGGGCTGAGATGGGGAAACGCTGAATTTTGGAGTCGGCTGGTGACAAAATGTTCCAAACACACCCCATGCACAACTCCACCAGGGAAGGTGCCAGACAGGAGTTCTCCTGGTAGTTTTTACATTGCTCCGGTAAGCATCTGAAAGACACCACAAAAGTTGTTCTACCTGCTTTCTGGGCTGAGATGGGGAACCGCTGAATTTTGGACTCGGCCGGTGACAAAATGTTCCAAACACACCCCCTGCACAACTCCACCGGGGAAGGTGCCAGACAGGAGTTCTCCTGGTAGTTTTTACACTACCTTGGTAGGCACCTGAAAGACACCACAAAAGTTGTTCTACCTGCTTTCTGGGCTGAGATGGGGAACCGCTGAATTTTGGAGTCGCCCGGTGACAAAATGTTCCAAAGACACCCCATGCACAACTCCACCGGGGAAGGTGCCAGGCAGGAGTTCTCTTGGTAGTTTTTACACTACCTTGGTAGGCATTTGAAAGGCACCACAAAAGTTGTTCTACCTGCTTTCTGGGCTGAGATGGGGAACCGCTGAATTTTGGACTCGGCCAGAGACAAAATGTTCCAAACACACCCCCTGCACAACTCCACCGGGGAAGGTGCCAGACAGGAGTTCTCCTGGTAGTTTTTACATTGCTCCGGTAGGCATCTGAAAGACACCACAAAAGTTGTTCTACCTGCTTTCTGGGCTGAGATGGGGAACCGCTGAATTTTGGAGTCGGCCGGTGACAAAATGTTCCAAACACACCCCATGCACAACTCCACTAGCGAAGGTGCCAGGGACGAGCTCTGTTGGTAGTTTTTACATTGCTCCGGTAGGCATCAAAAGGACACCACAAAAGTTGTTCTACCTGCTTTCTGGGCTGAGATGGGGAATCGCTGAATTTTGGACTCGGCCGGTGACAAAATGTTCCAAACACACCCCATGCACAACTCCTCCGGGGAAGGTGCCAGGCAGGAGTTCTCTTGGTAGTTTTTACACTACCTTGGTAGGCATTTGAAAGGCACCACAAAAGTTGTTCTACCTGCTTTCTGGGCTGAGATGGGGAAACGCTGAATTTTGGAGTCGGCTGGTGACAAAATGTTCCAAACACACCCCATGCACAACTCCACCGGGGAAGGTGCCAGACAGGAGTTCTCCTGGTAGTTTTTACATTGCTCCGGTAGGCATCTGAAAGACACCACAAAAGTTGTTCTACCTGCTTTCTGGGCTGAGATGGGGAACCGCTGAATTTTGGACTCGGCCGGTGACAAAATGTTCCAAACACACCCCCTGCACAACTCCACCGGGGAAGGTGCCAGACAGGAGTTCTCCTGGTAGTTTTTACACTACCTTGGTAGGCACCTGAAAGGCACCACAAAAGTTGTTCTACCTGCTTTCTGGGCTGAGATGGGGAACCGCTGAATTTTGGAGTCGCCCGGTGACAAAATGTTCCAAAGACACCCCATGCACAACTCCACCGGGGAAGGTGCCAGACAGGAGTTCTCCTGGTAGTTTTTACACGACCTTGGTAGGCACCTGAAAGGCACCACAAAAGTTGTTCTACCTGCTTTCTGGGCTGAGATGGGGAATCGCTGAATTTTGGACTCGGCCGGTGACAAAATGTTCCAAAGACACCCCATGCACAACTCCACCGGGGAAGGTGCCAGACAGGAGTTCTCCTGGTAGTTTTTACATTGCTCCGGTAGGCATCTGAAAGACACCACAAAAGTTGTTCTACCTGCTTTCTGGGCTGAGATGGGGAACCGCTGAATTTTGGACTCGGCCGGTGACAAAATGTTCCAAACACACCCCATGCACAACTCCACTAGCAAAGGTGCCAGACAGGAGTTCTCCTGGTAGTTTTTACACTACCTTGGTAGGCACCTGAAAGGCACCACAAAAGTTGTTCTACCTGCTTTCTGGGCTGAGATGGGGAACCGCTGAATTTTGGAGTCGCCCGGTGACAAAATGTTCCAAACACACCCCATGCACAACTCCACTAGCGAAGGTGCCAGGCAGGAGTTCTCTTGGTAGTTTTTACACTACCTTGGTAGGCATTTGAAAGGCACCACAAAAGTTGTTCTACCTGCTTTCTGGGCTGAGATGGGGAACCGCTGAATTTTGGACTCGGCCAGAGACAAAATGTTCCAAACACACCCCCTGCACAACTCCACCGGGGAAGGTGCCAGACAGGAGTTCTCCTGGTAGTTTTTACATTGCTCCGGTAGGCATCTGAAAGACACCACAAAAGTTGTTCTACCTGCTTTCTGGGCTGAGATGGGGAATCGCTGAATTTTGGACTCGGCCGGTGACAAAATGTTCCAAACACACCCCCTGCAAAACTCCACCGGGGAAGGTGCCAGACAAGCGTTCTCTTGATAGTTTTTACACTACCTTGTAGGCATCTAAAAGACACCACAAAAGTTGTTCTACCTGCTTTCTGGGCTGAGATGGGGAACAGCTGAATTTTGGAGTCGGCCGGTGACAAAATGTTCCAAACACACCCCATGCACAACTATACCGGGGAAGGTGCCAGACAGGAGTTCTCCTGGTAGTTTTTACATTGCTCCGGTAGGCATCTAAAAGACACCACAAAAGATGTTCTACCTGCTTTCTGGGCTGAGATGGGGAATCGCTGAATTTTGGACTCGGCCGGTGACAAAATGTTCCAAACACACCCCCTGCACAACTCCACCGGGGAAGGTGCCAGACAGGAGTTCTCTTGGTAGTTTTTACACTACCTTGGTAGGCACCTGAAAGGCACCACAAAAGTTGTTCTACCTGCTTTCTGGGCTGAGATGGGGAATCGCTGAATTTTGGAGTCGGCCGGTGACAAAATGTTCCAAAGACACCCCATGCACAACTCCACCGGGGAAGGTGCCAGGCAGGAGTTCTCCTGGTAGTTTTTACATTGCTCCGGTAGGCAGCTGAAAGACACCACAAAAGTTGTTCTACCTGCTTTCTGGGCTGAGATGGGGAACCGCTGAATTTTGGACTCGGCCGGTGACAAAATGTTCCAAACACACACCCTGCACAACTCCACCGGGGAAGGTGCCAGACAGGAGTTCTCCTGGTAGTTTTTACACTACCTTGGTAGGCACCTGAAAGGCACCACAAAAGTTGTTCTACCTGCTTTCTGGGCTGAGATGGGGAACCGCTGAATTTTGGAGTCGGCCGGTGACAAAATGTTCCAAACACACCCCATGCACAACTCCACCGGGGAAGGTGCCAGACAGGAGTTCTCTTAATAGTTTTTACACTACCTTGGTAGGCAGCTAAAAGGCACCACAAAAGTTGTTCTACCTGCTTTCTGGGCTGAGATGGGGAACCGCTGAATTTTGGACTCGGCCGGTGACAAAATGTTCCAAACACACCCCATGCACAACTCCACTAGCGAAGGTGCCAGGGACGAGCTCTGTTGGTAGTTTTTACATTGCTCCGGTAGGCATCAAAAGGACACCACAAAAGTTGTTCTACCTGCTTTCTGGGCTGAGATGGGGAATCGCTGAATTTTGGACTCGGCCGGTGACAAAATGTTCCAAAGACACCCCATGCACAACTCCACCGGGGAAGGTGCCAGGCAGGAGTTCTCTTGGTAGTTTTTACACTACCTTGGTAGGCAGCTGAAAGGCACCACAAAAGTTGTTCTACCTGCTTTCTGGGCTGAGATGGGGAAACGCTGAATTTTGGAGTCGGCTGGTGACAAAATGTTCCAAACACACCCCATGCACAACTCCACCGGGGAAGGTGCCAGACAGGAGTTCTCCTGGTAGTTTTTACATTGCTCCGGTAGGCATCTGAAAGACACCACAAAAGTTGTTCTACCTGCTTTCTGGGCTGAGATGGGGAACCGCTGAATTTTGGACTCGACCGGTGACAAAATGTTCCAAACACACCCCCTGCACAACTCCACCGGGGAAGGTGCCAGACAGGAGTTCTCCTGGTAGTTTTTACACTACCTTGGTAGGCACCTGAAAGGCACCACAAAAGTTGTTCTACCTGCTTTCTGGGCTGAGATGGGGAATCGCTGAATTTTGGACTCGGCCGGTGACAAAATGTTCCAAAGACACCCCATGCACAACTCCACCGGGGAAGGTGCCAGACAGGAGTTCTCCTGGTAGTTTTTACATTGCTCCGGTAGGCATCTGAAAGACACCACAAAAGTTGTTCTACCTGCTTTCTGGGCTGAGATGGGGAACCGCTGAATTTTGGACTCGGCCGGTGACAAAATGTTCCAAACACACCCCCTGCACAACTCCACCGGGGAAGGTGCCAGACAGGAGTTCTCTTAGTAGTTTTTACACTACCTTGGTAGGCAGCTGAAAGGCACCACAAAAGTTGTTCTACCTGCTTTCTGGGCTGAGATGGGGAACCGCTGAATTTTGGACTCGGCCGGTGACAAAATGTTCCAAACACACCCCATGCACAACTCCACTAGCGAAGGTGCCAGGCAGGAGTTCTCTTGGTAGTTTTTACACTACCTTGGTAGGCACCTGAAAGGCACCACAAAAGATGTTCTACCTGCTTTCTGGGCTGAGATGGGGAACCGCTGAATTTTGGACTCGGCCGGTGACAAAATGTTCCAAACACACCCCATGCACAACTCCACCGGGGAAGGTGCCAGGCAGGAGTTCTCTTGGTAGTTTTTACACTGCCTTGGTAGGCATTTGAAAGGCACCACAAAAGTTGTTCTACCTGCTTTCTGGGCTGAGATGGGGAACCGCTGAATTTTTGGGCTCGGCTGGTGACAAAATGTTCCAAACACACCCCATGCACAACTCCACCGGGGAAGGTGCCAGACAGGAGTTCTCCTGGTAGTTTTTACATTGCTCCGGTAGGCATCTGAAAGACACCACAAAAGTTGTTCTACCTGCTTTCTGGGCTGAGATGGGGAAACGCTGAATTTTGGACTCGGCCAGTGACAAAATGTTCCAAAGACACCCCATGCACAACTCCACCGGGGAAGGTGCCAGACAGGAGTTCTCTTAGTAGTTTTTACACTACCTTGGTAGGCACCTGAAAGGCACCACAAAAGTTGTTCTACCTGCTTTCTGGGCTGAGATGGGGAACCGCTGAATTTTGGACTCGGCTGGTGACAATATGTTCCAAACACACCCCATGCACAACTCCACCGGGGAAGGTGCCAGGCAGGAGTTCTCTTGGTAATTTTACACTACCTTGGTAGGCATTTGAAAGGCACCACAAAAGTTGTTCTACCTGCTTTCTGGGCTGAGATGGGGAACCGCTGAATTTTGGACTCGGCCAGAGACAAAATGTTCCAAACACACCCCATGCACAACTCCACCGGGGAAGGTGCCAGGCAGGAGTTCTCCTGGTAGTTTTTACATTGCTCCGGTAGGCATCTGAAAGACACCACAAAAGTTGTTCTACCTGCTTTCTGGGCTGAGATGGGGAATCGCTGAATTTTGGACTCGGCCGGTGACAAAATGTTCCAAACACACCCCCTGCAAAACTCCACCGGGGAAGGTGCCAGACAAGCGTTCTCTTGATAGTTTTTACACTACCTTGGTAGGCATCTAAAAGACACCACAAAAGTTGTTCTACCTGCTTTCTGGGCTGAGATGGGGAACAGCTGAATTTTGGACTCGGCCGGTGACAAAATGTTCCAAAGACACCCCCTGCACAACTATACCGGGGAAGGTGCCAGACAGGAGTTCTCCTGGTAGTTTTTACATTGCTCCGGTAGGCATCTAAAAGACACCACAAAAGATGTTCTACCTGCTTTCTGGGCTGAGATGGGGAACCGCTGAATTTTGGACTCGGCCGGTGACAAAATGTTCCAAACACACCCCCTGCACAACTCCACCGGGGAAGGTGCCAGACAGGAGTTCTCTTAGTAGTTTTTACACTACCTTGGTAGGCACCTGAAAGGCACCACAAAAGTTGTTCTACCTGCTTTCTGGGCTGAGATGGGGAATCGCTGAATTTTGGACTCGGCCGGTGACAAAATGTTCCAAAGACACCCCATGCACAACTCCACCGGGGAAGGTGCCAGGCAGGAGTTCTCCTGGTAGTTTTTACATTGCTCCGGTAGGCATCTGAAAGACACCACAAAAGTTGTTCTACCTGCTTTCTGGGCTGAGATGGGGAACCGCTGAATTTTGGACTCGGCCGGTGACAAAATGTTCCAAACACACCCCCTGCACAACTCCACCGGGGAAGGTGCCAGACAGGAGTTCTCTTAGTAGTTTTTACACTACCTTGGTAGGCAGCTGAAAGGCACCACAAAAGTTGTTCTACCTGCTTTCTGGGCTGAGATGGGGAACCGCTGAATTTTGGACTCGGCCGGTGACAAAATGTTCCAAACACACCCCATGCACAACTCCACTAGCGAAGGTGCCAGACAGGAGTTCTCCTGGTAGTTTTTACACTACCTTGGTAGGCAGCTGAAAGGCACCACAAAAGTTGTTCTACCTGCTTTCTGGGCTGAGATGGGGAACCGCTGAATTTTGGAGTCGGCCGGTGACAAAATGTTCCAAACACACCCCATGCACAACTCCACCGGGGAAGGTGCCAGGCAGGAGTTCTCTTGGTAGTTTTTACACTACCTTGGTAGGCATTTGAAAGGCACCACAAAAGTTGTTCTACCTGCTTTCTGGGCTGAGATGGGGAACCGCTGAATTTTTGGGCTCGGCTGGTGACAAAATATTCCGAACACACCCCATGCACAACTCCACTAGCGAAGGTGCCAGACAGGAGTTCTCCTGTAGTTTTTACATTGCTCCGGTAGGCAGCTGAAAGACACCACAAAAGTTGTTCTACCTGCTTTCTGGGCTGAGATGGGGAAACGCTGAATTTTGGACTCGGCCGGTGACAAAATGTTCCAAACACACCCCATGCACAACTCCACCGGGGAAGGTGCCAGACAGGAGTTCTCTTAATAGTTTTTACACTACCTTGGTAGGCAGCTAAAAGGCACCACAAAAGTTGTTCTACCTGCTTTCTGGGCTGAGATGGGGAACCGCTGAATTTTGGACTCGGCCGGTGACAAAATGTTCCAAACACACCCCATGCACAACTCCACTAGCGAAGGTGCCAGGGACGAGCTCTGTTGGTAGTTTTTACATTGCTCCGGTAGGCAGCTAAAAGGCACCACAAAAGTTGTTCTACCTGCTTTCTGGGCTGAGATGGGGAACCGCTGAATTTTGGACTCGGCCGGTGACAAAATGTTCCAAACACACCCCATGCACAACTCCACCGGGGAAGGTGCCAGGCAGGAGTTCTCTTGGTAGTTTTTACACTACCTTGGTAGGCATTTGAAAGGCACCACAAAAGTTGTTCTACCTGCTTTCTGGGCTGAGATAGGGAACCGCTGAATTTTGGACTCGGCTGGTGACAAAATGTTCCAAACACACCCCCAGCACAACTCCACCGGGGAAGGTGCCAGACAGGAGTTCTCCTGGTAGTTTTTACATTGCTCCGGTAGGCACCTGAAAGACACCACAAAAGTTGTTCTACCTGCTTTCTGGGCTGAGATGGGGAACCGCTGAATTTTGGACTCGGCCGGTGACAAAATGTTCCAAACACACCCCATGCACAACTCCACTAGCGAAGGTGCCAGACAGGAGTTCTCCTGGTAGTTTTTACACTACCTTGGTAGGCACCTGAAAGGCACCACAAAAGTTGTTCTACCTGCTTTCTGGGCTGAGATGGGGAACCGCTGAATTTTGGAGTCGCCCGGTGACAAAATGTTCCAAAGACACCCCATGCACAACTCCACCGGGGAAGGTGCCAGGCAGGAGTTCTCTTGGTAGTTTTTACACTACCTTGGTAGGCATTTGAAAGGCACCACAAAAGTTGTTCTACCTGCTTTCTGGGCTGAGATGGGGAACCGCTGAATTTTGGACTCGGCCAGAGACAAAATGTTCCAAACACACCCCCTGCACAACTCCACCGGGGAAGGTGCCAGACAGGAGTTCTCCTGGTAGTTTTTACATTGCTCCGGTAGGCATCTGAAAGACACCACAAAAGTTGTTCTACCTGCTTTCTGGGCTGAGATGGGGAACCGCTGAATTTTGGACTCGGCCAGTGACAAAATGTTCCAAAGACACCCCATGCACAACTCCACCGGGGAAGGTGCCAGACAGGAGTTCTCTTAGTAGTTTTTACACTACCTTGGTAGGCACCTGAAAGGCACCACAAAAGTTGTTCTACCTGCTTTCTGGGCTGAGATGGGGAACCGCTGAATTTTGGACTCGGCTGGTGACAAAATGTTCCAAACACACCCCATGCACAACTCCACCGGGGAAGGTGCCAGGCAGGAGTTCTCTTGGTAATTTTACACTACCTTGGTAGGCATTTGAAAGGCACCACAAAAGTTGTTCTACCTGCTTTCTGGGCTGAGATGGGGAACCGCTGAATTTTGGACTCGGCCAGAGACAAAATGTTCCAAACACACCCCATGCACAACTCCACCGGGGAAGGTGCCAGGCAGGAGTTCTCCTGGTAGGTTTTACATTGCTCCGGTAGGCATCTGAAAGACACCACAAAAGTTGTTCTACCTGCTTTCTGGGCTGAGATGGGGAATCGCTGAATTTTGGACTCGGCCGGTGACAAAATGTTCCAAACACACCCCCTGCAAAACTCCACCGGGGAAGGTGCCAGACAAGCGTTCTCTTGATAGTTTTTACACTACCTTGGTAGGCATCTAAAAGACACCACAAAAGTTGTTCTACCTGCTTTCTGGGCTGAGATGGGGAACAGCTGAATTTTGGACTCGGCCGGTGACAAAATGTTCCAAAGACACCCCCTGCACAACTATACCGGGGAAGGTGCCAGACAGGAGTTCTCCTGGTAGTTTTTACATTGCTCCGGTAGGCATCTAAAAGACACCACAAAAGATGTTCTACCTGCTTTCTGGGCTGAGATGGGGAACCGCTGAATTTTGGACTCGGCCGGTGACAAAATGTTCCAAACACACCCCCTGCACAACTCCACCGGGGAAGGTGCCAGACAGGAGTTCTCTTAGTAGTTTTTACACTACCTTGGTAGGCACCTGAAAGGCACCACAAAAGTTGTTCTACCTGCTTTCTGGGCTGAGATGGGGAATCGCTGAATTTTGGACTCGGCCGGTGACAAAATGTTCCAAAGACACCCCATGCACAACTCCACCGGGGAAGGTGCCAGGCAGGAGTTCTCCTGGTAGTTTTTACATTGCTCCGGTAGGCATCTGAAAGACACCACAAAAGTTGTTCTACCTGCTTTCTGGGCTGAGATGGGGAACCGCTGAATTTTGGACTCGGCCGGTGACAAAATGTTCCAAACACACCCCCTGCACAACTCCACCGGGGAAGGTGCCAGACAGGAGTTCTCTTAGTAGTTTTTACACTACCTTGGTAGGCAGCTGAAAGGCACCACAAAAGTTGTTCTACCTGCTTTCTGGGCTGAGATGGGGAACCGCTGAATTTTGGACTCGGCCGGTGACAAAATGTTCCAAACACACCCCATGCACAACTCCACTAGCGAAGGTGCCAGACAGGAGTTCTCCTGGTAGTTTTTACACTACCTTGGTAGGCAGCTGAAAGGCACCACAAAAGTTGTTCTACCTGCTTTCTGGGCTGAGATGGGGAACCGCTGAATTTTGGAGTCGGCCGGTGACAAAATGTTCCAAACACACCCCATGCACAACTCCACCGGGGAAGGTGCCAGGCAGGAGTTCTCTTGGTAGTTTTTACACTACCTTGGTAGGCATTTGAAAGGCACCACAAAAGTTGTTCTACCTGCTTTCTGGGCTGAGATGGGGAACCGCTGAATTTTTGGGCTCGGCTGGTGACAAAATATTCCGAACACACCCCATGCACAACTCCACCGGGGAAGGTGCCAGACAGGAGTTCTCCTGTAGTTTTTACATTGCTCCGGTAGGCAGCTGAAAGACACCACAAAAGTTGTTCTACCTGCTTTCTGGGCTGAGATGGGGAAACGCTGAATTTTGGACTCGGCCGGTGACAAAATGTTCCAAACACACCCCATGCACAACTCCACCGGGGAAGGTGCCAGACAGGAGTTCTCTTAATAGTTTTTACACTACCTTGGTAGGCAGCTAAAAGGCACCACAAAAGTTGTTCTACCTGCTTTCTGGGCTGAGATGGGGAACCGCTGAATTTTGGACTCGGCCGGTGACAAAATGTTCCAAACACACCCCATGCACAACTCCACTAGCGAAGGTGCCAGGGACGAGCTCTGTTGGTAGTTTTTACATTGCTCCGGTAGGCAGCTAAAAGGCACCACAAAAGTTGTTCTACCTGCTTTCTGGGCTGAGATGGGGAACCGCTGAATTTTGGACTCGGCCGGTGACAAAATGTTCCAAACACACCCCATGCACAACTCCACCGGGGAAGGTGCCAGGCAGGAGTTCTCTTGGTAGTTTTTACACTACCTTGGTAGGCATTTGAAAGGCACCACAAAAGTTGTTCTACCTGCTTTCTGGGCTGAGATAGGGAACCGCTGAATTTTGGACTCGGCTGGTGACAAAATGTTCCAAACACACCCCCAGCACAACTCCACCGGGGAAGGTGCCAGACAGGAGTTCTCCTGGTAGTTTTTACATTGCTCCGGTAGGCACCTGAAAGACACCACAAAAGTTGTTCTACCTGCTTTCTGGGCTGAGATGGGGAACCGCTGAATTTTGGACTCGGCCAGTGACAAAATGTTCCAAAGACACCCCATGCACAACTCCACCGGGGAAGGTGCCAGACAGGAGTTCTCTTAGTAGTTTTTACACTACCTTGGTAGGCACCTGAAAGGCACCACAAAAGTTGTTCTACCTGCTTTCTGGGCTGAGATGGGGAACCGCTGAATTTTGGAGTCGCCCGGTGACAAAATGTTCCAAAGACACCCCATGCACAACTCCACCGGGGAAGGTGCCAGGCAGGAGTTCTCTTGGTAGTTTTTACACTACCTTGGTAGGCAGCTGAAAGGCACCACAAAAGTTGTTCTACCTGCTTTCTGGGCTGAGATGGGGAACCGCTGAATTTTTGGACTCGGCTGGTGACAAAATGTTCCGAACACACCCCATGCACAACTCCACCGGGGAAGGTGCCAGACAGGAGTTCTCTTGGTAGTTTTTACATTGCTCCGGTAGGCATCTGAAAGACACCACAAAAGTTGTTCTATCTGCTTTCTGGGCTGAGATGGGGAATCGCTGAATTTTGGACTCGGCCGGTGACAAAATGTTCCAAACACACCCCATGCACAACTCCACCGGGGAATGTGCCAGACAAGCGTTCTCTTGATAGTTTTTACACTACCTTGGTAGGCATCTGAAAGACACCACAAAAGTTGTTCTACCTGCTTTCTGGGCTGAGATGGGGAAACGCTGAATTTTGGACTCGGCTGGTGACAAAATGTTCCAAACACACCCCCTGCACAACTCCACCGGGGAAGGTGCCAGACAGGAGTTCTCCTGGTAGTTTTTACATTGCTCCGGTAGGCATCTGAAAGACACCACAAAAGTTGTTCTACCTGCTTTCTGGGCTGAGATGGGGAACAGCTGAATTTTGGAGTCGGCTGGTGACAAAATGTTCCAAACACACCCCATGCACAACTCCACCGGGGAAGGTGCCAGGCAGGAGTTCTCCTGGTAGTTTTTACATTGCTCTGGTAGGCATCTGAAAGACACCACAAAAGTTGTTCTACCTGCTTTCTGGGCTGAGATGGGGAACCCCTGAATTTTGGAGTCGGCTGGTGACAAAATGTTCCAAAGACACCCCCTGCACAACTCCACCGGGGAAGGTGCCAGACAAGAGTTCTCTTGAGAGTTTTTACACTACCTTGGTAGGCATCTGAAAGACACCACAAAAGTTGTTCTACCTGCTTTCTGGGCTGAGATGGGGAACCGCTGAATTTTGGACTCGGCCGGTGACAAAATGTTCCAAACACACCCCATGCACAACTCCACCGGGGAAGGTGCCAGACAGGAGTTCTCTTAGTAGTTTTTACACTACCTTGGTAGGCAGCTGAAAGGCACCACAAAAGTTGTTCTACCTGCTTTCTGGGCTGAGATGGGGAAACGCTGAATTTTGGACTCGGCTGGTGACAAAATGTTCCAAACACACCCCCTGCACAACTCCACCGGGGAAGGTGCCAGACGGGAGTTCTCCTGGTAGTTTTTACATTGCTCCGGTAGGCATCTGAAAGACACCACAAAAGTTGTTCTACCTGCTTTCTGGGCTGAGATGGGGAACCGCTGAATTTTGGACTCGGCCGGTGACAAAATGTTCCAAACACACCCCCTGCACAACTCCACCGGGGAAGGTGCCAGACAGGAGTTCTCTTAGTAGTTTTTACACTACCTTGGTAGGCACCTGAAAGGCACCACAAAAGTTGTTCTACCTGCTTTCTGGGCTGAGATGGGGAATCGCTGAATTTTGGACTCGGCCGGTGACAAAATGTTCCAAAGACACCCCATGCACAACTCCACCGGGGAAGGTGCCAGGCAGGAGTTCTCCTGGTAGTTTTTACATTGCTCCGGTAGGCATCTGAAAGACACCACAAAAGTTGTTCTACCTGCTTTCTGGGCTGAGATGGGGAACCGCTGAATTTTGGACTCGGCCGGTGACAAAATGTTCCAAACACACCCCCTGCACAACTCCACCGGGGAAGGTGCCAGACAGGAGTTCTCTTAGTAGTTTTTACACTACCTTGGTAGGCAGCTGAAAGGCACCACAAAAGTTGTTCTACCTGCTTTCTGGGCTGAGATGGGGAACCGCTGAATTTTGGAGTCGCCCGGTGACAAAATGTTCCAAAGACACCCCATGCACAACTCCACCGGGGAAGGTGCCAGGCAGGAGTTCTCTTGGTAGTTTTTACACTACCTTGGTAGGCAGCTGAAAGGCACCACAAAAGTTGTTCTACCTGCTTTCTGGGCTGAGATGGGGAACCGCTGAATTTTGGAGTCGGCCGGTGACAAAATGTTCCAAACACACCCCATGCACAACTCCACCGGGGAAGGTGCCAGACAGGAGTTCTCTTGGTAGTTTTTACATTGCTCCGGTAGGCATCTGAAAGACACCACAAAAGTTGTTCTATCTGCTTTCTGGGCTGAGATGGGGAATCGCTGAATTTTGGACTCGGCCGGTGACAAAATGTTCCAAAGACACCCCATGCACAACTCCACCGGGGAATGTGCCAGACAAGCGTTCTCTTGATAGTTTTTACACTACCTTGGTAGGCATCTGAAAGACACCACAAAAGTTGTTCTACCTGCTTTCTGGGCTGAGATGGGGAAACGCTGAATTTTGGACTCGGCTGGTGACAAAATGTTCCAAACACACCCCCTGCACAACTCCACCGGGGAAGGTGCCAGACAGGAGTTCTCCTGGTAGTTTTTACATTGCTCCGGTAGGCATCTGAAAGACACCACAAAAGTTGTTCTACCTGCTTTCTGGGCTGAGATGGGGAACAGCTGAATTTTGGAGTCGGCTGGTGACAAAATGTTCCAAACACACCCCATGCACAACTCCACCGGGGAAGGTGCCAGGCAGGAGTTCTCCTGGTAGTTTTTACATTGCTCTGGTAGGCATCTGAAAGACACCACAAAAGTTGTTCTACCTGCTTTCTGGGCTGAGATGGGGAACCCCTGAATTTTGGAGTCGGCTGGTGACAAAATGTTCCAAAGACACCCCCTGCACAACTCCACCGGGGAAGGTGCCAGACAAGAGTTCTCTTGAGAGTTTTTACACTACCTTGGTAGGCATCTGAAAGACACCACAAAAGTTGTTCTACCTGCTTTCTGGGCTGAGATGGGGAACCGCTGAATTTTGGACTCGGCCGGTGACAAAATGTTCCAAACACACCCCATGCACAACTCCACCGGGGAAGGTGCCAGACAGGAGTTCTCTTAGTAGTTTTTACACTACCTTGGTAGGCAGCTGAAAGGCACCACAAAAGTTGTTCTACCTGCTTTCTGGGCTGAGATGGGGAAACGCTGAATTTTGGACTCGGCTGGTGACAAAATGTTCCAAACACACCCCCTGCACAACTCCACCGGGGAAGGTGCCAGACGGGAGTTCTCCTGGTAGTTTTTACATTGCTCCGGTAGGCATCTGAAAGACACCACAAAAGTTGTTCTACCTGCTTTCTGGGCTGAGATGGGGAACCGCTGAATTTTGGACTCGGCCGGTGACAAAATGTTCCAAACACACCCCCTGCACAACTCCACCGGGGAAGGTGCCAGACAGGAGTTCTCTTAGTAGTTTTTACACTACCTTGGTAGGCACCTGAAAGGCACCACAAAAGTTGTTCTACCTGCTTTCTGGGCTGAGATGGGGAATCGCTGAATTTTGGACTCGGCCGGTGACAAAATGTTCCAAAGACACCCCATGCACAACTCCACCGGGGAAGGTGCCAGGCAGGAGTTCTCCTGGTAGTTTTTACATTGCTCCGGTAGGCATCTGAAAGACACCACAAAAGTTGTTCTACCTGCTTTCTGGGCTGAGATGGGGAACCGCTGAATTTTGGACTCGGCCGGTGACAAAATGTTCCAAACACACCCCCTGCACAACTCCACCGGGGAAGGTGCCAGACAGGAGTTCTCTTAGTAGTTTTTACACTACCTTGGTAGGCAGCTGAAAGGCACCACAAAAGTTGTTCTACCTGCTTTCTGGGCTGAGATGGGGAACCGCTGAATTTTGGACTCGGCCGGTGACAAAATGTTCCAAACACACCCCATGCACAACTCCACTAGCGAAGGTGCCAGACAGGAGTTCTCCTGGTAGTTTTTACACTACCTTGGTAGGCAGCTGAAAGGCACCACAAAAGTTGTTCTACCTGCTTTCTGGGCTGAGATGGGGAACCGCTGAATTTTGGAGTCGGCCGGTGACAAAATGTTCCAAACACACCCCATGCACAACTCCACCGGGGAAGGTGCCAGGCAGGAGTTCTCTTGGTAGTTTTTACACTACCTTGGTAGGCATTTGAAAGGCACCACAAAAGTTGTTCTACCTGCTTTCTGGGCTGAGATGGGGAACCGCTGAATTTTTGGGCTCGGCTGGTGACAAAATATTCCGAACACACCCCATGCACAACTCCACCGGGGAAGGTGCCAGACAGGAGTTCTCCTGTAGTTTTTACATTGCTCCGGTAGGCAGCTGAAAGACACCACAAAAGTTGTTCTACCTGCTTTCTGGGCTGAGATGGGGAAACGCTGAATTTTGGACTCGGCCGGTGACAAAATGTTCCAAACACACCCCATGCACAACTCCACCGGGGAAGGTGCCAGACAGGAGTTCTCTTAATAGTTTTTACACTACCTTGGTAGGCAGCTAAAAGGCACCACAAAAGTTGTTCTACCTGCTTTCTGGGCTGAGATGGGGAACCGCTGAATTTTGGACTCGGCCGGTGACAAAATGTTCCAAACACACCCCATGCACAACTCCACTAGCGAAGGTGCCAGGGACGAGCTCTGTTGGTAGTTTTTACATTGCTCCGGTAGGCAGCTAAAAGGCACCACAAAAGTTGTTCTACCTGCTTTCTGGGCTGAGATGGGGAACCGCTGAATTTTGGACTCGGCCGGTGACAAAATGTTCCAAACACACCCCATGCACAACTCCACCGGGGAAGGTGCCAGGCAGGAGTTCTCTTGGTAGTTTTTACACTACCTTGGTAGGCATTTGAAAGGCACCACAAAAGTTGTTCTACCTGCTTTCTGGGCTGAGATGGGGAACCGCTGAATTTTGGACTCGGCTGGTGACAAAATGTTCCAAACACACCCCCAGCACAACTCCACCGGGGAAGGTGCCAGACAGGAGTTCTCCTGGTAGTTTTTACATTGCTCCGGTAGGCACCTGAAAGACACCACAAAAGTTGTTCTACCTGCTTTCTGGGCTGAGATGGGGAACCGCTGAATTTTGGACTCGGCCGGTGACAAAATGTTCCAAACACACCCCATGCACAACTCCACCGGGGAAGGTGCCAGACAGGAGTTCTCTTAGTAGTTTTTACACTACCTTGGTAGGCACCTGAAAGGCACCACAAAAGTTGTTCTACCTGCTTTCTGGGCTGAGATGGGGAACCGCTGAATTTTGGAGTCGCCCGGTGACAAAATGTTCCAAAGACACCCCATGCACAACTCCACCGGGGAAGGTGCCAGGCAGGAGTTCTCTTGGTAGTTTTTACACTACCTTGGTAGGCAGCTGAAAGGCACCACAAAAGTTGTTCTACCTGCTTTCTGGGCTGAGATGGGGAACCGCTGAATTTTTGGACTCGGCTGGTGACAAAATGTTCCAAACACACCCCATGCACAACTCCACCGGGGAAGGTGCCAGACAGGAGTTCTCTTGGTAGTTTTTACATTGCTCCGGTAGGCATCTGAAAGACACCACAAAAGTTGTTCTATCTGCTTTCTGGGCTGAGATGGGGAATCGCTGAATTTTGGACTCGGCCGGTGACAAAATGTTCCAAAGACACCCCATGCACAACTCCACCGGGGAATGTGCCAGACAAGCGTTCTCTTGGTAGTTTTTACACTACCTTGGTAGGCAGCTGAAAGGCACCACAAAAGTTGTTCTACCTGCTTTCTGGGCTGAGATGGGGAACCGCTGAATTTTTGGACTCGGCTGGTGACAAAATGTTCCAAACACACCCCATGCACAACTCCACCGGGGAAGGTGCCAGACAGGAGTTCTCCTGGTAGTTTTTACATTGCTCCGGTAGGCAGCTGAAAGACACCACAAAAGTTGTTCTACCTGCTTTCTGGGCTGAGATGGGGAACAGCTGAATTTTGGAGTCGGCTGGTGACAAAATGTTCCAAACACACCCCATGCACAACTCCACCGGGGAAGGTGCCAGGCAGGAGTTCTCCTGGTAGTTTTTACATTGCTCTGGTAGGCATCTGAAAGACACCACAAAAGTTGTTCTACCTGCTTTCTGGGCTGAGATGGGGAACCCCTGAATTTTGGAGTCGGCTGGTGACAAAATGTTCCAAAGACACCCCCTGCACAACTCCACCGGGGAAGGTGCCAGACAAGAGTTCTCTTGAGAGTTTTTACACTACCTTGGTAGGCATCTGAAAGACACCACAAAAGTTGTTCTACCTGCTTTCTGGGCTGAGATGGGGAACCGCTGAATTTTGGACTCGGCCGGTGACAAAATGTTCCAAACACACCCCATGCACAACTCCACCGGGGAAGGTGCCAGACAGGAGTTCTCTTAGTAGTTTTTACACTACCTTGGTAGGCAGCTGAAAGGCACCACAAAAGTTGTTCTACCTGCTTTCTGGGCTGAGATGGGGAAACGCTGAATTTTGGACTCGGCTGGTGACAAAATGTTCCAAACACACCCCCTGCACAACTCCACCGGGGAAGGTGCCAGACGGGAGTTCTCCTGGTAGTTTTTACATTGCTCCGGTAGGCATCTGAAAGACACCACAAAAGTTGTTCTACCTGCTTTCTGGGCTGAGATGGGGAACCGCTGAATTTTGGACTCGGCCGGTGACAAAATGTTCCAAACACACCCCCTGCACAACTCCACCGGGGAAGGTGCCAGACAGGAGTTCTCTTAGTAGTTTTTACACTACCTTGGTAGGCATCTGAAAGACACCAAAAAAGTTGTTCTACCTGCTTTCTGGGCTGAGATGGGGAACCGCTGAATTTTGGACTCGGCTGGTGACAAAATGTTCCAAACACACCCCATGCACAACTCCACCGGGGAAGGTGCCAGACGGGAGTTCTCCTGGTAGTTTTTACATTGCTCCGGTAGGCATCTGAAAGACACCACAAAAGTTGTTCTATCTGCTTTCTGGGCTGAGATGGGGAATCGCTGAATTTTGGACTCGGCCGGTGAAAAAATGTTCCAAAGACACCCCATGCACAACTCCACCGGGGAAGGTGCCAGACAGGAGTTCTCTTAGTAGTTTTTACACTAGCTTGGTAGGCATCTAAAAGACACCACAAAAGTTGTTCTACCTGCTTTCTGGGCTGAGATGGGGAACCGCTGAATTTTGGACTCGGCCGGTGACAAAATGTTCCAAACACACCCCCTGCACAACTCCACCGGGGAAGGTGCCAGACAGGAGTTCTCCTGGTAGTTTTTACACTACCTTGGTAGGCACCTGAAAGGCACCACAAAAGTTGTTCTACCTGCTTTCTGGGCTGAGATGGGGAACCGCTGAATTTTGGACTCGGCCGGTGACAAAATGTTCCAAACACACCCCCTGCACAACTCCACCGGGGAAGGTGCCAGGCAGGAGTTCTCCTGGTAGTTTTTACACTACCTTGGTAGGCAGCTGAAAGGCACCACAAAAGTTGTTCTACCTGCTTTCTGGGCTGAGATGGGGAACCGCTGAATTTTGGACTCGGCCAGAGACAAAATGTTCCAAACACACCCCCTGCACAACTCCACCGGGGAAGGTGCCAGACAGGAGTTCTCCTGGTAGTTTTTACATTGCTCCGGTAGGCATCTGAAAGACACCACAAAAGTTGTTCTACCTGCTTTCTGGGCTGAGATGGGGAATCGCTGAATTTTGGACTCGGCCGGTGACAAAATGTTCCAAACACACCCCCTGCAAAACTCCACCGGGGAAGGTGCCAGACAAGCGTTCTCTTGATAGTTTTTACACTACCTTGGTAGGCATCTAAAAGGCACCACAAAAGTTGTTCTACCTGCTTTCTGGGCTGAGATGGGGAACCGCTGAATTTTGGAGTCGCCCGGTGACAAAATGTTCCAAAGACACCCCATGCACAACTCCACCGGGGAAGGTGCCAGGCAGGAGTTCTCCTGGTAGTTTTTACACGACCTTGGTAGGCACCTGAAAGGCACCACAAAAGTTGTTCTACCTGCTTTCTGGGCTGAGATGGGGAATCGCTGAATTTTGGACTCGGCCGGTGACAAAATGTTCCAAACACACCCCATGCACAACTCCACCGGGGAAGGTGCCAGACAGGAGTTCTCCTGGTAGTTTTTACATTGCTCCGGTAGGCATCTGAAAGACACCACAAAAGTTGTTCTACCTGCTTTCTGGGCTGAGATGGGGAACCGCTGAATTTTGGACTCGGCCGGTGACAAAATGTTCCAAACACACCCCATGCACAACTCCACTAGCGAAGGTGCCAGACAGGAGTTCTCCTGGTAGTTTTTACACTACCTTGGTAGGCACCTGAAAGGCACCACAAAAGTTGTTCTACCTGCTTTCTGGGCTGAGATGGGGAACCGCTGAATTTTGGACTCGGCCAGAGACAAAATGTTCCAAACACACCCCATGCACAACTCCACCGGGGAAGGTGCCAGGCAGGAGTTCTCCTGGTAGTTTTTACATTGCTCTGGTAGGCATCTGAAAGACACCACAAAAGTTGTTCTACCTGCTTTCTGGGCTGAGATGGGGAACCCCTGAATTTTGGAGTCGGCTGGTGACAAAATGTTCCAAAGACACCCCCTGCACAACTCCACCGGGGAAGGTGCCAGACAAGAGTTCTCTTGAGATTTTTTACACTACCTTGGTAGGCATCTGAAAGACACCACAAAAGTTGTTCTACCTGCTTTCTGGGCTGAGATGGGGAACCGCTGAATTTTGGACTCGGCCGGTGACAAAATGTTCCAAACACACCCCATGCACAACTCCACCGGGGAAGGTGCCAGACAGGAGTTCTCTTAGTAGTTTTTACACTACCTTGGTAGGCAGCTGAAAGGCACCACAAAAGTTGTTCTACCTGCTTTCTGGGCTGAGATGGGGAAACGCTGAATTTTGGACTCGGCTGGTGACAAAATGTTCCAAACACACCCCCTGCACAACTCCACCGGGGAAGGTGCCAGACGGGAGTTCTCCTGGTAGTTTTTACATTGCTCCGGTAGGCATCTGAAAGACACCACAAAAGTTGTTCTACCTGCTTTCTGGGCTGAGATGGGGAACCGCTGAATTTTGGACTCGGGCCGGTGACAAAATGTTCCAAACACACCCCCTGCACAACTCCACCGGGGAAGGTGCCAGACAGGAGTTCTCTTAGTAGTTTTTACACTACCTTGGTAGGCATCTGAAAGACACCAAAAAAGTTGTTCTACCTGCTTTCTGGGCTGAGATGGGGAACCGCTGAATTTTGGACTCGGCTGGTGACAAAATGTTCCAAACACACCCCATGCACAACTCCACCGGGGAAGGTGCCAGACGGGAGTTCTCCTGGTAGTTTTTACATTGCTCCGGTAGGCATCTGAAAGACACCACAAAAGTTGTTCTATCTGCTTTCTGGGCTGAGATGGGGAATCGCTGAATTTTGGACTCGGCCGGTGAAAAAATGTTCCAAAGACACCCCATGCACAACTCCACCGGGGAAGGTGCCAGACAGGAGTTCTCTTAGTAGTTTTTACACTAGCTTGGTAGGCATCTAAAAGACACCACAAAAGTTGTTCTACATGCTTTCTGGGCTGAGATGGGGAACCGCTGAATTTTGGACTCGGCCGGTGACAAAATGTTCCAAATACACCCCCTGCACAACTCCACCGGGGAAGGTGCCAGACAGGAGTTCTCCTGGTAGTTTTTACACTACCTTGGTAGGCACCTGAAAGGCACCACAAAAGTTGTTCTACCTGCTTTCTGGGCTGAGATGGGGAACCGCTGAATTTTGGACTCGGCCGGTGACAAAATGTTCCAAACACACCCCATGCACAACTCCACCGGGGAAGGTGCCAGGCAGGAGTTCTCTTGGTAGTTTTTACACTACCTTGGTAGGCATTTGAAAGGCACCACAAAAGTTGTTCTACCTGCTTTCTGGGCTGAGATGGGGAACCGCTGAATTTTGGACTCGGCCAGAGACAAAATGTTCCAAACACACCCCCTGCACAACTCCACCGGGGAAGGTGCCAGACAGGAGTTCTCCTGGTAGTTTTTACATTGCTCCGGTAGGCATCTGAAAGACACCACAAAAGTTGTTCTACCTGCTTTCTGGGCTGAGATGGGGAATCGCTGAATTTTGGACTCGGCCGGTGACAAAATGTTCCAAACACACCCCATGCACAACTCCACCGGGGAAGGTGCCAGACAAGCGTTCTCTTGATAGTTTTTACACTACCTTGGTAGGCATCTAAAAGGCACCACAAAAGTTGTTCTACCTGCTTTCTGGGCTGAGATGGGGAACCGCTGAATTTTGGACTCGGCCGGTGACAAAATGTTCCAAAGACACCCCATGCACAACTCCACCGGGGAAGGTGCCAGACAGGAGTTCTCCTGGTAGTTTTTACACGACCTTGGTAGGCACCTGAAAGGCACCACAAAAGTTGTTCTACCTGCTTTCTGGGCTGAGATGGGGAATCGCTGAATTTTGGACTCGGCCGGTGACAAAATGTTCCAAACACACCCCATGCACAACTCCACCGGGGAAGGTGCCAGACAGGAGTTCTCCTGGTAGTTTTTACATTGCTCCGGTAGGCATCTGAAAGACACCACAAAAGTTGTTCTACCTGCTTTCTGGGCTGAGATGGGGAACCGCTGAATTTTTGGACTCGGCCGGTGACAAAATGTTCCAAACACACCCCATGCACAACTCCACTAGCGAAGGTGCCAGACAGGAGTTCTCCTGGTAGTTTTTACACTACCTTGGTAGGCACCTGAAAGGCACCACAAAAGTTGTTCTACCTGCTTTCTGGGCTGAGATGGGGAACCGCTGAATTTTGGAGTCGCCCGGTGACAAAATGTTCCAAAGACACCCCATGCACAACTCCACCGGGGAAGGTGCCAGGCAGGAGTTCTCTTGGTAGTTTTTACACTACCTTGGTAGGCATTTGAAAGGCACCACAAAAGTTGTTCTACCTGCTTTCTGGGCTGAGATGGGGAACCGCTGAATTTTGGACTCGGCCAGAGACAAAATGTTCCAAACACACCCCCTGCACAACTCCACCGGGGAAGGTGCCAGACAGGAGTTCTCCTGGTAGTTTTTACATTGCTCCGGTAGGCATCTGAAAGACACCACAAAAGTTGTTCTACCTGCTTTCTGGGCTGAGATGGGGAATCGCTGAATTTTGGAGTCGGCCGGTGACAAAATGTTCCAAACACACCCCCTGCAAAACTCCACCGGGGAAGGTGCCAGACAAGCGTTCTCTTGATAGTTTTTACACTACCTTGGTAGGCATCTAAAGACACCACAAAAGTTGTTCTACCTGCTTTCTGGGCTGAGATGGGGAACAGCTGAATTTTGGAGTCGGCCGGTGACAAAATGTTCCAAAGACACCCCCTGCACAACTATACCGGGGAAGGTGCCAGACAGGAGTTCTCCTGGTAGTTTTTACATTGCTCCGGTAGGCATCTAAAAGACACCACAAAAGATGTTCTACCTGCTTTCTGGGCTGAGATGGGGAACCGCTGAATTTTGGACTCGGCCGGTGACAAAATGTTCCAAACACACCCCATGCACAACTCCACCGGGGAAGGTGCCAGACAGGAGTTCTCCTGGTAGTTTTTACACTACCTTGGTAGGCACCTGAAAGGCACCACAAAAGTTGTTCTACCTGCTTTCTGGGCTGAGATGGGGAACCGCTGAATTTTGGAGTCGGCCGGTGACAAAATGTTCCAAAGACACCCCATGCACAACTCCACCGGGGAAGGTGCCAAACAGGAGTTCTCCTGGTAGTTTTTACATTGCTCCGGTAGGCATCTGAAAGACACCACAAAAGTTGTTCTACCTGCTTTCTGGGCTGAGATGGGGAACCGCTGAATTTTGGAGTCGGCCGGTGAAAAAATGTTCCAAACACACCCCCTGCACAACTCCACCGGGGAAGGTGCCAGACAGGAGTTCTCTTAGTAGTTTTTACACTACCTTGGTAGGCAGCTGAAAGGCACCACAAAAGTTGTTCTACCTGCTTTCTGGGCTGAGATGGGGAACCGCTGAATTTTGGACTCGGCCGGTGACAAAATGTTCCAAACACACCCCATGCACAACTCCACCGGGGAAGGTGCCAGACAGGAGTTCTCCTGGTAGTTTTTACATTGCTCCGGTAGGCATCTGAAAGACACCACAAAAGTTGTTCTACCTGCTTTCTGGGCTGAGATGGGGAACCGCTGAATTTTGGACTCGGCCGGTGACAAAATGTTCCAAACACACCCCATGCACAACTCCACTAGCGAAGGTGCCAGACAGGAGTTCTCCTGGTAGTTTTTACACTACCTTGGTAGGCACCTGAAAGGCACCACAAAAGTTGTTCTACCTGCTTTCTGGGCTGAGATGGGGAACCGCTGAATTTTGGAGTCGCCCGGTGACAAAATGTTCCAAAGACACCCCATGCACAACTCCACCGGGGAAGGTGCCAGGCAGGAGTTCTCTTGGTAGTTTTTACACTACCTTGGTAGGCATTTGAAAGGCACCACAAAAGTTGTTCTACCTGCTTTCTGGGCTGAGATGGGGAACCGCTGAATTTTGGACTCGGCCAGAGACAAAATGTTCCAAACACACCCCCTGCACAACTCCACCGGGGAAGGTGCCAGACAGGAGTTCTCCTGGTAGTTTTTACATTGCTCCGGTAGGCATCTGAAAGACACCACAAAAGTTGTTCTACCTGCTTTCTGGGCTGAGATGGGGAATCGCTGAATTTTGGAGTCGGCCGGTGACAAAATGTTCCAAACACACCCCCTGCAAAACTCCACCGGGGAAGGTGCCAGACAAGCGTTCTCTTGATAGTTTTTACACTACCTTGGTAGGCATCTAAAGACACCACAAAAGTTGTTCTACCTGCTTTCTGGGCTGAGATGGGGAACAGCTGAATTTTGGAGTCGGCCGGTGACAAAATGTTCCAAACACACCCCCTGCACAACTATACCGGGGAAGGTGCCAGACAGGAGTTCTCCTGGTAGTTTTTACATTGCTCCGGTAGGCATCTAAAAGACACCACAAAAGATGTTCTACCTGCTTTCTGGGCTGAGATGGGGAACCGCTGAATTTTGGACTCGGCCGGTGACAAAATGTTCCAAACACACCCCCTGCACAACTCCACCGGGGAAGGTGCCAGACAGGAGTTCTCCTGGTAGTTTTTACACTACCTTGGTAGGCACCTGAAAGGCACCACAAAAGTTGTTCTACCTGCTTTCTGGGCTGAGATGGGGAATCGCTGAATTTTGGAGTCGGCCGGTGACAAAATGTTCCAAAGACACCCCATGCACAACTCCACCGGGGAAGGTGCCAGGCAGGAGTTCTCCTGGTAGTTTTTACATTGCTCCGGTAGGCATCTGAAAGACACCACAAAAGTTGTTCTACCTGCTTTCTGGGCTGAGATGGGGAACCGCTGAATTTTGGACTCGGCCGGTGACAAAATGTTCCAAACACACCCCCTGCACAACTCCACCGGGGAAGGTGCCAGACAGGAGTTCTCTTAGTAGTTTTTACACTACCTTGGTAGGCAGCTGAAAGGCACCACAAAAGTTGTTCTACCTGCTTTCTGGGCTGAGATGGGGAACCGCTGAATTTTGGAGTCGGCCGGTGACAAAATGTTCCAAACACACCCCATGCACAACTCCACCGGGGAAGGTGCCAGGGACGAGCTCTGTTGGTAGTTTTTACATTGCTCCGGTAGGCATCAAAAGGACACCACAAAAGTTGTTCTACCTGCTTTCTGGGCTGAGATGGGGAATCGCTGAATTTTGGACTCGGCCGGTGACAAAATGTTCCAAACACACCCCATGCACAACTCCACCGGGGAAGGTGCCAGGCAGGAGTTCTCTTGGTAGTTTTTACACTACCTTGGTAGGCATTTGAAAGGCACCACAAAAGTTGTTCTACCTGCTTTCTGGGCTGAGATGGGGAACCGCTGAATTTTGGACTCGGCTGGTGACAAAATGTTCCAAAGACACCCCCTGCACAACTCCACCGGGGAAGGTGCCAGACAGGAGTTCTCCTGGTAGTTTTTACATTGCTCCGGTAGGCATCTGAAAGACACCACAAAAGTTGTTCTACCTGCTTTCTGGGCTGAGATGGGGAACCGCTGAATTTTGGAGTCGCCCGGTGACAAAATGTTCCAAAGACACCCCATGCACAACTCCACCGGGGAAGGTGCCAGGCAGGAGTTCTCTTGGTAGTTTTTACACTACCTTGGTAGGCAGCTGAAAGGCACCACAAAAGTTGTTCTACCTGCTTTCTGGGCTGAGATGGGGAACCGCTGAATTTTTGGACTCGGCTGGTGACAAAATGTTCCGAACACACCCCATGCACAACTCCACCGGGGAAGGTGCCAGACAGGAGTTCTCCTGGTAGTTTTTACATTGCTCCGGTAGGCATCTGAAAGACACCACAAAAGTTGTTCTACCTGCTTTCTGGGCTGAGATGGGGAACCGCTGAATTTTGGAGTCGGCCGGTGACAAAATGTTCCAAACACACCCCATGCACAACTCCACCGGGGAAGGTGCCAGACAGGAGTTCTCTTGGTAGTTTTTACACTACCTTGGTAGGCATCTGAAAGACACCACAAAAGTTGTTCTACCTGCTTTCTGGGCTGAGATGGGGAACCGCTGAATTTTGGAGTCGGCTGGTGACAAAATGTTCCAAAGACACCCCATGCACAACTCCACCGGGGAAGGTGCCAGACAAGAGTTCTCTTGAGAGTTTTTACACTACCTTGGTAGGCATCTGAAAGACACCACAAAAGTTGTTCTACCTGCTTTCTGGGCTGAGATGGGGAACCGCTGAATTTTGGACTCGGCCGGTGACAAAATGTTCCAAACACACCCCATGCACAACTCCACCGGGGAAGGTGCCAGACAGGAGTTCTCTTAGTAGTTTTTACACTACCTTGGTAGGCATCTGAAAGACACCACAAAAGTTGTTCTACCTGCTTTCTGGGCTGAGATGGGGAATCGCTGAATTTTGGACTCGGCTGGTGACAAAATGTTCCTAACACACCCCCTGCACAACTCCACCGGGGAAGGTGCCAGACGGGAGTTCTCCTGGTAGTTTTTACATTGCTCCGGTAGGCATCTGAAAGACACCACAAAAGTTGTTCTATCTGCTTTCTGGGCTGAGATGGGGAATCGCTGAATTTTGGACTCGGCCGGTGACAAAATGTTCCAAAGACACCCCATGCACAACTCCACCGGGGAAGGTGCCAGACAGGAGTTCTCTTAGTAGTTTTTACACTACCTTGGTAGGCAGCTGAAAGGCACCACAAAAGTTGTTCTACCTGCTTTCTGGGCTGAGATGGGGAACCGCTGAATTTTGGACTCGGCCGGTGACAAAATGTTCCAAACACACCGCATGCACAACTCCACTAGCGAAGGTGCCAGGCAGGAGTTCTCCTGGTAGTTTTTACACTACCTTGGTAGGCACCTGAAAGGCACCACAAAAGTTGTTCTACCTGCTTTCTGGGCTGAGATGGGGAACCGCTGAATTTTGGACTCGGCCGGTGACAAAATGTTCCGAACACACCCCATGCACAACTCCACCGGGGAAGGTGCCAGGCAGGAGTTCTCTTGGTAGTTTTTACACTACCTTGGTAGGCATTTGAAAGGCACCACAAAAGTTGTTCTACCTGCTTTCTGGGCTGAGATGGGGAACCGCTGAATTTTTGGACTCGGCTGGTGACAAAATATTCCGAACACAGCCCATGCACAACTCCACCGGGGAAGGTGCCAGACAGGAGTTCTCTTGGTAGTTTTTACATTGCTCCGGTAGGCAGCTGAAAGACACCACAAAAGTTGTTCTACCTGCTTTCTGGGCTGAGATGGGGAACCGCTGAATTTTGGAGTCGCCCGGTGACAAAATGTTCCAAACACACCCAATGCACAACTCCACTAGCGAAGGTGCCAGACAGGAGTTCTCCTGGTAGTTTTTACATTGCTCCGGTAGGCATCTGAAAGACACCACAAAAGTTGTTCTACCTGCTTTCTGGGCTGAGATGGGGAACCGCTGAATTTTGGACTCGGCCAGTGACAAAATGTTCCAAAGACACCCCATGCACAACTCCACCGGGGAAGGTGCCAGACAGGAGTTCTCTTAGTAGTTTTTACACTACCTTGGTAGGCACCTGAAAGGCACCACAAAAGTTGTTCTACCTGCTTTCTGGGCTGAGATGGGGAACCGCTGAATTTTGGAGTCGCCCGGTGACAAAATGTTCCAAAGACACCCCATGCACAACTCCACCGGGGAAGGTGCCAGGCAGGAGTTCTCTTGGTAGTTTTTACACTACCTTGGTAGGCAGCTGAAAGGCACCACAAAAGTTGTTCTACCTGCTTTCTGGGCTGAGATGGGGAACCGCTGAATTTTGGAGTCGGCTGGTGACAAAATGTTCCAAACACACCCCCTGCACAACTCCACCGGGGAAGGTGCCAGACAGGAGTTCTCCTGGTAGTTTTTACATTGCTCCGGTAGGCATCTGAAAGACACCACAAAAGTTGTTCTACCTGCTTTCTGGGCTGAGATGGGGAACCGCTGAATTTTGGACTCGGCCAGTGACAAAATGTTCCAAAGACACCCCATGCACAACTCCACCGGGGAAGGTGCCAGACAGGAGTTCTCTTAGTAGTTTTTACACTACCTTGGTAGGCACCTGAAAGGCACCACAAAAGTTGTTCTACCTGCTTTCTGGGCTGAGATGGGGAACCGCTGAATTTTGGAGTCGCCCGGTGAAAAAATGTTCCAAAGACACCCCCTGCACAACTCCACCGGGGAAGGTGCCAGGCAGGAGTTCTCTTGGTAGTTTTTACACTACCTTGGTAGGCAGCTGAAAGGCACCACAAAAGTTGTTCTACCTGCTTTCTGGGCTGAGATGGGGAACCGCTGAATTTTTGGACTCGGCCGGTGACAAAATGTTCCAAACACACCCCATGCACAACTCCACCGGGGAAGGTGCCAGACAGGAGTTCTCCTGGTAGTTTTTACATTGCTCCGGTAGGCATCTGAAAGACACCACAAAAGTTGTTCTACCTGCTTTCTGGGCTGAGATGGGGAACCGCTGAATTTTGGAGTCGGCCGGTGACAAAATGTTCCAAACACACCCCCTGCACAACTCCACCGGGGAAGGTGCCAGACAGGAGTTCTCTTGGTAGTTTTTACACTACCTTGGTAGGCATCTAAAAGACACCACAAAAGTTGTTCTACCTGCTTTCTGGGCTGAGATGGGGAAACGCTGAATTTTGGACTCGGCTGGTGACAAAATGTTCCTAACACACCCCCTGCACAACTCCACCGGGGAAGGTGCCAGACGGGAGTTCTCCTGGTAGTTTTTACATTGCTCCGCTAGGCATCTGAAAGACACCACAAAAGTTGTTCTATCTGCTTTCTGGGCTGAGATGGGGAATCGCTGAATTTTGGACTCGGCCGGTGACAAAATGTTCCAAAGACACCCCATGCACAACTCCACCGGGGAAGGTGCCAGACAGGAGTTCTCTTAGTAGTTTTTACACTACCTTGGTAGGCAGCTGAAAGGCACCACAAAAGTTGTTCTACCTGCTTTCTGGGCTGAGATGGGGAACCGCTGAATTTTGGACTCGGCCGGTGACAAAATGTTCCAAACACACCCCATGCACAACTCCACTAGCGAAGGTGCCAGGCAGGAGTTCTCCTGGTAGTTTTTACACTACCTTGGTAGGCACCTGAAAGGCACCACAAAAGTTGTTCTACCTGCTTTCTGGGCTGAGATGGGGAACCGCTGAATTTTGGACTCGGCCGGTGACAAAATGTTCCGAACACACCCCATGCACAACTCCACCGGGGAAGGTGCCAGGCAGGAGTTCTCTTGGTAGTTTTTACACTACCTTGGTAGGCATTTGAAAGGCACCACAAAAGTTGTTCTACCTGCTTTCTGGGCTGAGATGGGGATCCGCTGAATTTTTGGACTCGGCTGGTGACAAAATATTCCGAACACAGCCCATGCACAACTCCACCGGGGAAGGTGCCAGACAGGAGTTCTCTTGGTAGTTTTTACATTGCTCCGGTAGGCATCTGAAAGACACCACAAAAGTTGTTCTACCTGCTTTCTGGGCTGAGATGGGGAACCGCTGAATTTTGGACTCGGCTGGTGACAAAATGTTCCAAACACACCCCCTGCACAACTCCACCGGGGAAGGTGCCAGACAGGAGTTCTCCTGGTAGTTTTTACATTGCTCCGGTAGGCATCTGAAAGACACCACAAAAGTTGTTCTACCTGCTTTCTGGGCTGAGATGGGGAACCGCTGAATTTTGGACTCGGCCAGTGACAAAATGTTCCAAAGACACCCCATGCACAACTCCACCGGGGAAGGTGCCAGACAGGAGTTCTCTTAGTAGTTTTTACACTACCTTGGTAGGCACCTGAAAGGCACCACAAAAGTTGTTCTACCTGCTTTCTGGGCTGAGATGGGGAACCGCTGAATTTTGGAGTCGCCCGGTGACAAAATGTTCCAAACACACCCCATGCACAACTCCACCGGGGAAGGTGCCAGGCAGGAGTTCTCTTGGTAGTTTTTACACTACCTTGGTAGGCATTTGAAAGGCACCACAAAAGTTGTTCTACCTGCTTTCTGGGCTGAGATGGGGAACCGCTGAATTTTGGAGTCGGCTGGTGACAAAATGTTCCAAACACACCCCCTGCACAACTCCACCGGGGAAGGTGCCAGACAGGAGTTCTCCTGGTAGTTTTTACATTGCTCCGGTAGGCATCTGAAAGACACCACAAAAGTTGTTCTACCTGCTTTCTGGGCTGAGATGGGGAACCGCTGAATTTTGGACTCGGCCGGTGACAAAATGTTCCAAACACACCCCATGCACAACTCCACCGGGGAAGGTGCCAGACAGGAGTTCTCTTAGTAGTTTTTACACTACCTTGGTAGGCACCTGAAAGGCACCACAAAAGTTGTTCTACCTGCTTTCTGGGCTGAGATGGGGAACCGCTGAATTTTGGAGTCGCCCGGTGAAAAAATGTTCCAAAGACACCCCATGCACAACTCCACCGGGGAAGGTGCCAGGCAGGAGTTCTCTTGGTAGTTTTTACACTACCTTGGTAGGCAGCTGAAAGGCACCACAAAAGTTGTTCTACCTGCTTTCTGGGCTGAGATGGGGAACCGCTGAATTTTTGGACTCGGCCGGTGACAAAATGTTCCAAACACACCCCATGCACAACTCCACCGGGGAAGGTGCCAGACAGGAGTTCTCCTGGTAGTTTTTACATTGCTCCGGTAGGCAGCTGAAAGACACCACAAAAGTTGTTCTACCTGCTTTCTGGGCTGAGATGGGGAACCGCTGAATTTTGGACTCGGCCGGTGACAAAATGTTCCAAACACACCCCCTGCACAACTCCACCGGGGAAGGTGCCAGACAGGAGTTCTCTTGGTAGTTTTTACACTACCTTGGTAGGCATCTAAAAGACACCACAAAAGTTGTTCTACCTGCTTTCTGGGCTGAGATGGGGAATCGCTGAATTTTGGACTCGGCTGGTGACAAAATGTTCCAAACACACCCCCTGCACAACTCCACCGGGGAAGGTGCCAGACAGGAGTTCTCCTGGTAGTTTTTACATTGCTCCGGTAGGCATCTGAAAGACACCACAAAAGTTGTTCTACCTGCTTTCTGGGCTGAGATGGGGAACAGCTGAATTTTGGAGTCGGCTGGTGACAAAATGTTCCAAAGACACCCCCTGCACAACTCCACCGGGGAAGGTGCCAGGCAGGAGTTCTCCTGGTAGTTTTTACATTGCTCTGGTAGGCATCTGAAAGACACCACAAAAGTTGTTCTACCTGCTTTCTGGGCTGAGATGGGGAACCGCTGAATTTTGGAGTCGGCTGGTGACAAAATGTTCCAAAGACACCCCATGCACAACTCCACCGGGGAAGGTGCCAGACAGGAGTTCTCCTGGTAGTTTTTACACTACCTTGGTAGGCACCTGAAAGGCACCACAAAAGTTGTTCTACCTGCTTTCTGGGCTGAGATGGGGAACCGCTGAATTTTGGACTCGGCCGGTGACAAAATGTTCCAAACACACCCCATGCACAACTCCACCGGGGAAGGTGCCAGACAGGAGTTCTCTTAGTAGTTTTTACAGTACCTTGGTAGGCATCTGAAAGACACCACAAAAGTTGTTCTACCTGCTTTCTGGGCTGAGATGGGGAAACGCTGAATTTTGGACTCGGCTGGTGACAAAATGTTCCAAACACACCCCCTGCACAACTCCACCGGGGAAGGTGCCAGACGGGAGTTCTCCTGGTAGTTTTTACATTGCTCCGGTAGGCATCTGAAAGACACCACAAAAGTTGTTCTATCTGCTTTCTGGGCTGAGATGGGGAATCGCTGAATTTTGGACTCGGCCGGTGACAAAATGTTCCAAAGACACCCCATGCACAACTCCACCGGGGAAGGTGCCAGGCAGGAGTTCTCCTGGTAGTTTTTACATTGCTCCGGTAGGCATCTGAAAGACACCACAAAAGTTGTTCTACCTGCTTTCTGGGCTGAGATGGGGAACCGCTGAATTTTGGACTCGGCTGGTGACAAAATGTTCCAAACACACCCCCTGCACAACTCCACCGGGGAAGGTGCCAGACAGGAGTTCTCCTGGTAGTTTTTACATTGCTCCGGTAGGCATCTGAAAGACACCACAAAAGTTGTTCTACCTGCTTTCTGGGCTGAGATGGGGAACCGCTGAATTTTGGACTCGGCCAGTGACAAAATGTTCCAAACACACCCCATGCACAACTCCACCGGGGAAGGTGCCAGGCAGGAGTTCTCCTGGTAGTTTTTACATTGCTCTGGTAGGCATCTGAAAGACACCACAAAAGTTGTTCTACCTGCTTTCTGGGCTGAGATGGGGAACCGCTGAATTTTGGAGTCGGCTGGTGACAAAATGTTCCAAAGACACCCCATGCACAACTCCACCGGGGAAGGTGCCAGACAGGAGTTCTCCTGGTAGTTTTTACACTACCTTGGTAGGCAGCTGAAAGGCACCACAAAAGTTGTTCTACCTGCTTTCTGGGCTGAGATGGGGAACCGCTGAATTTTGGACTCGGCCGGTGACAAAATGTTCCAAAGACACCCCATGCACAACTCCACCGGGGAAGGTGCCAGACGGGAGTTCTCCTGGTAGTTTTTACATTGCTCCGGTAGGCATCTGAAAGACACCACAAAAGTTGTTCTATCTGCTTTCTGGGCTGAGATGGGGAACCGCTGAATTTTGGACTCGGCTGGTGACAAAATGTTCCAAACACACCCCATGCACAACTCCACCGGGGAAGGTGCCAGGCAGGAGTTCTCTTGGTAGTTTTTACACTACCTTGGTAGGCAGCTGAAAGACACCACAAAAGTTGTTCTACCTGCTTTCTGGGCTGAGATGGGGAACCGCTGAATTTTTGGACTCGGCTGGTGACAAAATGTTCCGAACACACCCCATGCACAACTCCACCGGGGAAGGTGCCAGACAGGAGTTCTCCTGGTAGTTTTTACATTGCTCCGGTAGGCAGCTGAAAGACACCACAAAAGTTGTTCTACCTGCTTTCTGGGCTGAGATGGGGAAACGCTGAATTTTGGACTCGGCCGGTGACAAAATGTTCCAAACACACCCCCTGCACAACTCCACCGGGGAAGGTGCCAGACAGGAGTTCTCCTGGTAGTTTTTACATTGCTCCGGTAGGCATCTGAAAGACACCACAAAAGTTGTTCTATCTGCTTTCTGGGCTGAGATGGGGAATCGCTGAATTTTGGACTCGGCCGGTGACAAAATGTTCCAAAGACACCCCATGCACAACTCCACCGGGGAATGTGCCAGACAAGCGTTCTCTTGATAGTTTTTACACTACCTTGGTAGGCATCTGAAAGACACCACAAAAGTTGTTCTACCTGCTTTCTGGGCTGAGATGGGGAACCGCTGAATTTTGGACTCGGCCGGTGACAAAATGTTCCAAACACACCCCCTGCACAACTCCACCGGGGAAGGTGCCAGACAGGAGTTCTCCTGGTAGTTTTTACATTGCTCCGGTAGGCATCTGAAAGACACTACAAAAGTTGTTCTACCTGCTTTCTGGGCTGAGATGGGGAACCGCTGAATTTTGGACTCGGCTGGTGACAAAATGTTCCAAACACACCCCCTGCACAACTCCACCGGGGAAGGTGCCAGACAGGAGTTCTCCTGGTAGTTTTTACATTGCTCCGGTAGGCATCTGAAAGACACCACAAAAGTTGTTCTACCTGCTTTCTGGGCTAAGATGGGGAACCGCTGAATTTTGGAGTCGGCCGGTGACAAAATGTTCCAAACACACCCCATGCACAACTCCACTAGCGAAGGTGCCAGGGACGAGCTCTGTTGGTAGTTTTTACATTGCTCCGGTAGGCAGCTGAAAGACACCACAAAAGTTGTTCTACCTGCTTTCTGGGCTGAGATGGGGAACCGCTGAATTTTGGAGTCGGCCGGTGACAAAATGTTCCAAACACACCCCATGCACAACTCCACCGGGGAATGTGCCAGACAAGCGTTCTCTTGATAGTTTTTACACTACCTTGGTAGGCATCTGAAAGACACCACAAAAGTTGTTCTACCTGCTTTCTGGGCTGAGATGGGGAACCGCTGAATTTTGGACTCGGCCGGTGACAAAATGTTCCAAACACACCCCCTGCACAACTCCACCGGGGAAGGTGCCAGACAGGAGTTCTCCTGGTAGTTTTTACACTACCTTGGTAGGCATCTGAAAGACACCAAAAAAGTTGTTCTACCTGCTTTCTGGGCTGAGATGGGGAACCGCTGAATTTTGGAGTCGGCTGGTGACAAAATGTTCCAAAGACACCCCATGCACAACTCCACCGGGGAAGGTGCCAGACAGGAGTTCTCCTGGTAGTTTTTACATTGCTCCGGTAGGCATCTGAAAGACACCACAAAAGTTGTTCTACCTGCTTTCTGGGCTGAGATGGGGAACCGCTGAATTTTGGAGTCGCCCGGTGACAAAATGTTCCAAAGACACCCCCTGCACAACTCCACCACGGAAGGTGCCAGACAGGAGTTCTCCTGGTAGTTTTTACATTGCTCCGGTAGGCATCTAAAAGACACCACAAAAGATGTTCTACCTGCTTTCTGGGCTGAGATGGGGAACCGCTGAATTTTGGAGTCGGCCGGTGACAAAATGTTCCAAACACACCCCCTGCACAACTCCACCGGGGAAGGTGCCAGACAGGAGTTCTCCTGGTAGTTTTTACACTACCTTGGTAGGAACCTGAAAGGCACCACAAAAGTTGTTCTACCTCCTTTCTGGGCTGAGATGGGGAATCGCTGAATTTTGGACTCGGCCGGTGACAAAATGTTCCAAAGACACCCCATGCACAACTCCACCGGGGAAGGTGCCAGGCAGGAGTTCTCCTGGTAGTTTTTACATTGCTCCGGTAGGCATCTGAAAGACACCACAAAAGTTGTTCTACCTGCTTTCTGGGCTGAGATGGGGAACCGCTGAATTTTGGACTCGGCCGGTGACAAAATGTTCCAAACACACCCCCTGCACAACTCCACCGGGGAAGGTGCCAGACAGGAGTTCTCTTGGTAGTTTTTACACTACCTTGGTAGGCAGCTGAAAGGCACCACAAAAGTTGTTCTACCTGCTTTCTGGGCTGAGATGGGGAACCGCTGAATTTTGGAGTCGGCCGGTGACAAAATGTTCCAAACACACCCCATGCACAACTCCACTAGCGAAGGTGCCAGACAGGAGTTCTCCTGGTAGTTTTTACACTACCTTGGTAGGCACCTGAAAGGCACCACAAAAGTTGTTCTACCTGCTTTCTGGGCTGAGATGGGGAACCGCTGAATTTTGGACTCGGCCGGTGACAAAATGTTCCAAACACACCCCATGCACAACTCCACCGGGGAAGGTGCCAGGCAGGAGTTCTCTTGGTAGTTTTTACACTACCTTGGTAGGCATTTGAAAGGCACCACAAAAGTTGTTCTACCTGCTTTCTGGGCTGAGATGGGGAACCGCTGAATTTTTGGACTCGGCTGGTGACAAAATATTACGAACACACCCCCTGCACAACTCCACCGGGGAAGGTGCCAGACAGGAGTTCTCCTGTAGTTTTTACATTGCTCCGGTAGGCATCTGAAAGACACCACAAAAGTTGTTCTACCTGCTTTCTGGGCTGAGATGGGGAACCGCTGAATTTTGGACTCGGCCGGTGACAAAATGTTCCAAACACACCCCATGCACAACTCCACCGGGGAAGGTGCCAGGCAGGAGTTCTCTTAATAGTTTTTACACTACCTTGGTAGGCAGCTAAAAGGCACCACAAAAGTTGTTCTACCTGCTTTCTGGGCTGAGATGGGGAACCGCTGAATTTTGGAGTCGGCCGGTGACAAAATGTTCCAAACACACCCCATGCACAACTCCACTAGCGAAGGTGCCAGGGACGAGCTCTGTTGGTAGTTTTTACATTGCTCCGGTAGGCATCAAAAGGACACCACAAAAGTTGTTCTACCTGCTTTCTGGGCTGAGATGGGGAACCGCTGAATTTTGGAGTCGCCCGGTGACAAAATGTTCCAAAGACACCCCATGCACAACTCCACCGGGGAAGGTGCCAGGCAGGAGTTCTCTTGGTAGTTTTTACACTACCTTGGTAGGCAGCTGAAAGGCACCACAAAAGTTGTTCTACCTGCTTTCTGGGCTGAGATGGGGAACCGCTGAATTTTTGGACTCGGCTGGTGACAAAATGTTCCAAACACACCCCATGCACAACTCCACCGGGGAAGGTGCCAGACAGGAGTTCTCCTGGTAGTTTTTACATTGCTCCGGTAGGCAGCTGAAAGACACCACAAAAGTTGTTCTACCTGCTTTCTGGGCTGAGATGGGGAACCGCTGAATTTTGGAGTCGGCCGGTGACAAAATGTTCCAAACACACCCCCTGCACAACTCCACCGGGGAAGGTGCCAGACAGGAGTTCTCTTGGTAGTTTTTACACTACCTTGGTAGGCATCTGAAAGACACCACAAAAGTTGTTCTACCTGCTTTCTGGGCTGAGATGGGGAATCGCTGAATTTTGGACTCGGCTGGTGACAAAATGTTCCAAACACACCCCCTGCACAACTCCACCGGGGAAGGTGCCAGACAGGAGTTCTCCTGGTAGTTTTTACATTGCTCCGGTAGGCATCTGAAAGACACCACAAAAGTTGTTCTACCTGCTTTCTGGGCTGAGATGGGGAACCGCTGAATTTTGGAGTCGGCTGGTGACAAAATGTTCCAAACACACCCCCTGCACAACTCCACCGGGGAAGGTGCCAGACAGGAGTTCTCCTGGTAGTTTTTACATTGCTCTGGTAGGCATCTGAAAGACACCACAAAAGTTGTTCTACCTGCTTTCTGGGCTGAGATGGGGAACCGCTGAATTTTGGAGTCGGCCGGTGACAAAATGTTCCAAACACACCCCATGCACAACTCCACTAGCGAAGGTGCCAGACAGGAGTTCTCCTGGTAGTTTTTACATTGCTCCGGTAGGCATCTGAAAGACACCACAAAAGTTGTTCTACCTGCTTTCTGGGCTGAGATGGGGAATCGCTGAGTTTGACTCGGCCGGTGACAAAATGTTCCAAAGACACCCCATTCACAACTCCACCGGGGAAGGTGCCAGGCAGGAGTTCTCTTGGTAGTTTTTACACTAACCTTGGTAGGCATTTGAAAGGCACCACAAAAGTTGTTCTACCTGCTTTCTGGGCTGAGATGGGGAACCGCTGAATTTTGACTCGGCTGGTGACAAAATGTTCCAAACACACCCCCTGCACAACTCCACCGGGGAAGGTGCCAGACAGGAGTTCTCCTGCTAGTTTTTACATTGCTCCGGTAGGCATCTGAAAGACACCACAAAAGTTGTTCTACCTGCTTTCTGGGCTGAGATGGGGAAACGCTGAATTTTGGACTCGGCCAGTGACAAATGTTCAAAGACACCCCATGCACAACTCCACCGGGGAGGTGCCAGACAGGAGTTCTCTTAGTAGTTTTTACACTACCTTGTAGCAGCTGAAAGGCACCACAAAAGTTGTTCTACCTGCTTTCTGGGCTGAGATGGGGAATCGCTGAATTTTGGACTCGGCCGGTGACAAAATGTTCCAAACACACCCCATGCACAACTCCACCGGGGAAGGTGCCAGACAGGAGTTCTCTTAGTAGTTTTTACACTACCTTGGTAGGCAGCTGAAAGACACCACAAAAGTTGTTCTACCTGCTTTCTGGGCTGAGATGGGGAAACGCTGATTTTTGGACTCGGCTGGTGACAAAATGTTCCAAACACACCCCCTGCACAACTCCACCGGGGAAGGTGCCAGACAGGAGTTCTCCTGGTAGATTTTACACTACCTTGGTAGGGAGCTGAAAGGCAGCACAAAAGTTGTTCACCTGCTTTCTGGGCTGAGATGGGGAATCGCTGAATTTTGGACTCGGCCGGTGACAAAATGTTCCAAACACACCCCCTGCACAACTCCACCGGGGAAGGTGCCAGACAGGAGTTCTCTTGGTAGTTTTTACACTACCTTGGTAGGCATCTAAAAGACACCACAAAAGTTGTTCTACCTGCTTTCTGGGCTGAGATGGGGAACAGCTGAATTTTGGACTCGGCTGGTGACAAAATGTTCCAAAGACACCCCATGCACAACTCCACCGGGGAAGGTGCCAGACAGGAGTTCTCCTGGAAGTTTTTACATTGCTCCAGTAGGCATCTAAAAGACACAACAAAAGATGTTCTACCTGCTTTCTGGGCTGAGATGGGGAAACGCTGAATTTGAACTCGGCCTCGGCCGGTGACAAAATGTTCCAAAGACACCCCATGCACAACTCCACCGGGGAAGGTGCCAGACAGGAGTTCTCCTGGTAGTTTTTACATTGCTCTGGTAGGCATCTGAAAGACACCACAAAAGTTGTTCTACCTGCTTTCTGGGCTGAGATGGGGAATCGCTGAATTTTGGACTCGGCCGGTGACAAAATGTTCCAAACACACCCCCTGCACAACTCCACCGGGGAAGGTGCCAGGCAGGAGTTCTCCTGGTAGTTTTTACACTACCTTGGAAGGCATCTAAAAGACACCACAAAAGTTGTTCTACCTGCTTTCTGGGCTGAGATGGGGAACAGCTGAATTTTGGACTCGGCTTGTGACAAAATGTTCCAAAGACACCCCCTGCACAACTATACCGGGGAAGGTGCCAGACAGGAGTTCTCCTGGTAGTTTTTACATTGCTCCGGTAGGCATCTAAAAGACACCACAAAAAGATGTTCTACCTGCTTTCTGGGCTGAGATGGGGAACCGCTGAATTTTGGAGTCGGCCGGTGACAAAATGTTCCAAACACAGCCCTGCACAACTCCACCGGGGAAGGTGCCAGGCAGGAGTTCTCTTGGTAGATTTTACACTACTTGGTAGGGAGCTGAAAGGCAGCACAAAAGTTGTTCTACCTGCTTTCTGGGCTGAGATGGGGAATCGCTGAATTTTGGACTCGGCCGGTGACAAAATGTTCCAAACACACCCCATGCACAACTCCACCGGGGAAGGTGCCAGACAGGAGTTCTCCTGGTAGTTTTTACATTGCTCTGGTAGGCACCTGAAAGGCACCACAAAAGAAGTTGTACCTGCTTTGTGGGCTGAGATGGGGAACCGCTGAATTTTGGAGTCGGCCGGTGACAAAATGTTCCAAAGACACCCCATGCACAACTCCACCGGGGAAGGTGCCAGACAGGAGTTCTCCTGGTAGTTTTACACTACCTTGGTAGGCACCTGAAAGGCACCACAAAAGTTGTTCTACCTGCTTTCTGGGCTGAGATGGGGAACCGCTGAATTTTGGAGTCGGGCGGTGACAAAATGTTCCGAACACACCCCATGCACAACTCCACTAGCGAAGGTGCCAGGGACGAGCTCTCTTGGTAGTTTTTACATTGCTCCGGTAGGCATCAAAAGGACACCACAAAAGTTGTTCTACTGCTTTCTGGGCTGAGATGGGGAATCGCTGAATTTTGGACTCGGCCGGTGACAAAATGTTCCAAAGACACCCCATGCACAACTCCACCGGGGAAGGTGCCAGGCAGGAGTTCTCTTGGTAGTTTTTACACTACCTTGGTAGGCATTTGAAAGGCACCACAAAAGTTGTTCTACCTGCTTTCTGGGCTGAGATGGGGAATCGCTGAATTTTGGAGTCGGCTGGTGACAAAATGTTCCAAACACACCCATGCACAACTCCACCGGGGAAGGTGCCAGACAGGAGTTCTCCTGGTAGTTTTTACATTGCTCCGGTAGGCATCTGAAAGACACCACAAAAGTTGTTCTACTGCTTTCTGGGCTGAGATGGGGAACCGCTGAATTTTGGACTCGGCCAGTGACAAAATGTCCAAAGACACCCATGCACAACTCCACCGGGGAAGGTGCCAGACAGGAGTTCTCCTGGTAGTTTTTACATTGCTCCAGTAGGCATCTGAAAGACACCAAAAAAGTTGTTCTACCTGCTTTTCTGGGCTGAGATGGGGAAACGCTGAATTTTGGACTCGGCTGGTGACAAAATGTTCCAAACACACCCCCTGCACAACTCCACCGGGGAAGGTGCCAGACAGGAGTTCTCTTGGTAGATTTTTACACTACCTTGGTAGGCATCTGAAAAGCACCACAAAAGTTGTTCTACCTGCTTTCTGGGCTGAGATGGGGAACCGCTGAATTTTGGAGTCGGCCGGTGACAAAATGTTCCGAAAACACCCCATGCACAACTCCACTAGCGAAGGTGCCAGGGACGAGATCTGTTGGTAGTTTTTACATTGCTCCGGTAGGCATCAAAAGGACACCACAAAAGTTGTTCTACCTGCTTTCTGGGCTGAGATGGGGAATCGCTGAATTTTGGACTCGGCCGGTGACAAAATGTTCCAAACACACCCCATGCACAACTCCACCGGGGAAGGTGCCAGGCAGGAGTTCTCTTGGTAGTTTTTACACTACCTTGGTAGGCATTTGAAAGGCACCACAAAAGTTGTTCTACCTGCTTTCTGGGCTGAGATGGGGAATCGCTGAATTTTGGAGTCGGCTGGTGACAAAATGTTCCGAACACACCCCATGCACAACTCCACCGGGAAGGTGCCAGACAGGAGTTCTCCTGGTAGTTTTTACATTGCTCCGGTAGGCAGCTGAAAGACATCACAAAAGTTGTTCTACCTGCTTTCTGGGCTGAGATGGGGAACCGCTGAATTTTGGACTCGGCCAGTGACAAATGTTCCAAAGACACCCCATGCACAACTCCACTAGCGAAGGTGCCAGACAGGAGTTCTCCTGGTAGTTTTTACACTACCTTGGTAGGCAGCTGAAAGGCACCACAAAAGTTGTTCTACCTGCTTTCTGGGCTGAGATGGGGAATCGCTGAATTTTGGAGTCGGCCGGTGACAAAATGTTCCAAACACACCCCATGCACAACTCCACCGGGGAAGGTGCCAGACAGGAGTTCTCTTGGTAGTTTTTACACTACCTTGGTAGGCAGCTGAAAGGCACCACAAAAGTTGTTCTACCTGCTTTCTGGGCTGAGATGGGGAACCGCTGAATTTTGGAGTCGGCCGGTGACAAAATGTTCCAAACACACCCCCTGCACAACTCCACCGGGGAAGGTGCCAGGCAGGAGTTCTCTTGGTAGTTTTTACACTACCTTGGTAGGCATCTGAAAGGCACCACAAAAGTTGTTCTACCTGCTTTCTGGGCTGAGATGGGGAATCGCTGAATTTTGGACTCGGCCGGTGACAAAATGTTCCAAACACACCCCTGCACAACTCCACCGGGGAAGGTGCCAGACAGGAGTTCTCCTGGTAGTTTTTACATTGCTCCGGTAGGCATCTGAAAGACACCACAAAAGTTGTTCTACCTGCTTTCTGGGCTGAGATGGGGAAACGCTGAATTTTGGACTCGGCCGGTGACAAAATGTTCCAAACACACCCCCTGCACAACTCCATCGGGGAAGGTGCCAGACAGGAGTTCTCCTGTAGTTTTTACATTGCTCCGGTAGGCAGCTGAAAGACACCACAAAGTTGTTCTACCTGCTTTCTGGGCTGAGATGGGGAACCGCTGAATTTTGGACTCGGCCGGTGACAAAATGTTCCAAAGACACCCCATGCACAACTCCACCGGGGAAGGTGCCAGACAGGAGTTCTCTTGGTAGTTTTTACACTACCTTGGTAGGCAGCTGAAAGGCACCACAAAAGTTGTTCTACCTGCTTTTCTGGGCTGAGATGGGGAACGCTGAATTTTGGAGTCGGCCGGTGACAAAATGTTCCAAAGACACCCCATGCACAACTCCACCGGGGAAGGTGCCAGCAGGAGTTCTCTTTGTAGTTTTTACACTACCTTGGTAGGCATTTGAAAGGCACCACAAAAGTTGTTCTACCTGCTTTCTGGGCTGAGATGGGGAACCGCTGAATTTTGGAGTCGGCTGGTGACAAAATGTTCCAAACACACCCCATGCACAACTCCACCGGGGAAGGGTGCCAGACAGGAGTTCTCTTGGTAGTTTTTACATTGCTCGGGTAGGCAGCTGAAGACACCACAAAAGTTGTTCTACCTGCTTTCTGGGCTGAGATGAGGAACAGCTGAATTTTGGACTCGGCCGGTGACAAAATGTTCCAAACACACCCCATGCACAACTCCACCGGGGAAGGTGCCAGACAGGAGTTCTCTTGGTAGTTTTTTACACTACCTAGGTAGGCATTTGAAAGACACCACAAAAGTTGTTCTACCTGCTTTCTGGGCTGAGATGGGGAACCGCTGAATTTTTGGACTCGGCTGGTGACAAAATATCCGAACACACCCCATGCACAACTCCACCGGGGAAGGTGCCAGACAGGAGTTCTCCTGTAGTTTTTACATTGCTCCGGTAGGCATCTGAAAGACACCACAAAAGTTGTTCTACCTGCTTTCTGGGCTGAGATGGGGAACCGCTGAATTTTGGAGTCGGCCGGTGACAAAATGTTCCGACACACCCCATGCACAACTCCACTAGCGAAGGTGCCAGGGACGAGCTCTGTTGGTAGTTTTTACATTGCTCCGGTAGGCATTAAAAGGACACCACAAAAGTTGTTCTACCTGCTTTCTGGGCTGAGATGGGAATCGCTGAATTTTGGAGTCGGCCGGTGACAAAATGTTCCAAAGACATCCCATGCACAACTCCACCGGGGAAAGTGCCAGGCAGGAGTTCTCTTGGTAGTTTTTACACTACCTTGGTAGGCATTTGAAAGGCACCACAAAAGTTGTTCTACCTGCTTTCTGGGCTGAGATGGGGATCGCTGAATTTTGGAGTCGGCTGGTGACAAAATGTTCCAAGGACACCCCATGCACAACTACACCGGGGAAGGTGCCAGACAGGAGTTCTCCTGGTAGTTTTTACATTGCTCCGGTAGGCATCTGAAAGACACCACAAAAGTTGTTCTACCTGCTTTCTTGGGCTGAGATGGGGAACCGCTGAATTTTGGACTCGGCCAGTGACAAAATGTTCCAAACACACCCCATGCACAACTCCACTAGCGAAGGTGCCAGACAGGAGTTCTCCTGGTAGTTTTTACACTACCTTGGTAGGCACCTGAAAGGCACCACAAAAGTTGTTCTACCTGCTTTCTGGGCTGAGATGGGGAACCGCTGAATTTTGGACTCGGCCGGTGACAAAATGTTCCAAACACACCCCCTGCACAACTCCACCGGGGAAGGTGCCAGGCAGGAGTTCTCTTGGTAGTTTTTACATTTGCTCCGGTAGGCACCTGAAAGGCACCACAAAAGTTGTTCTACCTGCTTTCTGGGCTGAGATGGGGAATCGCTGAATTTTGGAGTCGGCCGGTGACAAAATTTTCCAAACACACCCAATGCACAACTCCACTAGCGAAGGTGCCAGACAGGAGTTCTCCTGGTAGTTTTTACACTACCTTGGTAGGCACCTGAAAGGCACCACAAAAGTTGTTCTACCTGCTTTCTGGGCTGAGATGGGGAACCGCTGAATTTTGGAGTCGGCCGGTGACAAAAATGTTCCAAACACACCCCCTGCACAACTCCACCGGGGAAGGTGCCAGACAGGAGTTCTCTTGGTAGTTTTTACACTACCTTGGTAGGCATTTGAAAGACACCACAAAAGTTGTTCTACCTGCTTTCTGGGCTGAGATGGGGAACAGCTGAATTTTTGGACTCGGCTGGTGACAAAACATTCCGAACACAACCCATGCACAACTCCACCGGGGAAGGTGCCAGACAGGAGTTCTCCTGGTAGTTTTTACACTACCTTGGTAGGCAGCTGAAAGGCACCACAAAAGTTGTTCTACCTGCTTTCTGGGCTGAGATGGGGAACCGCTGAATTTTGGAGTCGGCCGGTGACAAAATGTTCCAAACACACCCCCTGCACAACTCCACCGGGGAAGGTGCCAGACAGGAGTTCTCTTGGTAGATTTTACACTACCTTGGTAGGCAGCTGAAAGGCACCACAAAAGTTGTTCTACCTGCTTTCTGGGCTGAGATGGGGAACCGCTGAATTTTGGACTCGGCCGGTGACAAAATGTTCAAACACACCCCTGCACAACTCCACCACGGAAGGTGCCAGACAGGAGTTCTCCTTGGTAGTTTTTACATTGCTCCTGTAGGCATCAAAAGGACACCACAAAAGTTGTTCTTCCTGCTTTCTGGGCTGAGATGGGGAACCGCTGAATTTTTGGACTCGGCCGGTGACAAAATGTTCCAAAGACATCCCATGCACAACTCCACCGGGGAAAGTGCCAGGCAGGAGTTCTCTTGGTAGTTTTTACACTACCTTGGTAGGCATTTGAAAGGCACCACAAAAGTTGTTCTACCTGCTTTCTGGGCTGAGATGGGGAATCGCTGAATTTTGGAGTCGGCTGGTGACAAAATGTTCCAAAGACACCCCATGCACAACTACACCGGGGAAGGTGCCAGACAGGAGTTCTCCTGGTAGTTTTTACATTGCTCCGGTAGGCATCTGAAAGACACCACAAAAGTTGTTCTACCTGCTTTCTGGGCTGAGATGGGGAACCGCTGAATTTTGGACTCGGCCAGTGACAAAATGTTCCAAAGACACCCCATGCACAACTCCACCGGGGAAGGTGCCAGGCAGGAGTTCTCCTGGTAGATATTACACTACTTGGTAGGCACCTGAAAGGCACCACAAAAGTTGTTCTACCTGCTTTCTGGGCTGAGATGGGGAAACGCTGAATTTGGAGTCGGCCCGGTGACAAAATGTTCCAAACACACCCCATGCACAACTCCACCGGGGAAGGTGCCAGGCAGGAGTTCTCTTGGTAGTTTTTACACTACCTTGGTAGGCAGCTGAAAGGCACCACAAAAGTTGTTCTACCTGCTTTCTGGGCTGAGATGGGGAACCGCTGAATTTTGGACTCGGCTGGTGACAAAATGTTCCGAACACACCCCATGCACAACTCCACCGGGGAAGGTGCCAGACAGGAGTTCTCCTGGTAGTTTTTACATTGCTCCGGTAGGCATCTGAAAGACACCACAAAAGTTGTTCTACCTGCTTTCTGGGGCTGAGATGGGGAACCGCTGAATTTTGGACTCGGCCGGTGACAAAATGTTCCAAACACACCCCATGCACAACTCCACCGGGGAAGGTGCCAGACAGGAGTTCTCTTGGTAGTTTTTACACTACCTTGGTAGGCATCTGAAAGGCACCACAAAAGTTTGTTCTACCTGCTTTCTGGGCTGAGATGGGGAAACGCTGAATTTTGGAGTCGGCCGGTGACAAAATGTTCCGAACACACCCCATGCACAACTCCACCGGGGAAGGTGCCAGACAGGAGTTCTCTTGGTGGTTTTTACACTACCTTGGTAGGCATCTGAAAGGCACCACAAAAGTTGTTCTACCTGCTTTCTGGGCTGAGATGGGGAATCGCTGAATTTTGGACTCGGCCGGTGACAAAATGTTCCAAACACACCCCCTGCACAACTCCACCGGGGAAGGTGCCAGACAGGAGTTCTCCTGGTAGTTTTTTACATTGCTCCGGTAGGCATCTGAAAGACACCACAAAAGTTGTTCTACCTGCTTTCTGGGCTGAGATGGGGAAACGCTGAATTTTGGACTCGGCCGGTGACAAAATGTTCCAAACACACCCCCTGCACAACTCCATCGGGGAAGGTGCCAGACAGGAGTTCTCCTGTAGTTTTTACATTGCTCCGGTAGGCATCTGAAAGACACCATAAAAGTTGTTCTACCTGCTTTCTGGGCTGAGATGGGGAACGGCTGAATTTTGGACTCGGCCGGTGACAAAATGTTCCAAAGACACCCCATGCACAACTCCACCGGGGAAGGTGCCAGACAGGAGTTCTCTTGGTAGATTTTACACTACCTTGGTAGGGAGCTGAAAGGCAGCACAAAAGTTGTTCTACCTGCTTTCTGGGCTGAGATGGGGAATCGCTGAATTTTGGACTCGGCCGGTGACAAAATGTTCCAAAGACACCCCATGCACAACTCCACCGGGGAAGGTGCCAGGCAGGAGTTCTCTTTGTAGTTTTTACACTACCTTGGTAGGCACCTGAAAGGCACCACAAAACTCCTTCTACCTGCTTCTGGGCTGAGATGGGGAACCGCTGAATTTTGGAGTCGGCTGGTGACAAAATGTTCCAAAGACACCCCATGCACAACTCCACCGGGGAAGGTGCCAGACAGGAGTTCTCTTAATAGTTTTTACACTACCTTGGTAGGCACCTGAAAGACACCACAAAAGTTGTTCTACCTGCTTTCTGGGCTGAGATGAGGAACCGCTGAATTTTGGACTCGGCCGGTGACAAAATGTTCCAAACACACCCCCTGCACAACTCCACCGGGGAAGGTGCCAGACAGGAGTTCTCTTAGTAGTTTTTACACTACCTTGGTAGGCAGCTGAAAGGCACCACAAAAGTTGTTCTACCTGCTTTCTGGGCTGAGATGGGGAACCGCTGAATTTTGGACTCGGCTGGTGACAAAATGTTCCGAACACACCCCATGCACAACTCCACCGGGGAAGGTGCCAGAAAGGAGTTCTCCTGGTAGTTTTTACATTGCTCCGGTAGGCAGCTGAAGACACCACAAAAGTTGTTCTACCTGCTTTCTGGGCTGAGATGGGGAACCGCTGAATTTGGACTCGGCCGGTGACAAAATGTTCCAAAGACACCCCATGCACAACTCCACCGGGGAATGTGCCAGACAAGCGTTCTCTTGATAGTTTTTACACTACCTTGGTAGGCATCTGAAAGACACCACAAAAGTTGTTCTACCTGCTTTCTGGGCTGAGATGGGGAACAACTGAATTTTGGAGGTCGGGCGGTGACAATGTTCCAAACACACCCCATGCACAACTCCACTAGCGAAGGTGCCAGGGACGAGCTCTGTTGGTAGTTTTTACATTGCTCCGGTAGGCATCAAAAGGACACCACAAAAGTTGTTCTACCTGCTTTCTGGGCTGAGATGGGGAATCGCTGAATTTTGGACTCGGCCAGTGACAAAATGTTCCAAAGACACCCCATGCACAACTCACCGGGGAAGGTGCCAGGCAGGAGTTCTCTTGGTAGTTTTTACACTACCTTGGTAGGCATTTGAAAGGCACCACAAAAGTTGTTCTACCTGCTTTCTGGGCTGAGATGGGGAACCGCTGAATTTTGGAGTCGGCTGGTGACAAAATGTTCCAAACACACCCCATGCACAACTCCACCGGGGAAGGTGCCAGACAGGAGTTCTCCTGGTAGTTTTTACATTGCTCCGGTAGGCATCTGAAAGACACCACAAAAGTTGTTCTACCTGCTTTCTGGCTGAGATGGGGAATCGCTGAATTTTGGACTCGGCCAGTGACAAAATGTTCCAAAGACACCCCATGCACAACTCCACCGGGGAAGGTGCCAGACAGGAGTTCTCTGGTAGATTTTACACTACCTTGGTAGGCAGCTGAAAGGCAGCACAAAAGTTGTTCTACCTGCTTTCTGGGCTGAGATGGGGAATCGCTGAATTTTGACTCGGCCGGTGACAAAATGTTCCAAACACACCCCCTGCACAACTCCACCGGGGAAGGTGCCAGACAGGAGTTCTCCTGGTAGTTTTTACACTACCTTGGTAGGCACCTGAAAGGCACCACAAAAGTTGTTCTACCTGCTTTCTGGGCTGAGATGGGGAATCGCTGAATTTTGGACTCGGCTGGTGACAAAATGTTCCAAACACACCCCCTGCACAACTCCACCGGGGAAGGTGCCAGACAGGAGTTCTCCTGGTAGTTTTTACATTGCTCCGGTAGGCAGCTGAAAGACACCACAAAAGTTGTTCTACCTGCTTTCTGGGCTGAGATGGGGAACCGCTGAATTTTGGACTCGGCCGGTGACAAAATGTTCCAAACACACCCCCTGCACAACTCCATCGGGGAAGGTGCCAGACAGGAGTTCTCCTGTAGTTTTTACATTGCTCCGGTAGGCATCTGAAAGACACGACAAAAGTTGTTCTACCTGCTTTCTGGGCTGAGATGGGGAACCGCTGAATTTTGGACTCGGCCGGTGACAAAATGTTCCAAACACACCCCCTGCACAACTCCACCGGGGAAGGTGCCAGACAGGAGTTCTCCTGGTAGATTTTACACTACCTTGGTAGGGAGCTGAAAGACACCACAAAAGTTGTTCTACCTGCTTTCTGGGCTGAGATGGGGAACCGCTGAATTTTGGACTCGGCCGGTGACAAAATGTTCCAAAGACACCCCATGCACAACTCCACCGGGGAAGGTGCCAGACAAGCGTTCTCTTGATAGTTTTTACACTACCTTGGTAGGCATCTGAAAGACACCACAAAAGTTGTTCTACCTGCTTTCTGGGCTGAGATGGGGAACAGCTGAATTTTGGAGTCGGGCGGTGACAATGTTCCAAACACACCCCATGCACAACTCCACTAGCGAAGGTGCCAGGGACGAGCTCTGTTGGTAGTTTTTACATTGCTCCGGTAGGCATCAAAAGGACACCACAAAAGTTGTTCTACCTGCTTTCTGGGCTGAGATGGGGAATCGCTGAATTTTGGACTCGGCCGGTGACAAAATGTTCCAAAGACACCCCATGCACAACTCCACCGGGGAAGGTGCCAGGCAGGAGTTCTCTTGGTAGTTTTTACACTACCTTGGTAGGCATTTGAAAGGCACCACAAAAGTTGTTCTACCTGCTTTCTGGGCTGAGATGGGGAACCGCTGAATTTTGGAGTCGGCTGGTGACAAAATGTTCCAAACACACCCCCTGCACAACTCCACCGGGGAAGGTGCCAGACAGGAGTTCTCCTGGTAGTTTTTACATTGCTCCGGTAGGCATCTGAAAGACACGACAAAAGTTGTTCTACCTGCTTTCTGGGCTGAGATGGGGAACCGCTGAATTTTGGACTCGGCCGGTGACAAAATGTTCCAAACACACCCCCTGCACAACTCCACCGGGGAAGGTGCCAGACAGGAGTTCTCCTGGTAGATTTTACACTACCTTGGTAGGGAGCTGAAAGACACCACAAAAGTTGTTCTACCTGCTTTCTGGGCTGAGATGGGGAACCGCTGAATTTTGGACTCGGCCGGTGACAAAATGTTCCAAAGACACCCATGCACAACTCCACCGGGGAAGGTGCCAGACAAGCGTTCTCTTGATAGTTTTTACACTACCTTGGTAGGCATCTGAAAGACACCACAAAAGTTGTTCTACCTGCTTTCTGGGCTGAGATGGGGAACAGCTGAATTTTGGAGTCGGGGCGGTGACAATGTTCCAAACACACCCCATGCACAACTCCACTAGCGAAGGTGCCAGGGACGAGCTCTGTTGGTAGTTTTTACATTGCTCCGGTAGGCATCAAAAGGACACCACAAAAGTTGTTCTACCTGCTTTCTGGGCTGAGATGGGGAATCGCTGAATTTTGGACTCGGCCGGTGACAAAATGTTCCAAAGACACCCCATGCACAACTCCACCGGGGAAGGTGCCAGGCAGGAGTTCTCTTGGTAGTTTTTACACTACCTTGGTAGCATTTGAAAGGCACCACAAAAGTTGTTCTACCTGCTTTCTGGGCTGAGATGGGGAACCGCTGAATTTTGGAGTCGGCTGGTGACAAAATGTTCCAAACACACCCCATGCACAACTCCACCGGGGAAGGTGCCAGACAGGAGTTCTCCTGGTAGTTTTTACATTGCTCCGGTAGGCATCTGAAAGACACCACAAAAGTTGTTCTACCTGCTTTCTGGGCTGAGATGGGGAACCGCTGAATTTTGGACTCGGCCAGTGACAAAATGTTCCAAAGACACCCCATGCACAACTCCACCGGGGAAGGTGCCAGACAGGAGTTCTCCTGGTAGATTTTACACTACCTTGGTAGGCAGCTGAAAGGCAGCACAAAAGTTGTTCTACCTGCTTTCTGGGCTGAGATGGGGAATCGCTGAATTTTGGACTCGGCCGGTGACAAAATGTTCCAAACACACCCCCTGCACAACTCCACCGGGGAAGGTGCCAGACAGGAGTTCTCCTGGTAGTTTTTACACTACCTTGGTAGGCACCTGAAAGGCACCACAAAAGTTGTTCTACCTGCTTTCTGGGCTGAGATGGGGAACCGCTGAATTTTGGAGTCGGCCGGTGACAAAATGTTCCAAACACACCCCTGCACAACTCACCGGGGAAGGTGCCAGACAGGAGTTCTCCTGGTAGTTTTTACATTGCTCCGGTAGGCAGCTGAAAGACACCACAAAAGTTGTTCTACCTGCTTTCTGGGCTGAGATGGGGAACCGCTGAATTTTGGACTCGGCCGGTGACAAAATGTTCCAAACACACCCCCTGCACAACTCCATCGGGGAAGGTGCCAGACAGGAGTTCTCCTGTAGTTTTTACATTGCTCCGGTAGGCATCTGAAAGACACCACAAAAGTTGTTCTACCTGCTTTCTGGGCTGAGATGGGAAACGGAAGGTGCCAGACAGGAGTTCTCCCTGTAGTTTTTACATTGCTCCGGTAGGCATCTGAAAGACACCACAAAAGTTGTTCTACCTGCTTTCTGGGCTGAGATGGGGAAACGCTGAATTTTGGACTCGGCTCGTGACAAAATGTTCCAAACACACCCCCTGCACAACTCCACCGGGGGAAGGTGCCAGACAGGAGTTCTCCTGGTAGATTTTACACTACCTTGGTAGGGAGCTGAAAGGCACCACAAAAGTTATTCTACCTGCTTTCTGGGCTGAGATGGGGAATCGCTGAATTTTGGACTCGGCCGGTGACAAAATGTTCCAAACACACCCCCTGCACAACTCCACCGGGGAAGGTGCCAGGCAGGAGTTCTCTTGGTAGTTTTTACACTACCTTGGTAGGCAGCTGAAAGGCACCACAAAAGTTGTTCTACCTGCTTTCTGGGCTGAGATCGGGAATCGCTGAATTTTGGACTCGGCCGGTGACAAAATGTTCCAAAGACACCGCATGCACAACTCCACCGGGGAAGGTGCCAGACAGGAGTTCTCCTGGTAGATTTTACACTACCTTGGTAGGCATCTGAAAGACACGACAAAAGTTGTTCTACCTGCTTTCTGGGCTGAGATGGGGGAACCGCTGAATTTTGACTCGGCCGGTGACAAAATGTTCCAAACACACCCCATGCACAACTCCACCGGGGGAAGGTGCCAGACAGGAGTTCTCTTGGTAGATTTTACACTACCTTGGTAGGCATCTGAAAAGCAGCACAAAAGTTTTTCTACCTGCTTTCTGGGCTGAGATGGGGAAACGCTGAATTTTGGACTCGGCTGGTGACAAAATGTTCCAAAGACACCCCCTGCACAACTCCACCGGGGAATGGTGCCAGACAGGAGTTCTCCTCGTAGTTTTTACTCTACCTTGGTAGGCCACCTGAAAGGCACCACAAAAGTTGTTCTACCTGCTTTCTGGGCTGAGATGGGGAATCGCTGAATTTTGGACTCGGCCTGGTGACAAAATGTTCCAAACACACCCCCCTGCACAACTCCACCGGGGAAGGTGCCAGACAGGAGTTCTCCTGGTAGTTTTTACATTGCTCCGGTAGGCATCTGAAAGACACCACAAAAGTTGTTCTACCTGCTTTCTGGGCTGAGATGGGGAAACCGCTGAATTTTGGAGTCGGGGCTGGTGACAAAATGTTCCAAACACACCCCATGCACAACTCCACCGGGGAAGGTGCCAGACAGGAGTTCTCTTGGTAGTTTTTACACTACCTTGGTAGGCAGCTGAAAGGCACAACAAAAGTTGTTCTACCTGCTTTCTGGGCTGAGATGGGGAACCGCTGAATTTTGGACTCGGCCGGTGACAAAATGTTCCAAACACACCCCATGCACAACTCCACCGGGGAAGGTGCCAGACAGGAGTTCTCCTCGTAGTTTTTACACTACCTTGGTAGGCATCTGAAAGGCACCACAAAAGTTGTTCTACCTGCTTTCTGGGCTGAGATGGGGAACAGCTGAATTTTGGACTCGGCCGGTGACAAAATGTTCCAAACACACCCCCTGCACAACTCCACCGGGGAAGGTGCCAGACAGGAGTTCTCCTGGTAGTTTTTACATTGCTCCGGTAGGCATCTGAAAGACACCACAAAAGTTGTTCTACCTGCTTTCTGGGCTGAGATGGGGAAACGCTGAATTTTGGACTCGGCCGGTGACAAAATGTTCCAAACACACCCCCCTGCACAACTCCATCGGGGGAAGGTGCCAGACAGGAGTTCTCCTGTAGTTTTTACATTGCTCCGGTAGGCATCTGAAAGACACCATAAAAGTTGTTCTACCTGCTTTCTGGGCTGAGATGGGGAACGGCTGAATTTTGGACTCGGCCGGTGACAAAATGTTCCAAACACACCCCCTGCACAACTCCACCGGGGAAGGTGCCAGACAGGAGTTCTCTTGGTAGATTTTACACTACCTTGGTAGGGAGCTGAAAGGCAGCACAAAAGTTGTTCTACCTGCTTTCTGGGCTGAGATGGGGGAATCGCTGAATTTTGGACTCGGCCCGGGTGACAAAATGTTTCCAAAGACACCCCATGCACAACTCCACCGGGGAAGGTGCCAGGCAGGAGTTCTCTTTGTAGTTTTTACACTACCTTGGTAGGCACCTGAAAGGCACCACAAAACTCCTTCTACCTGCTTTCTGGGCTGAGATGGGGAACCGCTGAATTTTGGAGTCGGCTGGTGACAAAATGTTCCAAAGACACCCCATGCACAACTCCACCGGGGAAGGTGCCAGACAGGAGTTCTCTTAATAGTTTTTACACTACCTTGGTAGGCACCTGAAAGACACCACAAAAGTTGTTCTACCTGCTTTCTGGGCTGAGATGAGGAACCGCTGAATTTTGGACTCGGCCGGGTGACAAAATGTTCCAAACACACCCCCTGCACAACTCCACCGGGGAAGGTGCCAGACAGGAGTTCTCTTAGTAGTTTTTTACACTACCTTGGTAGGCAGCTGAAAGGCACCACAAAAGTTGTTCTACCTGCTTTCTGGGCTGAGATGGGGAACCGCTGAATTTTGGACTCGGCTGGTGACAAAATGTTCCGAACACACCCCATTGCACAACTCCACCGGGGAAGGTGCCAGACAGGAGTTCTCCTGGTAGTTTTTACATTGCTCCGGTAGGCAGCTGAAAGACACCACAAAAGTTGTTCTACCTGCTTTCTGGGCTGAGATGGGGGAACCGCTGAATTTTTGGACTCGGCCGGTGACAAAATGTTCCAAAGACACCCCATGCACAACTCCACCGGGGAATGTGCCAGAAAAGCGTTCTCTTGATAGTTTTTACACTACCTTGGTAGGCATCTGAAAGACACCACAAAAGTTGTTCTACCTGCTTTCTGGGCTGAGATGGGGAACAGCTGAATTTTGGAGTCGGGCGGTGACAAAATGTTCCAAACACACCCCATGCACAACTCCACTAGCGAAGGTGCCAGGGACGAGCTCTGTTGGTAGTTTTTACATTGCTCCGGTAGGCATCAAAAGGACACCACAAAAGTTGTTCTACCTGCTTTCTGGGCTGAGATGGGGAATCGCTGAATTTTGGACTCGGGCCGGTGACAAAATGTTCCAAAGACACCCCATGCACAACTCCACCGGGGAAGGTGCCAGGCAGGAGTTCTCTTGGTAGTTTTTACACTACCTTGGTAGGCATTTGAAAGGCACCACAAAAGTTGTTCTACCTGCTTTCTGGGCTGAGATGGGGAACCGCTGAATTTTGGAGTCGGCTGGTGACAAAATGTTCCAAACACACCCCATGCACAACTCCACCGGGGAAGGTGCCAGACAGGAGTTCTCCTGGTAGTTTTTACATTGCTCCGGTAGGCATCTGAAAGACACCACAAAAGTTGTTCTACCTGCTTTCTGGGCTGAGATGGGGAACCGCTGAATTTTGGACTCGGCCAGTGACAAAATGTTAACTCCACCGGGGAAGGTGCCAGACAGGAGTTCTCCTGGTAGATTTTACACTACCTTGGTAGGCAGCTGAAAGGCACCACAAAAGTTGTTCTACCTGCTTTCTGGGCTGAGATGGGGAATCGCTGAATTTTGGACTCGGCCGGTGACAAAATGTTCCAAACACACCCCCTGCACAACTCCACCGGGGAAGGTGCCAGACAGGAGTTCTCCTGGTAGTTTTTACACTACCTTGGTATGCACCTGAAAGGCACCACAAAAGTTGTTCTACCTGCTTTCTGGGCTGAGATGGGGAATCGCTGAATTTTGGAGTCGGCTGGTGACAAAATGTTCCAAACACACCCCCCTGCACAACTCCACCGGGGAAGGTGCCAGACAGGAGTTCTCCTGGTAGTTTTTACATTGCTCCGGTAGGCAGCTGAAAGACACCACAAAAGTTGTTCTACCTGCTTTCTGGGCTGAGATGGGGAACCGCTGAATTTTGGACTCGGCCGGTGACAAAATGTTCCAAACACACCCCCTGCACAACTCCATCGGGGAAGGTGCCAGACAGGAGTTCTCCTGTAGTTTTTACATTGCTCCGGTAGGCATCTGAAAGACACCACAAAAGTTGTTCTACCTGCTTTCTGGGCTGAGATGGGGAACCGCTGAATTTTGGACTCGGCCGGTGACAAAATGTTCCAAACACACCCCATGCACAACTCCACCGGGGAAGGTGCCAGACAGGAGTTCTCCTGTAGTTTTTACATTGCTCCGGTAGGCATCTGAAAGACACCACAAAGTTGTTCTACCTGCTTTCTGGGCTGAGATGGGGAAACGCTGAATTTTGGACTCGGCTCGTGACAAAATGTTCCAAACACACCCCCTGCACAACTCCACCGGGGAAGGTGCCAGACAGGAGTTCTCCTGGTAGATTTTACACTACCTTGGTAGGGAGCTGAAAGGCACCACAAAAGTTATTCTACCTGCTTTCTGGGCTGAGATGGGGAATCGCTGAATTTTGGACTCGGCCGGTGACAAAATGTTCCAAAGACACCCCATGCACAACTCCACCGGGGAAGGTGCCAGACAGGAGTTCTCCTGGTAGTTTTTTACACTACCTTGGTAGGCATTTGAAAGGCACCACAAAAGTTGTTCTACCTGCTTTCTGGGCTGAGATGGGGAACCGCTGAATTTTGGACTCGGCCAGTGACAAAATGTTCCAAAGACACCCCATGCACAACTCCACTAGCGAAGGTGCCAGACAGGAGTTCTCCTGGTAGTTTTTACACTACCTTGGTAGGCAGCTGAAAGGCACCACAAAAGTTGTTCTACCTGCTTTCTGGGCTGAGATGGGGAACCGCTAAATTTTGGACTGGGCCGGTGACAAAATGTTCCAAACACACCCCATGCACAACTCCACCGGGGAAGGTGCCAGACAGGAGTTCTCTTGGTAGTTTTTACACTACCTTGGTAGGCAGCTGAAAGGCACCACAAAAGTTGTTCTACCTGCTTTGTGGGCTGAGATGGGGAACCGCTGAATTTTGGAGTCGGCTGGTGACAAAATGTTCCAAAACACACCCATGCACAACTCCACCGGGGAAGGTGCCAGACAGGAGTTCTCCTCGTAGTTTTTACACTACACCTTGGTAGGCATCTGAAAGGCACCACAAAAGTTGTTCTACCTGCTTTCTGGGGCTGAGATGGGGAATCGCTGAATTTTGGACTCGGCCGGTGACAAAATGTTCCAAACACACCCCCTGCACAACTCCACCGGGGAAGGTGCCAGACAGGAGTTCTCCTGGTAGTTTTTACATTGCTCCGGTAGGCATCTGAAAGACACCACAAAAGTTGTTCTACCTGCTTTCTGGGCTGAGATGGGGAAACGCTGAATTTTGGACTCGGCCGGTGACAAAATGTTCCAAACACACCCCCTGCACAACTCCATCGGGGAAGGTGCCAGACAGGAGTTCTCCTGTAGTTTTTACATTGCTCCGGTAGGCATCTGAAAGACACCATAAAAGTTGTTCTACCTGCTTTCTGGGCTGAGATGGGGAACGGCTGAATTTTGGACTCGGCCGGTGACAAAATGTTCCAAACACACCCCCTGCACAACTCCACCGGGAAGGTGCCAGACAGGAGTTCTCTTGGTAGATTTTTACACTACCTTGGTAGGGAGCTGAAAGGCAGCACAAAAGTTGTTCTACCTGCTTTCTGGGCTGAGATGGGGAATCGCTGAATTTTGGACTCGGCCGGTGACAAAATGTTCCAAAGACACCCCATGCACAACTCCACCGGGGAAGGTGCCAGACAGGAGTTCTCTTTGTAGTTTTTACACTACCTTGGTAGGCACCTGAAAGGCACCACAAAACTCCTTCTACCTGCTTTCTGGGCTGAGATGGGGAACCGCTGAATTTTGGAGTCGGCTGGTGACAAAATGTTCCAAAGACACCCCATGCACAACTCCACCGGGGAAGGTGCCAGACAGGAGTTCTCTTAATAGTTTTTACACTACCTTGGTAGGGAGCTGAAAGGCAGCACAAAAGTTGTTCTACCTGCTTTCTGGGCTGAGATGGGGAATCGCTGAATTTTGGACTCGGCCGGTGACAAAATGTTCCAAAGACACCCCATGCACAACTCCACCGGGGAAGGTGCCAGGCAGGAGTTCTCTTTGTAGTTTTTTACACTACCTTGGTAGGCACCTGAAAGGCACCACAAAACTCCTTCTACCTGCTTTCTGGGCTGAGATGGGGAACCGCTGAATTTTGGAGTCGGCTGGTGACAAAATGTTCCAAAGACACCCCATGCACAACTCCACCGGGGAAGGTGCCAGACAGGAGTTCTCTTAATAGTTTTTACACTACCTTGGTAGGCAGCTGAAAAGGCACCACAAAAGTTGTTCTTCCTGCTTTCTGGGCTGAGATGAGGAACCGCTGAATTTTGGACTCGGCCGGTGACAAAATGTTCCAAACACACCCCCTGCACAACTCCACCGGAGAAGGTGCCAGACAGGAGTTCTCTTAGTAGTTTTTACACTACCTTGGTAGGCAGCTGAAAGGCACCACAAAAGTTGTTCTACCTGCTTTCTGGGCTGAGATGGGGAACCGCTGAATTTTGGACTCGGCTGGTGACAAAATGTTCCGAACACACCCCATGCACAACTCCACCGGGGAAGGTGCCAGACAGGAGTTCTCCTGGTAGTTTTTACATTGCTCCGGTAGGCATCTGAAAGACACCACAAAAGTTGTTCTAACCTGCTTTCTGGGCTGAGATGGGGAACCGCTGAATTTTGGAGTCGGCTGGTGACAAAATGTTCCAAAGACACCCCATGCACAACTCCACCGGGGAAGGTGCCAGACAGGAGTTCTCTTAATAGTTTTTACACTACCTTGGTAGGCAGCTGAAAGGCACCACAAAAGTTGTTCTTCCTGCTTTCTGGGCTGAGATGAGGAACCGCTGAATTTTGGACTCGGCCGGTGACAAAATGTTCCAAACACACCCCCTGCACAACTCCACCGGGGAAGGTGCCAGACAGGAGTTCTCTTAGTAGTTTTTACACTACCTTGGTAGGCAGCTGAAAGGCACCACAAAAGTTGTTCTACCTGCTTTCTGGGCTGAGATGGGGAACCGCTGAATTTTGGACTCGGCTGGTGACAAAATGTTCCGAACACACCCCATGCACAACTCCACCGGGGAAGGTGCCAGACAGGAGTTCTCCTGGTAGTTTTTACATTGCTCCGGTAGGCAGCTGAAAGACACCACAAAAGTTGTTCTACCTGCTTTTTGGGCTGAGATGGGGAACCGCTGAATTTTGGACTCGGCCGGTGACAAAATGTTCCAAAGACACCCCATGCACAACTCCACCGGGGAATGTGCCAGACAAGCGTTCTCTTGATAGTTTTTACACTACCTTGGTAGGCATCTGAAAGACACCACAAAAGTTGTTCTACCTGCTTTCTGGGCTGAGATGGGGAACAGCTGAATTTTGGAGTCGGGCGGTGACAAAATGTTCCAAACACACCCCATGCACAACTCCACTAGCGAAGGTGCCAGGGACGAGCTCTGTTGGTAGTTTTTACATTGCTCCGGTAGGCATCAAAAGGACACCACAAAAGTTGTTCTACCTGCTTTCTGGGCTGAGATGGGGAATCGCTGAATTTTGGACTCGGCCGGTGACAAAATGTTCCAAAGACACCCCATGCACAACTCCACCGGGGAAGGTGCCAGGCAGGAGTTCTCTTGGTAGTTTTTACACTACCTTGGTAGGCATTTGAAAGGCACCACAAAAGTTGTTCTACCTGCTTTCTGGGCTGAGATGGGGAACCGCTGAATTTTGGAGTCGGCTGGTGACAAAATGTTCCAAACACACCCCATGCACAACTCCACCGGGGAAGGTGCCAGACAGGAGTTCTCCTGGTAGTTTTTACATTGCTCCGGTAGGCATCTGAAAGACACCACAAAAGTTGTTCTACCTGCTTTCTGGGCTGAGATGGGGAACCGCTGAATTTTGGACTCGGCCAGTGACAAAATGTTCCAAAGACACCCCATGCACAACTCCACCGGGGAAGGTGCCAGACAGGAGTTCTCCTGGTAGATTTTACACTACCTTGGTAGGCAGCTGAAAGGCAGCACAAAAGTTGTTCTACCTGCTTTCTGGGCTGAGATGGGGAATCGCTGAATTTTGGACTCGGCCGGTGACAAAATGTTCCAAACACACCCCCTGCACAACTCCACCGGGGAAGGTGCCAGACAGGAGTTCTCCTGGTAGTTTTTACACTACCTTGGTAGGCACCTGAAAGGCACCACAAAAGTTGTTCTACCTGCTTTCTGGGCTGAGATGGGGAATCGCTGAATTTTGGACTCGGCTGGTGACAAAATGTTCCAAACACACCCCCTGCACAACTCCACCGGGGAAGGTGCCAGACAGGAGTTCTCCTGGTAGTTTTTACATTGCTCCGGTAGGCAGCTGAAAGACACCACAAAAGTTGTTCTACCTGCTTTCTGGGCTGAGATGGGGAACCGCTGAATTTTGGACTCGGCCGGTGACAAAATGTTCCAAACACACCCCCCTGCACAACTCCATCGGGGAAGGTGCCAGACAGGAGTTCTCCTGTAGTTTTTACATTGCTCCGGTAGGCATCTGAAAGACACCACAAAAGTTGTTCTACCTGCTTTCTGGGCTGAGATGGGGAACCGCTGAATTTTGGACTCGGCCCGGTGACAAAATGTTCCAAACACACCCCCTGCACAACTCCACCGGGGAAGGTGCCAGACAGGAGTTCTCCTGTAGTTTTTACATTGCTCCGGTAGGCATCTGAAAGACACCACAAAAGTTGTTCTACCTGCTTTCTGGGCTGAGATGGGGAAACGCTGAATTTTGGACTCGGCTCGTGACAAAATGTTCCAAACACACCCCCTGCACAACTCCACCGGGGAAGGTGCCAGACAGGAGTTCTCCTGGTAGATTTTACACTACCTTGGTAGGGAGCTGAAAGGCACCACAAAAGTTATTCTACCTGCTTTCTGGGCTGAGATGGGGAATCGCTGAATTTTGGACTCGGCCGGTGACAAAATGTTCCAAAGACACCCCCTGCACAACTCCACCGGGGAAGGTGCCAGGCAGGAGTTCTCTTGGTAGTTTTTACACTACCTTGGTAGGCATTTGAAAGGCACCACAAAAGTTGTTCTACCTGCTTTCTGGGCTGAGATCGGGGAATCGCTGAATTTTGGACTCGGCCGGTGACAAAATGTTCCAAAGACACCCCATGCACAACTCCACCGGGGAAGGTGCCAGACAGGAGTTCTCCTGGTAGATTTTACACTACCTTGGTAGGCATCTGAAAGACACGACAAAAGTTGTTCTACCTGCTTTCTGGGCTGAGATGGGGAACCGCTGAATTTTGGACTCGGCCGGTGACAAAATGTTCCAAACACACCCCATGCACAACTCCACCGGGGAAGGTGCCAGACAGGAGTTCTCTTGGTAGATTTTACACTACCTTGGTAGGCATCTGAAAAGCAGCACAAAGTTTTTCTACCTGCTTTCTGGGCTGAGATGGGGGAAACGCTGAATTTTGGACTCGGCTGGTGACAAAATGTTCCAAAGACACCCCCTGCACAACTCCACCACGGAAGGTGCCAGACAGGAGTTCTCCTCGTAGTTTTTACACTACCTTGGTAGGCACCTGAAAGGCACCACAAAAGTTGTTCTACCTGCTTTCTGGGCTGAGATGGGGAACCGCTGAATTTTTGGACTCGGCCGGTGACAAAATGTTCCAAACACACCCCCTGCACAACTCCATCGGGGAAGGTGCCAGACAGGAGTTCTCCTGTAGTTTTTACATTGCTCCGGTAGGCATCTGAAAGACACCACAAAAGTTGTTCTACCTGCTTTCTGGGCTGAGATGGGGAAACGCTGAATTTTGGACTCGGCCGGTGACAAAATGTTCCAAACACACCCCATGCACAACTCCACCGGGGAAGGTGCCAGACAGGAGTTCTCCTGTAGTTTTTACATTGCTCCGGTAGGCATCTGAAAGACACCACAAAAGTTGTTCTACCTGCTTTCTGGGCTGAGATGGGGAAACGCTGAATTTTGGACTCGGCTCGTGACAAAATGTTCCAAACACACCCCCTGCACAACTCCACCGGGGAAGGTGCCAGACAGGAGTTCTCCTGGTAGATTTTACACTACCTTGGTAGGGAGCTGAAAGGCACCACAAAAGTTATTCTACCTGCTTTCTGGGCTGAGATGGGGAATCGCTGAATTTTGGACTCGGCCGGTGACAAAATGTTCCAAAGACACCCCCTGCACAACTCCACCGGGGAAGGTGCCAGGCAGGAGTTCTCTTGGTAGTTTTTACACTACCTTGGTAGGCATTTGAAAGGCACCACAAAAGTTGTTCTACCTGCTTTCTGGGCTGAGATCGGGAATCGCTGAATTTTGGACTCGGCCGGTGACAAAATGTTCCAAAGACACCCCATGCACAACTCCACCCGGGGAAGGTGCCAGACAGGAGTTCTCCTGGTAGATTTTACACTACCTTGGTAGGCATCTGAAAGACACGACAAAAGTTGTTCTACCTGCTTTCTGGGCTGAGATGGGGAACCGCTGAATTTTGGACTCGGCCGGTGACAAAATGTTCCAAACACACCCCATGCACAACTCCACCGGGGAAGGTGCCAGACAGGAGTTCTCTTGGTAGATTTTACACTACCTTGGTAGGCATCTGAAAAGCAGCACAAAAGTTTTTCTACCTGCTTTCTGGGCTGAGATGGGGAAACGCTGAATTTTGGACTCGGCTGGTGACAAAATGTTCCAAAGACACCCCCCTGCACAACTCCACCACGGAAGGTGCCAGACAGGAGTTCTCCTCGTAGTTTTTACACTACCTTGGTAGGCACCTGAAAGGCACCACAAAAGTTGTTCTACCTGCTTTCTGGGCTGAGATGGGGAATCGCTGAATTTTGGACTCGGCCGGTGACAAAATGTTCCAAACACACCCCCCTGCACAACTCCACCGGGGAAGGTGCCAGACAGGAGTTCTCCTGGTAGTTTTTACATTGCTCCGGTAGGCATCTGAAAGACACCACAAAAGTTGTTCTACCTTGCTTTTCTGGGCTGAGATGGGGAACCGCTGAATTTTGGAGTCGGCCGGTGACAAAATGTTCCAAACACACCCCATGCACAACTCCACCGGGAAGGTGCCAGACAGGAGTTCTCTTAATAGATTTTACATTGCTCCGGTAGGCATCTGAAAGACACCACAAAAGTTGTTCTACCTGCTTTCTGGGCTGAGATGGGGAACCGCTGAATTTTGGAGTCGGCCGGTGACAAAATGTTCCAAACACACCCCCTGCACAACTCCACCGGGGAAGGTGCCAGACAGGAGTTCTCTTGGTAGATTTTACACTACCTTGGTAGGGAGCTGAAAGGCAGCACAAAAGTTGTTCTACCTGCTTTCTGGGCTGAGATGGCGAATCGCTGAATTTTGGACTCGGCCGGTGACAAAATGTTCCAAACACACCCCATGCACAACTCCACCGGGGAAGGTGCCAGACAGGAGTTCTCCTGGTAGTTTTTACACTACCTTGGTAGGCACCTGAAAGACACCACAAAAGTTGTTCTACCTGCTTTCTGGGCTGAGATGGGGAACCGCTGAATTTTGGACTCGGCTGGTGACAAAATGTTCCAAACACACCCCCTGCACAACTCCACCGGGGAAGGTGCCAGACAGGAGTTCTCCTGGTAGATTTTACACTACCTTGGTAGGGAGCTGAAAGGCAGCACAAAAGTTGTTCTACCTGCTTTCTGGGCTGAGATGGGGAATCGCTGAATTTTGGACTCGGCCGGTGACAAAATGTTCCAAAGACACCCCATGCACAACTCCACCGGGGAAGGTGCCAGACAGGAGTTCTCCTGGTAGTTTTTACACTACCTTGGTAGGCACCTGAAAGGCACCACAAAAGTTGTTCTACCTGCTTTCTGGGCTGAGATGGGGAACCGCTGAATTTTGGAGTCGGGCGGTGACAAAATGTTCCGAACACACCCCATGCACAACTCCACTAGCGAAGGTGCCAGGACGAGCTCTCTTGGTAGTTTTTACATTGCTCCGGTAGGCATCAAAAGGACACCACAAAAGTTGTTCTACCTGCTTTCTGGGCTGAGATGGGGAATCGCTGAATTTTGGGACTCGGCCGGTGACAAAATGTTCCAAAGACACCCCATGCACAACTCCACCGGGGAAGGTGCCAGGCAGGAGTTCTCTTGGTAGTTTTTACACTACCTTGGTAGGCATTTGAAAGGCACCACAAAAGTTGTTCTACCTGCTTTCTGGGCTGAGATGGGGAATCGCTGAATTTTGGAGTCGGCTGGTGACAAAATGTTCCAAACACACCCCATGCACAACTCCACCGGGGAAGGTGCCAGACAGGAGTTCTCCTGGTAGTTTTTACATTGCTCCGGTAGGCATCTGAAAGACACCACAAAAGTTGTTCTACCTGCTTTCTGGGCTGAGATGGGGAACCGCTGAATTTTGGACTCGGCCAGTGACAAAATGTTCCAAAGACACCCCATGCACAACTCCACTAGCGAAGGTGCCAGACAGGAGTTCTCCTGGTAGTTTTTACATTGCTCCAGTAGGCATCTGAAAGACACCAAAAAAGTTGTTCTACCTGCTTTCTGGGCTGAGATGGGGAAACGCTGAATTTTGGACTCGGCCGGTGACAAAATGTTCCAAACACACCCCATGCACAACTCCACCGGGGAAGGTGCCAGACAGGAGTTCTCCTGGTAGTTTTTACACTACCTTGGTAGGCAGCTGAAAGGCACCACAAAAGTTGTTCTACCTGCTTTCTGGGCTGAGATGGGGAACCGCTGAATTTTGGACTCGGCCGGTGACAAAATGTTCCGAAAACACCCCATGCACAACTCCACTAGCGAAGGTGCCAGGGACGAGATCTGTTGGTAGTTTTTACATTGCTCCTGTAGGCATCAAAAGGACACCACAAAAGTTGTTCTACCTGCTTTCTGGGCTGAGATGGGGAACCGCTGAATTTTGGACTCGGCCGGTGACAAAATGTTCCAAACACACCCCATGCACAACTCCACCGGGGAAGGTGCCAGGCAGGAGTTCTCTTGGTAGTTTTTACACTACCTTGGTAGGCATTTGAAAGGCACCACAAAAGTTGTTCTACCTGCTTTCTGGGCTGAGATGGGGAATCGCTGAATTTTGGAGTCGGCTGGTGACAAAATGTTCCAAACACACCCCATGCACAACTCCACCGGGGAAGGTGCCAGACAGGAGTTCTCCTGGTAGTTTTTACATTGCTCCGGTAGGCATCTGAAAGACACCACAAAAGTTGTTCTACCTGCTTTCTGGGCTGAGATGGGGAACCGCTGAATTTTGGACTCGGCCAGTGACAAAATGTTCCAAAGACACCCCATGCACAACTCCACTAGCGAAGGTGCCAGACAGGAGTTCTCCTGGTAGTTTTTACACTACCTTGGTAGGCACCTGAAAGGCACCACAAAAGTTGTTCTACCTGCTTTCTGGGCTGAGATGGGGAACCGCTTAATTTTGGAGTCGGCCGGTGACAAAATGTTCCAAACACACCCCATGCACAACTCCACCCGGGGAAGGTGCCAGACAGGAGTTCTCTTGGTAGTTTTTACACTACCTTGGTAGGCAGCTGAAAGGCACCACAAAAGTTGTTCTACCTGCTTTCTGGGCTGAGATGGGGAACCGCTGAATTTTGGAGTCGGCCGGTGACAAAATGTTCCGAACACACCCCCTGCACAACTCCACCGGGGAAGGTGCCAGGGCAGGAGTTTCTCTTGGTAGTTTTTACACTACCTTGGTAGGCATCTGAAAGGCACCACAAAAGTTGTTCTACCTGCTTTCTGGGCTGAGATGGGGAATCGCTGAATTTTGGACTCGGCCGGTGACAAAATGTTCCAAACACACCCCATGCACAACTCCACCGGGGAAGGTGCCAGACAGGAGTTCTCTTGATAGTTTTTACATTGCTCCGGTAGGCATCTGAAAGACACCACAAAAGTTGTTCTACCTGCTTTCTGGGCTGAGATGGGGAAACGCTGAATTTTGGACTCGGCCGGTGACAAAATGTTCCAAACACACCCCCTGCACAACTCCATCGGGGAAGGTGCCAGACAGGAGTTCTCCTGTAGTTTTTACATTGCTCCGGTAGGCATCTGAAAGACACCACAAAAGTTGTTCTACCTGCTTTCTGGGCTGAGATGGGGAACCGCTGAATTTTGGAGTCGGCCGGTGACAAAATGTTCCAAACACACCCCATGCACAACTCCACCGGGGAAGGTGCCAGACAGGAGTTCTCTTGGTAGTTTTTACACTACCTTGGTAGGCATCTGAAAGGCACCACAAAAGTTGTTCTACCTGCTTTCTGGGCTGAGATGGGGAACCGCTGAATTTTGGACTCGGCCGGTGACAAAATGTTCCAAACACACCCCCCTGCACAACTCCACCGGGGAAGGTGCCAGACAGGAGTTCTCCTGGTAGTTTTTACATTGCTCCGGTAGGCATCTGAAAGACACCACAAAAGTTGTTCTACCTGCTTTCTGGGCTGAGATGGGGAAACGCTGAATTTTGGACTCGGCCGGTGACAAAATGTTCCAAACACACCCCCATGCACAACTCCACCGGGGAAGGTGCCAGACAGGAGTTCTCCTGGTAGTTTTTACATTGCTCCGGTAGGCATCTGAAAGACACCACAAAAGTTGTTCTACCTGCTTTCTGGGCTGAGATGGGGAACCGCTGAATTTTGGACTCGGCTGGTGACAAAATATTCCAAACACACCCCCTGCACAACTCCACCGGGAAGGTGCCAGACAGGAGTTCTCCTGGTAGTTTTTAAATTGCTCCGGTAGGCATCTGAAAGACACCACAAAAGTTGTTCTACCTGCTTTCTGGGCTGAGATGGGGAATCGCTGAATTTTGGAGTCGGCCGGTGACAAAATGTTCCAAACACACCCCCTGCACAACTCCACCGGGAAGGTTCCAGACAGGAGTTCTCTTAGTAGTTTTTACACTACCTTGGTAGGCAGCTGAAAGGCACCACAAAAGTTGTTCTACCTGCTTTCTGGGCTGAGATGGGGAACCGCTGAATTTTGGACTCTGCTGGTGACAAAATGTTCCAAACACACCCCCTGCACAACTCCACCGGGGAAGGTGCCAGACAGGAGTTCTCCTGGTAGTTTTTACACTACCTTGGTAGGCACCAGAAAGGCACCACAAAAGTTGTTCTACCTGCTTTCTGGGCTGAGATGGGGAATCGCTGAATTTTGGACTCGGCCGGTGACAAAATGTTCCAAACACCCCATGCACAACTCCACCGGGGAAGGTGCCAGACAGGAGTTGTCTTAGTAGTTTTTTACACTACCTTGGTAGGCATCTGAAAGACATCACAAAAGTTGTTCTACCTGCTTTCTGGGCTGAGATGGGGAAACGCTGAATTTTGAGTCGGCTGGTGACAAAATGTTCCAAACACACCCCATGCACAACTCCACCGGGGAAGGTGCCAGACAGGAGTTCTCTTGGTAGTTTTTACACTACCTTGGTAGGCAGCTGAAAGGCACCACAAAAGTTGTTCTACCTGCTTTGTGGGCTGAGATGGGGAATCGCTGAATTTTGGAGTCGGCTGGTGACAAAATGTTCCAAACACACCCCATGCACAACTCCACCGGGGAAGGTGCCAGACAGGAGTTCTCCTGGTAGTTTTTACATTGCTCCGGTAGGCATCTGAAAGACACCACAAAAGTTGTTCTACCTGCTTTCTGGGCTGAGATGGGGAACCGCTGAATTTTGGACTCGGCCAGTGACAAAATGTTCCAAAGACACCCCATGCACAACTCCACTAGCGAAGGTGCCAGACAGGAGTTCTCCTGGTAGTTTTTACATTGCTCCAGTAGGCATCTGAAAGACACCAAAAAAGTTGTTCTACCTGCTTTCTGGGCTGAGATGGGGAAACGCTGAATTTTGGACTCGGCCGGTGACAAAATGTTCCAAACACACCCCATGCACAACTCCACCGGGGAAGGTGCCAGACAGGAGTTCTCCTTGTAGTTTTTACACTACCTTGGTAGGCACCTGAAAGGCACCACAAAAGTTGTTCTACCTGCTTTCTGGGCTGAGATGGGGAACCGCTGAATTTTGGAGTCGGCCGGTGACAAAATGTTCCGAAAACACCCCATGCACAACTCCACTAGCGAAGGTGCCAGGGACGAGATCTGTTGGTAGTTTTTACATTGCTCCGGTAGGCATCTGAAAGGCACCACAAAAGTTGTTCTACCTGCTTTCTGGGCTGAGATGGGGAATCGCTGAATTTTGGACTCGGCCGGTGACAAAATGTTCCAAACACACCCCATGCACAACTCCACCGGGGAAGGTGCCAGGCAGGAGTTCTCTTGGTAGTTTTTACACTACCTTGGTAGGCATTTGAAAGGCACCACAAAAGTTGTTCTACCTGCTTTCTGGGCTGAGATGGGGAATCGCTGAATTTTGAGTCGGCTGGTGACAAAATGTTCCAAACACACCCCCATGCACAACTCCACCGGGGAAGGTGCCAGACAGGAGTTCTCCTGGTAGTTTTTACATTGCTCCGGTAGGCATCTGAAAGACACCACAAAAGTTGTTCTACCTGCTTTCTGGGCTGAGATGGGGAACCGCTGAATTTTGGACTCGGCCAGTGACAAAATGTTCCAAAGACACCCCGTGCACAACTCCACTAGCGAAGGTGCCAGACAGGAGTTCTCCTGGTAGTTTTTACACTACCTTGGTAGGCAGCTGAAAGGCACCACAAAAGTTGTTCTACCTGCTTTCTGGGCTGAGATGGGGAATCGCTGAATTTTGGACTCGGCCGGTGACAAAATGTTCCAAACACACCCCCATGCACAAACTCCACCGGGGAAGGTGCCAGACAGGAGTTCTCTTGGTAGTTTTTACACTACCTTGGTAGGCAGCTGAAAGGCAACCACAAAAGTTGTTCTACCTGCTTTCTGGGCTGAGATGGGGAACCGCTGAATTTTGGAGTCGGCCGGTGACAAAATGTTCCAACACACCCCCTGCACAACTCCACCGGGGAAGGTGCCAGGCAGGAGTTCTCTTGGTAGTTTTTACACTACCTTGGTAGGCATCTGAAAGGCACCACAAAAGTTGTTCTACCTGCTTTCTGGGCTGAGATGGGGAATCGCTGAATTTTGGACTCGGCCGGTGACAAAATGTTCCAAACACACCCCCTGCACAACTCCACCGGGGAAGGTGCCAGACAGGAGTTCTCCTGGTAGTTTTTACATTGCTCCGGTAGGCATCTGAAAGACACCACAAAAGTTGTTCTACCTGCTTTCTGGGCTGAGATGGGGAAACGCTGAATTTTGGACTCGGCCGGTGACAAAATGTTCCACAGACACCCCATGCACAACTCCATCGGGGAAGGTGCCAGACAGGAGTTTCTCCTGTAGTTTTTACATTGCTCCGGTAGGCATCTGAAAGACACCACAAAAGTTGTTCTACCTGCTTTATGGGCTGAGATGGGGAAACGCTGAATTTTGGAGTCGGCCGGTGGACAAAATGTTCCAAACACACCCCATGCACAACTCCACCGGGGAAGGTGCCAGACAGGAGTTCTCTTGGTAGTTTTTACACTACCTTGGTAGGGCAGCTGAAAGGCACCACAAAAGTTGTTCTACCTGCTTTCTGGGCTGAGATGGGGAACCGCTGAATTTTGGAGTCGGCCGGTGACAAAATGTTCCAAAGACACCCCATGCACAACTCCACCGGGGAAGGTGCCAGGCAGGAGTTCTCTTTGTAGTTTTTACACTACCTTGGTAGGCATTTGAAAGGCACCACAAAAGTTGTTCTACCTGCTTTCTGGGCTGAGATGGGGAACCGCTGAATTTTGGAGTCGGCTGGTGACAAAATGTTCCAAACACACCCCATGCACAACTCCACCGGGGAAGGTGCCAGACAGGAGTTCTCTTGGTAGTTTTTACATTGCTCCGGTAGGCAGCTGAAAGACACCACAAAAGTTGTTCTACCTGCTTTCTGGGCTGAGATGAGGAACAGCTGAATTTTGGAGTCGGCCGGTGACAAAATGTTCCAAACACACCCCCCTGCACAACTCACCGGGGAAGGTGCCAGACAGGAGTTCTCTTAGTAGTTTTTACACTACCTTGGTAGGCAGCTGAAAGGCACCACAAAAGTAGTTCTACCTGCTTTCTGGGGCTGAGATGGGGAACCGCTGAATTTTGGAGTCGGCCGGTGACAAAATTTTCCAAACACACCCAATGCACAACTCCACTAGCGAAGGTGCCAGACAGGAGTTCTCCTGGTAGTTTTTACACTACCTTGGTAGGGCACCTGAAAGGCACCACAAAAGTTGTTCTACCTGCTTTCTGGGCTGAGATGGGGAATCGCTGAATTTTGGACTCGGCCGGTGACAAAATGTTCCAAACACACCCCCTGCACAACTCCACCGGGGAAGGTGCCAGACAGGAGTTCTCTTGGTAGTTTTTACACTACCTTGGTAGGCATTTGAAAGGCACCACAAAAGTTGTTCTACCTGCTTTCTGGGCTGAGATGGGGAACCGCTGAATTTTTGGACTCGGCTGGTGACAAAATATTCCGAACACACCCCATGCACAACTCCACCGGGGAAGGTGCCAGACAGGAGTTCTCCTGTAGTTTTTACATTGCTCCGGTAGGCATCTGAAAGACACCACAAAAGTTGTTCTACCTGCTTTCTGGGCTGAGATGGGGAATCGCTGAATTTTGGACTCGGCCGGTGACAAAATGTTTCCAAACACACCCCATGCACAACTCCACCGGGGAAGGTGCCAGACAGGAGTTCTCTTGATATTTTTTACATTGCTCCGGTAGGCATCTGAAAGACACCACAAAAGTTGTTCTACCTGCTTTCTGGGCTGAGATGGGGAAACGCTGAATTTTGGACTCGGCCGGTGACAAAATGTTCCAAACACACCCCCTGCACAACTCCATCGGGGAAGGTGCCAGACAGGAGTTCTCCTGTAGTTTTTACATTGCTCCGGTAGGCATCTGAAAGACACCACAAAAGTTGTTCTACCTGCTTTCTGGGCTGAGATGGGGAACCGCTGAATTTTGGAGTCGGCCCGGTGACAAAATGTTCCAAACACACCCCATGCACAACTCCACCGGGGAAGGTGCCAGACAGGAGTTCTCTTGGTAGTTTTTACACTACCTTGGTAGGCATCTGAAAGGCACCACAAAAGTTGTTCTACCCTGCTTTCTGGGCTGAGATGGGGAACCGCTGAATTTTGGAGTCGGCGGTGACAAAATGTTCCAAACACACCCCCTGCACAACTCCACCGGGGAAGGTGCCAGACAGGAGTTCTCCTGGTAGTTTTTACATTGCTCCGGTAGGCATCTGAAAGACACCACAAAAGTTGTTCTTACCTGCTTTCTGGGCTGAGATGGGGAAACGCTGAATTTTGGAGTCGGCCGGTGACAAAATGTTCCAAACACACCCCCATGCACAACTCCACCGGGAAGGTGCCAGACAGGAGTTCTCCTGGTAGTTTTTTACATTGCTCCGGTAGGCATCTGAAAGACACCACAAAAGTTGTTCTACCTGCTTTCTGGGCTGAGATGGGGAAACGCTGAATTTTGGACTCGGCTGGTGACAAAATGTTCCAAACACACCCCCTGCACAACTCCACCGGGTAAGGTGCCAGACAGGAGTTCTCCTGGTAGATTTTACACTACCTTGGTAGGGAGCTGAAAGGCAGCACAAAAGTTGTTCTACCTGCTTTCTGGGCTGAGATGGGGAATCGCTGAATTTTGGACTCGGCCGGTGACAAAATGTTCCAAACACACCCCCTGCACAACTCCACCGGGGAAGGTGCCAGACAGGAGTTCTCCTGGTAGTTTTTACACTACCTTGGTAGGCACCAGAAAGGCACCACAAAAGTTGTTCTACCTGCTTTCTGGGCTGAGATGGGGAATCGCTGAATTTTGGACTCGGCCGGTGACAAAATGTTCCAAACACCCCCATGCACAACTCCACCGGGGAAGGTGCCAGACAGGAGTTGTCTTAGTAGTTTTTACACTACCTTGGTAGGCATCTGAAAGACATCACAAAAGTTGTTCTACCTGCTTTCTGGGTGAGATGGGGAAACGCTGAATTTTGGAGTCGGCTGGTGACAAAATGTTCCAAACACACCCCATGCCCAACTCCACCGGGAAGGTGCCAGACAGGAGTTCTCTTGGTAGTTTTTACACTACCTTGGTAGGCAGCTGAAAGGCACCACAAAAGTTGTTCTACCCTGCTTTGTGGGCTGAGATGGGGAATCGCTGAATTTTGGAGTCGGGCTGGTGACAAAATGTTCCAAACACACCCCATGCACAACTCCACCGGGGAAGGTGCCAGACAGGAGTTCTCCTGGTAGTTTTTACATTGCTCCGGTAGGCATCTGAAAGACACCACAAAAGTTGTTCTACCTGCTTTCTGGGCTGAGATGGGGGAACCGCTGAATTTTGGACTCGGCCAGTGACAAAATGTTCCAAAGACACCCCATGCACAACTCCACTAGCGAAGGTGCCAGACAGGAGTTCTCCTGGTAGTTTTTACATTGCTCCAGTAGGCATCTGAAAGACACCAAAAAAGTTGTTCTACCTGCTTTCTGGGCTGAGATGGGGAAACGCTGAATTTTGGACTCGGCCGGTGACAAAAATGTTCCAAACACACCCCCTGCACAACTCCACCGGGGAAGGTGCCAGACAGGAGTTCTCCTTGTAGTTTTTACACTACCTTGGTAGGCACCTGAAAGGCACCACAAAAGTTGTTCTACCTGCTTTCTGGGCTGAGATGGGGAACCGCTGAATTTTGGAGTCGGCCGGTGACAAAATGTTCCGAAAACACCCCATGCACAACTCCACTAGCGAAGGTGCCAGGGACGAGATCTGTTGGTAGTTTTTACATTGCTCCGGTAGGCATCTGAAAGGCACCACAAAAGTTGTTCTACCTGCTTTCTGGGCTGAGATGGGGAATCGCTGAATTTTGGACTCGGCCGGTGACAAAATGTTCCAAACACACCCCATGCACAACTCCACCGGGGAAGGTGCCAGGCAGGAGTTCTCTTGGTAGTTTTTACACTACCTTGGTAGGCATTTGAAAGGCACCACAAAAGTTGTTCTACCTGCTTTCCTGGGCTGAGATGGGGAATCGCTGAATTTTGGAGTCGGCTGGTGACAAAATGTTCCAAACACACCCCATGCACAACTCCACCGGGGAAGGTGCCAGACAGGAGTTCTCCTGGTAGTTTTTACATTGCTCCGGTAGGCATCTGAAAGACACCACAAAAGTTGTTCTACCTGCTTTCTGGGCTGAGATGGGGAACCGCTGAATTTTGGACTCGGCCAGTGACAAAATGTTCCAAAGACACCCCGTGCACAACTCCACTAGCGAAGGTGCCAGACAGGAGTTCTCCTGGTAGTTTTTACACTACCTTGGTAGGCAGCTGAAAGGCACCACAAAAGTTGTTCTACCTGCTTTCTGGGCTGAGATGGGGAATCGCTGAATTTTGGAGTCGGCCGGTGACAAAATGTTCCAAACACACCCCATGCACAACTCCACCGGGGAAGGTGCCAGACAGGAGTTCTCTTGGTAGTTTTTACACTACCTTGGTAGGCAGCTGAAAGGCACCACAAAAGTTGTTCTACCTGCTTTCTGGGCTGAGATGGGGAACCGCTGAATTTTGGAGTCGGCCGGTGACAAAATGTTCCAAACACACCCCCTGCACAACTCCACCGGGGAAGGTGCCAGGCAGGAGTTCTCTTGGTAGTTTTTACACTACCTTGGTAGGCATCTGAAAGGCACCACAAAAGTTGTTCTACCTGCTTTCTGGGCTGAGATGGGGAATCGCTGAATTTTGGACTCGGCGGTGACAAAATGTTCCAAACACACCCCCCTGCACAACTCCACCGGGGAAGGTGCCAGACAGGAGTTCTCCTGGTAGTTTTTACATTGCTCCGGTAGGCAT